>NC_056727.1:146217593-146280093 GCF_019279795.1 Protopterus annectens | reverse complement strand
CTGTAATGCTAAATGTATCATTCTATGAACTTCCTATGTTAGTAACAGGTATATTTAAAGTATGTCCCTATTTATCCCCCCCATCATTTTAGGCATTGTTCAGAAGTGATGCTCTGAGAGGTTGTGAGGTAGGATCCCAGCTCAGGATCCTGACTCAGCGGGGAAAGGAAAGCTCATATATGACAACTGCAGGGGTGTCTGTCAAACAGTTGTGACTGTGCCACTGCTAGGCCAGTTAATAGAATGTTTTCCATATCCATGTTACCTGCGATTATGAGTATGACACATGTTTGCCTTGTAAACCTAAGATACCTATAGAGGGGGTGTGCATAGTAGAGTACTGTTGCAGACATGAGTGTTGAACTGCAGGTGATATATTGACTTAATAACATTCAACTGTACAGTGTTCTACTGGACAATAAGCACATTTATGACTATCTGTAGTCACATGCATATATACAAGTGTTATGTCATCCAAACCATTGGCAGGTCTTTGGGCAATGGCATTGTAACATAATAGCCTACTTATGACTGTTGGACATTTTCCTGGTTTTCACAGTGATGTCAAACTCTACTGTGCAATCAACGTACTAATGTATGGTGCAGCTATATTAATACAGTATCAATACTAATGTTCCTTTTGATACCCATTTATGTGTGCCATTGTCCAGACGTACTGCTGTAACAGTTTGAGAAGTATGATTGAGCAGCAAGACTGTATATACTCCCCCGGATTCACGAACCCTCCATGTAAGACTAAATAAGTCTTACTTGGAGGCTGCAGTTGAAAGGTATGATGTCAGCGTGCCACGAATATTCATGAGGGTACGCTGACTCAACTCCAAGTCTAACACGGACCATGCAGGAAAGCAGGGGGCGTGTCCGACTGCTGAGCAGTCTAAAGGTCCACGCCCCTGCAAGTGTCTGAAATGCAAAATGTCAACACACAAGAGCGAGTCCGCTCAAATGTCCATGTACCCAGCACCACACTCCCTGACATTGTAAACCCCCAGCACAGTTATTAAAAGTAAAACTTAAATTTTTTTTTCTAATTCCCGATATAGCTGCCCGTATTTGGGCGTGTGTGCGCGGGTGTGCCCATTGCTTAGGTGCAGTTAGCAATCACGACATGGAAGAGCATAATAAGGAATGTTTATGCAAATTACTCCAAATAGCAATAGCGTAGTGGTAGAGCGTTCGCACAAAGAAGAGGCATTCACGGTTCGAGTCTCACCACTCCCCTTCCAATTTTATTTTCTAAATTAGTATTTTAAATAATTCCTGACATATATGATTAAAATTTTACTAAAAAGCATCAAAATGGCCTATGTATTAGTGAACAAAATGTATATTTATAAAGGATCCTGACATATAATTGCCCGCAGTTAAGCAGCGCTTTACCGATCGCAATATAGTTTCCCGTAGTTAAGGAGCACTTTACCCAGCGCAATAGAGTTGCCCGTTGTTAAGCAGTGCTTTACCCAGCTCAATAGAGTTGCCCGTTGTTAAGCAGCGCTTTACCCAGCGCAATAGAGGTGCCCATAGCTAAATAGCGCTTTACCCAGCGCAATCGGTTTACGTGGAGGTGCGCGCCGCGCCAACCAGTGCAGGGTAGGGCAACGTAGAGCAATGTAGAGCAAAGTTGCCTAAACACAGCCACACCCCCTAGCCTGTCTGGATAGTAGTAAAATAAAATGCAATGACAAAGTTCGAACCCAGGACTCTGTGCACTATAATCAAAGTACTGAACCACTAAGCCATGACAGCTTAGGATAAACAGCCACTGTTAACATACATATACTTATAAATGGTAGATTAACCATTACTAAGCAGGTCTGCAGTCAGCCGAGAATTTTCAAAAATGGCCAATCACAAAAAAGTGCGGGAAATGCGGCATATTTAAGCCCCATAGGTGGGAATACTCACCATAACTGATTGTAGCTCCCATCTGCAGCTAGAATGGCTGGAGCTGGAGAGGGTACACGCTTTAGAGAGCAACGCTGGTGCATCGAGGAGTCGAAATACATGGTTTGGCTCCTTGTCCACCGTCATGAGTCAAGACTCCTGCAGGGCCAGTTCCAAGGGACAGAGTACAAGGCAGAGGCTTGGAACCGGTTTAGCTCATGACCTCACCAGTGTCACAGGCGTTCCTCGGACTGGTGAGCAGGTCCGTCACCACCATGCAGACCTAAAGAGATGGAAGCAGGACCTATTGAACCAATGGATAAAGGAGGCCCGTGGGATGCAAGATGCCCCACTACTGAGTAGGTAGCCATGGAATGCATTATGTAAGACTTGTTAATTTATGCTATATAATGGATAGGTATGTCTCAATATCCCTTCATTTACTTCACAGCTGCAGGTGTCCATGCTGCGAATCAGCAAGCCTATGCTGATAGGCTGCTAAGGCTGCACCACCAGGCAGGTTAGTAATTATTCTGCATGTATTGTTATATAAAATAGGTGAGAGACCCTGAAAGAAAGTGTTGTAGCCCAATAATACAGCCATAAAATGCCCTGAATAATTCCTCTGCATGTACTGTTTTATAAAATAAGCCAGAGAGCCAGAAAAAGAGTGTAGTAACCCATTAAGAAGGGTAAAATATGTTCAGAATAAGATCTCTGCATGTACTGTCATATAAAATAAGTGAGCGAGCCTGAAAAGGAGTGTTCTAACCTATTAACAAAGGTATAATATGTCTTGAATATGTCTTCCATATGCACTGTAATACCAAATAAAGGAAAGAGCCTGTGGAAAAGTGTGTAATGTAATTAATAAAGTTATAAAACCTGGAGTGTGTCTGTGTCACTTACTTTGAAATGTTGGTGTACCCTTGCATTATACAAATAGTACTGTTTTAATAAGTGCTGGCAACCCACAGTTGGGAATCCCATCTAAAGTGGTTGATGGAAGTGCCAGTAGCTGTGAAGCATATATACAGTCCACAACAGTCAGTTACTGGCTGGCATGCATAAGTAAATCTGGCACATGAGTACATTGTTAATTAGATCCCCAGAAATGTGAATGTGCTACACGAAATATAGGGTTCTGTACAAATCTAACTGAAAATGTCATGTGAACACATGCAGATATGTAGATAAAGAAATATGAATAAAATCAATAAATATGTAGCAGTAACATCTGCATCTTGGACAGTTAGTATGTCGGATATAGGTCAGGGATATAATGAACTAGCCAAACCCATTACACAACCTAATGCATGTTGCCAAGTGTAATAAGACATGTAGGGGATATACACCTGCAGTCAATAGAAATGTAGTGTAGACTAAAAGTACTTATAATATTTTAATTGAGGTTTCTTTATACACCCTACTGTATGTGCATAAACAATGCAATTCCACAACTCAATGGGTATGTGTAATCTCAAAACATTTGTTGGGATATATGTCCTATTGTTCTATAATTATCTGCATTCACTTTGATGCATGTGCCCTGTTCAAACACCGCAATCATGGTGGCCTGTTGCCACCAATCATCCCTGCATGCTGTTGGAATGTCCACTGTCATTCAATATATGCATGTGTTATGCTTGCTGTTCAACTGTTGGAACATTGGTGTGTTGGGTTAATGGGAATATTACTGCATGCTATTACAACTAACATGGAATGCCATTGTTTATGTTGTAATTAAACACACCTAATCAAAGAATGTATGGGAAGGCCAGTCCCAGCGGACCCACCTGTCCCTCCTCAGCTGCCGAGTGCACCTGGCACCAGCAGGTCGGGTGCCCAGCCCGGGCTCCCCTCCTCCATTGGTCCTGTGCCACCTTCAGGTGGAAGCACTGCAGGGGATGGGGCTCAACCCCCCCCCATGCAAGCGTGGGCATATAAGGGCCACCTGTCACCCTTCGAAGGGTCCGGGCTGTGGTGCTTAGGGAGATCCAGCATTCAGTCGCTGATCCCCTATGCCAGCTCAAGGCGAGAGTGGCGCATCTCACAGGTGAGCCTGCCTGTCCTACGCAGCCCCTAGCACAGCCACCCTCAGGGCTGTGAAGGTGCAGTGGTGACTGCCCATGGGTGGGGATCTCAATTCCACTGTTACCATCTGTGGGCTCATGGGCTTGCGATTTCCAAACACCCATCCCCATCAATTGTGTTCACCCACCCCATGTGTCATACACCACCCCTGTATGCGTTTTGTTTGTCTTGTCTGTTTTCCTCCCCAACCTACCTCCCCAAATATACCTACTTCCTCTACCTCACTTTCCACGCTCACCTGAAAAAAAAAAAGGGCAATCTGTACCCACAAAAAAATTATGCCCCTTACATAGCTGCCCATTTCGCACACATGTCCACTGGACATGTAAACTGATAATTATAATTGGCAGTATAACATACTTTGTTGTCCTCACCCCTCTCCCAGGGGTGGAAGGTTTCAAATTTCACTCCAAATTTATTGCATATGCACAGCTGTTGCTGGTAAAGAAATGGGCAGCTATGGACCTTCCCTACACCTGTCCTGGACATCCCGAGCTTGTTTTCCTACTGTCTTTCCCTCTTTGTGCCCCATTTTTCACCACTTTCCTATCTTCCCATTTTCTTTTCTTTCAAAGAAATTAGCGCGGGGGTTAGCGGGAGTAAGCACATTTAAGCAGTAGTAAGTGGGTTTAAGCGAGTGTGCGCATGTGTGCGCTTAGCTAAGTATTGCTAAGCATCGCGCAAACCCACACAAACCCGCGCAAACCTGCTTACAACTGCTTAAAAGTGCCTTAGTCACTCTATGTCAGGGCCCTTGTTCTGCTCCACAGCAAAATAAAACACCTCTGTCAGTCTCGAACCCCAGACCTTGGACACACTAGACTGCATGAAGTACCACTAAGCCACAGCAGATATACAATAACTTGGTGCTAAAATAAATATATCATGCATTACAATGAGTGAATGTAAAGGTAAAATAGGAAGGCCATAACACAAAGCCTGTTCTGTGGATCTTTACCAGCAAATGTTGTGGAATTACATTACATGAGTGTGATATGAGAAGCAGCCATTCTAGCAGCAAATAATGTTACAGAGGCACTTTACAACCCCCACACAGTATCATAGCAGGACAAACACTGGCATATCTGATTAGGGCAGAGGCCATACTACCTAACTATGACTACTTTTTAGGGATGTCCCTGATTGTGAAACATATTTTGGCTGTGTCCCTCTGAATCCCTCTGAAAAGTAATGACGTCAGTCAGAAAGGTGGGGTATTACACAACGAATACTGACAATAATAACAGTAAACACTGCTTGTACTTCATAAAAGCAGTAATAATCCATACACACTGCTTCACTCAAGTCTACAGTTACTGTCTCTTTTATGTGTAAGGTGTACCTCACTTTTAACTACCTATCCCTGACTCCATGCAAAGATGTATCTGCTTGTTTCATAGGCCTGGCAGAGGCACAAACACACAGGCATATCAGCTATTCTGCTGTTACACACTCTGCAAATAGCTTTGGTAGAACATCCACAAGCATACCCTTATGTAGAAGCACAACACAGAAATACAAAAGGATATAGCCATGTACTGGTAGCAACTGACTGCAACAATGCCATTGTACCAGTGATGAAAACACCTGTGGGTTGCACAGACAAAGAATAACTGTGTAACATTTGACTACCATCTGGATAGGTTCACAGTTGGGAACTATGCAGACAAACCATCTGCCTTGATAAACTAAGAGGTACACACCAATTCTTTAAGTCCAGTAAGATAACATTCACACAATAATACATAATGCTCTCTGTATGTCAGCACCCCCCCCCACAATTTAAATATACTTGTGTGTTTAGGGTCTACCAAGGATGTAGGTAGGCATACTCAGTACTGGAATTGTCCAGTTGTCCTGAGAACCTTCTGCTAATGTCAACAATAAAAACACAAACCCTGCAGAAGTGAGTACATTAATATTCACAGCATAACAGTTCACAAACAGTTCATGTGCCAAAAGAATACTTCTCAATAACTACGTTTGTATGGCAGTTAATTATATGAGTAGAAAATAAACTACATAGTCACATAAATGTTGTGTAAGCATTTGTAGGGGTGCGTTAAACTCTACACTGATAGCTCTGTACTGAAAATGGCAACAGTCAGGTTTGAGTACAACATGTACATCACTGTCTACACCTCTAGCTTCAGATATAAGAAGTATACTAACCTTCTGACTTACACAACAGTGTCCACAGCAAACAAGCATGGGCCCCACTCTGGAAATCTGAAAGGGCTACGCCTACATACCTTAGCAATTTATAGCATTGGGTTGCTATGACAGTGAGTACTGCAATTACCACACAGCAGGCTGTATGCATTTACCAAATGCTGGGCACCTATTGGTGCAGAGGGCATCACATGCACATGTGCAGATACCTATAAAAGCAGACTGTACTTGCTATCCCCACATGCAATCATTACATTGCATGTGTCAGCAACTCTAGAACTCATGGAGAGTAGTGACAAACTTTAGTACTTAATAAAGAAATATTTAATGAAGTACAAAATATATTTACTTAATTATAACCTAAATATATTAATTAAGAAAAAAAAACTTAATTAATAACCAAAAATAAAACTTAAGTAAAAAACTTTACTTAATAAATTAAAAAAAAAAAATGTCAAAGCATACACAGACGGACCTGAAAGTGACAAACAGGTATGTAACATATTTGTAGTTACCGGCAAGTAGTAGATGTTTATGAATTGTACTGTACATACTCTGAAACATGCATATGTGGCAGCAGTAGGTATGTATGCACTGATGCCATGCATAACTACTGCCATGGACAAATTAGTGTGTAGCTGTGTGCAGTGGGACATAACTGTGACATATGTAGCTCAGCATTATATGTCAAACATCTGAGCATGTTATCTATGGTCTGTACAGTACTGCGTATAATGGCAGTTTCGGGGAGTAGTGCAAACACCTATATAAACTTGGATGTGGCAGAGTAAGACATGCATGATAGTCACATAATGTGTAGCTTAGCATTGGCAACTGCTGTACCAGGCTAGTATAGTAATGTTAGCATTTGCAGCTATATATACTCCCTGTACTATTACTGTATGCACACATGTGACAACTGTCCATGTTGTAGCAAGGCCCAACAGGTCACCCGTGAGGTGTATGAACTTACAACAGTATGGACCCTGTGTGTGTATGGCACACACATATGGAGAGATATTTATGTGTCTGATATATTAGCATCTGAACATGTGCATAGAGCAAGGGACATACTGCAACTGTTTGTGAAGGGTGGACATTTATATGTTGGTGCAGGTTGTTATGTTCATATTTATATGTAGGTTGTAGTGTGTGGCAAACAAGACAGCATACAGTGCTGGCATATGACATGTGGTGTTTAAACACCGTGGGTATGATTGGTTAGGTTTTTAGTCTTCCAGATAGGGGTCCTTCTAAAGATACATGGGCTGAGAATACCTTCCATGCATTCTGCACAAGACTGTGCAATATCATTACATAACTGCATCCCTCTCAACCTTTGCATAATTGATATTCTCACCATGAAAGGTGGACTGTATATGTGCCTATATGTATATCTATATGTACACCAATGGATGCTCATATGTATGCTCAAGCTCAATGTTGTAAATGTATTGCCATCCCTTTTGTTAAAAACCCTGTACCCATGAACTACCACATAGGTGGTAGTCTACTCAACACCAAAAGTGTGATAAGAGACTATGGGACACAGGTGGATAGTAGTGTCCCTTTTGATAACCACAGTGCCACACTAGTCATGTAAACTGAGTACGGTCCACATGTCATCAGAAAAGGTGTGTCATCCATGGAAAAAATGTCAGTGTTCCATTCTACTCATCAGTCATAACACTCATCATAGAGTACATTGGCCCTGTTGGTATGTACCTCAGAAGACATCCACAGCAACTGTAGATGCCAGACACATACCTCACAAAGAGTATTACCAGACTCAAACAGATGCCCTATGCAGACTGTCTTACAAAACCACAGCTACACTGTGCCGCATACTGCCTACCCAGAGGCAACCTCTGCCTAACATACAAAGCTATGCCAAACCCACAGGTGTTGGCCATGCCCCATATAAACAGATTAAACTCCATACAAGCTACACACTGTACTGATCTAAACCCTGTAATGTCAAAAAGCAGAACATGCTGGAGTGGTACATTGTCATCTCAGACACATACCATACTCTGGAACTAACTACCTATCAATAGCAAATGAAGGTCCTCATTAGCAGTTGTCATGAATAATCATGATGATAGGATGTGAGATAGGAAACACAACCCGGGAATCACCTCTGTGGCTCTGCATGACAGGGGCAGATGAACCTACATTACATGGGTGTTGAAGGGCAGGGTACCATATGGCTAGGCTTCCATAGGCCCTACGGATAATAACCTATTAGCTACCTAGGACCCGATACGCACATTCATGTACTTGTATTACTTGCTATGTGAGGTTGACTGGGTGTGATGGTGAATGTGTAGGCGAATGTGTCAAAGTTGTGTATATGTGTGATAGCCTAGTGGGAAACTATGTATATCATGGTATGTAGTGTTGTAGCTCTAATCCCAGCAAAAGATACATATGCTATCGCTAGGCAGGAAAAGCAGTATGGCATACGGTGTTACGTAGTCCCATGGTGTTGACCGGAGTGTGCCATTGTAAGCTAAAGCAGTACATGTATGCTTATTGATTGTTAACACCAGTGAATACAAATCCCGTATGAACTGTAGTACTACCTGAAGCTGTAGGCCTAAACAGCACAGTATGGTTTATATCGACATTGCTTGGAAACACTGTTTTGTTTGTTACATGTAGTCCTCACTCATTACATACCTCAGGCATGAGGTTTTGTAGGTGCTGACACACAGTACTATATGGTACACAGGTAAAACTAATCTGGGTTGCCATACCTTTGTGTCTTGTAAGTATGTCTGATGTGTGTGTGGGTATGCCTGTAACATGGCCTTGGTGGTATGTGTGTCACAGGATATAAGTGCATATCTAGCAACATGTATAGTGTAGTACAGCAGTATGCCACCTATAGTGATGAATGTGCACATATGTTACTGAGGGGTTTGCTATCAACAAGTAGCGTGGTGTACTGGTAGTACTGTAACTGTACTTTACATTCATTTCAATGGATGACAAATGTCTGCATGCATTAGCTTCATATACACCTCATGTGGCTAGGTGGTGCATTGTGTCACATACAGTGTGCCATGTACTGTTGTATAGTCTTACATATTGATTTCACTTTGTTGCTGTGCAGAACATGGTTTGGTATATAGTATGTGCCAGGCACTGTCAGGCAGTTGTGGGCTGATCAGTCATATGTGGTATTAAAAGTGTGTATCTACTGACAGTCAGTAGGTTACTATATATGGCATTTCATTGATGTCTTTACTTTAGAATGTTGTGTGCCACATGACTTGCTCACAATTACTGTTTTATTGTCTTCCAGGGACATGTCTCACAACAGGAAACCTGCGTATTCCCCTGAGGAGGAAGTCATCTTAGATGCCCTGGTACATCATCACAACCTGCTGTTCTCCAGAACCAGCCAGGACCAGCATGGGCGCACTGCACAGTGGCAAGATGTTTTCCATTGGGTGAATGATGTAGGCATGCATAACCGGACTTATGAGCAGGTACGCCATCACTGCAGTGATTTAATCAGACATGTCCGGCAGCATGCCTCCGATGTCCACAGACAACAGCTTGCCACAGGTGGTGGTGCAGCAACACATCCCCCCCTCACCAGACTGGAAGAGCTTCTCCTCAGCGTGGCGGCTCCTGGCCAACCAGTACAACAGACGTGTCATCATGGAGGCCGGAGTCACCCAGCATGTCGATACAGAGTGTGCAGGTAACATGGCATATCTGTAGACTACTGTTAGCTCAATTGTTAGAACATGCATTTATCAGATGTGTACTGTGTATTCAGAAGATGTGGAGCCTGGTGTCATGCAGTACTGATAATTTGGAACATAATCTGTATGCCTGTGACTGTCACCTCTTGTACTACTGTAAAATTGCAAACACACAGCAGCAATACCATAGTTGTTGACACTGACAAACTGTCTCGTATCCTTGTAGGTCCCTCTGGTGTGATAGCAAGACAGCAGACCCATGCTGGTGAGTGTTCTACATTTAATATAGCATATAACATGTGCATGTCATAGGAGACTTGTAGGCCATATACACATGTAAAACAGCTACACATAATGCATGCTCTGCATGTTCTCTGTGGGACTATGCACATCCCAGTAACATGAGTAGCTGCCTTAAACACATGCAATACACAGAGCATCCCAACCAATTGTGGTACACTGTAGAGGACATTGTATAGGCAGAGTCAATACACATGCACACAACATACACCACTTTGTCAAATGCAGTAAGCATTAATATGATACACATGTCATATGTATACACCTGCTGTAAGGTCATACTCCAGTATCCCAAATGTCATCAACACAGCACACATACTATACCTGAGGGGTAGAGGCCTATCATGGGGCAGTGTGACACGCTTCAACACACAACACATTCATGTTAGGCAATGCTCCCTATTGAACACCTTACATACCCATGTAACAACTGGCTGTGAAATGGTTAATGTAGCCAAAGTGGTGCAGGTCAGGTATAGCAAGATAGTTGCCAGTGTGACATATGTTAGTGGCCTTGAGTGACCACATGATGCTGCCTGATGATGGCTCATGGTACTACACTACAACCAGTTACAATAACTATAGTACTACACATAGCATTCATTGCTATACACCTGACAGTTGTGTGCATCCGGCCATGGTATGTATACCTATGAGTGATGGTCCACAGGACATTGGAAAGCGTTTCAGACTTGCACAGCAATGTTGTGTCCATGTACACATTGTGTTCCAGGGTGAGGCCAATCACTGAACAACACGCATGCATCAACGACATGTATACTGTTATCAACAAGGACTCTCTACACTCGCACTGCATGCTGTTGAGCAACACACATCCTGCATGCTGACACATGTGATAGGACTCTTTGGCTTGTGATACTGTACTCCACCATCAACCACTAATGAATATGTTCCGTATTGCTGTTGGTGTGTGTGTGTGTGTGTGTGTGTGTGTGTGTGTGTGTGTGTGTGTGTGTGTGTGTGTGTGTGTGTGTGTGTGTGTGTGTGTGTGTGTGTGTGTGTGTGTGTGTGTGTGTGTGTGTGTGTGTGTGTGTGTGTGTGTGTGTGTGTGTGTGTACTTGACTGAGTAGTGTATTTGTGTGCATGTGTGCATGTGTGCATGTGTGCATGTGTTCATGTGTTCATGTGTGCATGTGTGCATGTATGCATGTCTGCATGTGTGCATGTGTTCATGTGTTCATATGTTCATGTGTGCATGTGTTCATGTGTGCATGTGTTCATGTGTTCATGTGTGCATGTGTTCATGTGTGCATGTGTGCATGTGTGCTAACATCCCATACAGATTGTGAAGTGTGTTTCCTGTCTTCCTCTCACAGGTGCTGAGGTATTGTTAGATGAGTGCAGCAGGGAACCTGAAGTCACTGCCACAAATAGTGGACATGATGACACGTGTAGTGGCACAGGCAGGTTTGTCAGGGTCTGCCGTTGGTCCGCCAATCGACAGTACACAGCTGTCCACCCCATCTATGTGCACATTCATACTGCCAATACATCCCTCAACACCAATGGCCTTAGCGGAGGAACAGCATACAGTAGGCATCGACCTGGATAGTGTGGTATCTATGGCACATGCAACCCCACACAGCAGCCATACCCAGACACCTGGAATGATACCACATAGGCATATGTCCAGGGGTTCTCTTGGGAGCAATGCTGGTCATAATGCCCCTGGCAGACGTGCCCCCACAGGTCTCACAACCTCAGGTATGTTCCGGGCTGTAACACAGGCACAGGCACGTATGGAAAGGTACTCCAGGCAGGTACTAAGGGTGCAGATGGCTCACAACACCGCTATCAATGACAGTATCTGTGACCTTGACTGTGCCATCTGTAATTACACCGAGGTCATTGATAGATGTCGGGGGGAGACACTAGATGTCCTCCGCAATGTAATGTCCATGTGCCAGGACAGTGCAGGACAGCTGAGACGTCGATGTGGATGTATGCCAGTGACATCATCAGCTGACAGTCATTGCGGATGACACACAAGTCCCAGCCACTCCCGTAGTGGCTGTACCAGCCCGAGCAATGTTGGGGCTGGGCTGTCAATAGACCGTCCCAGACAACCACGTGCACGTGGCTCTGGCAAGTCCCAGCAGGGACATGGGTCTAGTCGACATCCCTCTGCCTCTGACGATAGTATCCAGTCTGGCTTAGTACCCGATACTGTCCATGGCACCCCTGGCAGGCACAGGTACTGTGTCCATGGCCAGAGACAGTGATCGGTACAGCCTGGCAGGTACAGTCCGTGGCTGTCCCACAACCTCCCGTATTTGGCAGTCACAAGGTGGAACTGTGTGCATGCAGACACACACACATAAACCAAACAACTAGGGCTAACACATACACACACACATTACACCAACATTGACCCATACTGTACTGTTTTCCCTCACACACACACACACACACACACACACACACACACACACACACACACACACACACATACATATCGATTGGATGGGTCATTGTCGGGCTCTGGCAAGCCAATAACACACCCTGTGCATATGATGAAACTGTGCCACCTCCTGTCATCTGTGACAATGATGCAGGAACAGGCTTATATGGTGCTGATGCACAGGGTGACCTAATAGCAGTGTAGCAATGTTAGCATGTTGTCAACAGCAAAGTGTACTGATATCTTTGTAGGTATATCTGAGCAGGCATGATGCATTAAAGCTATGATTATCAAGGTAGTATTGTTTACACCAGTGTTAATTCCAAGAATGTATTGTCTGCCCATGTGCCACATGGCTGATGTGTGCAGTACTGGCAGCATGTGTTGGTGAGTGGATGGTACGTGTGTGATGTGTGCAGTACAGATTTGCAGGTGTGCATTTGTGAACATGGTGGGGGTGCACTGTCTGCATGTACGTGCATGGTGGACACATGGGAAGGGTGACATGCCCTGTATTACACAGTGTTAACACTTCATATTTCCTATTGGTGGCCAGTATGCATTTTACTACACATATGTTACAACTTGGGTACACATGTGTGTATGACATGGTTTGACACTATGCTGTGGATGATACTGTTTATATCGGTCATTGGTTTGCATTCTGGTAGTATACATAACCTCAACAGCCTGATTTTACCCAACCGTTAGATGATGTCTTGACAACTGACACACAGATGTAGGATACACAGTAGCATTTGAGTCCTTCCGGTACTATACTATACCATTAACCAGTGGTATTGCCCGCCACCCATTTCTG
This sequence comes from Protopterus annectens, assembly GCF_019279795.1. Classification (NCBI taxonomy): domain Eukaryota; kingdom Metazoa; phylum Chordata; order Ceratodontiformes; family Protopteridae; genus Protopterus; species Protopterus annectens. The sequence continues at coordinate 146,266,661 of NC_056727.1, read as the reverse complement.
GGACCACTCCTGTTTGGCATGTAGCCATCCTAGGTACAAGCAAACACACTAGGGATATGTCCGTCCAGATCTGGTAATGCATACAGTGGCCTACAATGCATTCTCTGGATGAGACACTTATCCTCTACAAGGGTATCATACAGACAGATACCTGTTGACCAACCCATGCTGTAAAGCTATAAGCCAACTATAGCATAGTCATCCACATTTACTATACATAGTATCCTGACAGTACCACATTGGTAGTAGCCCACAACATGTAGTAGGGGTACCGATGTGTACATACAGCCACATGTTATGTCATCTGTCCTTTGTTATTCACATTTCCAAAGGTATGCTGATGTCCCTCAGTGCATCACATAAGCAAGAAGGGGTCTGTATGCATATCCATGGAGGTGTTGTACACCTATAATGAATGGCCATTATTGACAGACTGTGTTGTGTTTGAACATGTCTGAAATATACCCCAGGCATGAACCCTCACTCACACTATTCTATAGAAACTGTCATGGGTGTGTGTGACACAGATGACCTAGGCCACAGATCACTACAGTGGCTGGCCTTGCCGCATACATACATATGTGACCTAAGGTCTGAGAAGCAGCAGCACAGACTGTCAATGTTAACATATGTATTTGTGTAGAAAGCAGGCTTCACACCTATGAACTAATTGAGGTCACATATACATATATGTATTTCCCATACAGATACCAGTTGAGGCCACATGTACATATATATATTTGCCACACAGATACCTGAAGTGTGCAATGCATACTGTTGTTTTACTGATATGTCGTACAGTTGTAAAAGCAAAATCCACAACACATTGACCAACAGTGTCACACACACATACTCAGCAATTGCAGGATTCTAACCTCTACCTAACTATGTTATGATATTAAAGAGATACTGCATTACCACGATGTGCTATATGCTTTAGTGGGAGTTTTTATTTCCACTGCTGTATTTGTGGGATACTGAAATCATCAGACTGCCAAAGAGGAATTTACCTCTGTTAATGTGTTTTCCCAGTCTCCAAAAAGGGCACTACTTTCAAAGGAAATCATATACACACATACACCCCCCACACACACTGTGCAATTGCAGGATTCAAACCCCTTCCTAACTATGTTATGATACTAGAGAGATAAGCATCAACACGACGCGCTATATGCTTTACTGGGAGCTTTCATTTCCACTGCTGTATTTGTGGGATATTGACATCATCAGACCTGCCAAAGAGGAGATTATCTCTTTGAATGTGTTTTCCCAGTCTCCAAAAAGGGCACTCCTCTCAAAGGTATTCACACACACACTCAGCAATTGTAGTATTCAAACCCCTTCCTAACTTTGTTACGATTCTAGAGTGGTACACATTAACACACCACGCTATATGCTTTACTGGGTGATTTTTTTTTTCCACTGCTGTATTTGTGGGATACTGACATCATCAGACTTGCCAAAAAGGAATTTACCTCTTTGAATGTGTTTTCCCAGTCTACAAAAATGGCACTACTCTCATAGGAAATCATACACTCAGCAATTACTGGATTCAAACCCCTACCTAACTATGTTATGATACTACAGAGACATGCATTAACACGACACGCTATATGCTTTACTGGGTGTTTTCTTTTCTCCTGCTATATTTGTAGGATGCTGACATCATCAGACTGGACATGGTAATGTGTGTGCACTTTGTTTTATGCAATCCCAGGAATGAACCATGTGGGTCAGCAGGTGTTAACAGCTTGAACAGGACTCCACAATTCTTAGCTTGTGTGATCTATCTGTGGACAAATTGCCATTCCTTCATATGACAATACATATTTATGCACAGGTTGTTGATTTTGTGGATACAACATGTGTCTGTGATGTTGATAAAGGGCTATTCAGAGTCCATGTGGGACGTGTGTAGCTCCTTTCAGTGATGTGTGTCCTGGGTGGCTGCCTTGCAAACAGTCTAGCAGGTTTGGGAACCATGATCTGCCCATGATCATACCACAGTTGGTAGGACTGTGTGTTTGTCGGCTTCCAATAGCTCTGTTTATGACTTCAATCATGATGGACTCAATGGCCTTGCAGATCAGACGTCATAGGCTTATAGGACTATAGTTCCCATGGTCTGTTGTGCACCAACACTTGTGGGGTGTGCCATAAGTTGCTGTAACACATTCAACAGTTTCAGATCCTGTAGAGAGGGTGAGGCTCAACAGACTGTTCAGGTGCAGGGTCCGTTTGTTCTTTAGTTCACTTATGACACATATAGGGAAACAATGTAATCCAATTGATGTCATGTTTGCAGCTTTGGAAGGAGTTGTTTACCCATTCTACATGTGATATCTCCTGGTATGATGATAGGGACTTTTGTCAGTGGGAGGTGAGTATGTATGTATGGGCCTGTCTGACAGGATGTCGGCATTGTCAGTCAGGTACAGTTGGCCCTGACTCAGGACATATATGAGTGTACTTTGCTATGTATGACATAGCTGAAGGAAGTGTCATGGTTCTGTCTGGACTCCTTCACAGATAATCTTTTCAAAACACTGACAAACCTGAGCACTAAACCCCTGTTATACTCTTTTACACACTTAACACCCTACTGATCCCTTTTGATCAGTCAACAGAGAGTATGTCATCATAATATCCTGGCATGTCCAAAGGTTGGTTTCGTGTGTACTCTCCAGTCTAGCTGGTGAATATGGGAATTTTGAGGCAATGTTACAACTGCCTTATGTACACAGACAACCCTCACCTCCTCCCAACAAACTCAGATATATGTGAGAGATGCAATTATATAGACAAACAGGCGGCTGAGCTCTCTTGACCCATGACCGGCACAGTCTATCAGGTGGTGAAGGTAACCACACACACCACAAATCCATTCTCACATAGACCTATAGTGACAGCAAACAAAATACATTACCACACAAATACATACTCGGAGGCCCTTAATAATATCTGCCTAAGCAGCAGAGACCTCCTAAGCAGGCACCCAAACAACTGCTACCCCACAACAATACCCACATATCACATGGTTTACAAAGTCAGTGTGCCACACAGTCACTGCCCTTAGGACTAAACAACACACCTAATACACTTGTAATAGGTGACTCTATTGTCAGACACACTCTTGTCCCACTCACCAGGCTGAACAAGGAGAAGGACACTTTGAGCTGTCTGTCAGGTGGCAGGTTCCGCCACATAACACATGTACTCAGGTCACCCCAAAGCAAGTACAAATATGGCTCCATCATTGTCCATGCTGGTATGAATGACCTAAGACGTTCCTCCCTGGACTACATGACAAGAGACATAGAGGAGCTCTCTAATCATATAACCTAGGCCAGTATGACCTTGACCTTGTGTAGCATCTTAACCTCACCATGAATGATGGCACAGTATACAGACAAGTTGATCAATTTTAACAGTTGGCTAACATATTGGTGTCATTCAAAGGGGATCCAGTGTCTGTCAGCCTGGGATGACATGCTCGACATGCCACGTAACTTCGCTATGGACAGCTTGCACCTGTCACCCCTGGACTTTCGAATACTGGCTAAGGCTGTTGCCACCCCCATAGTGCCTTTTTTTTTAGCAAGGCTCAAAAGACAAACCCACCTCCATAGACAATACAAGTTAAAAGAAACTAAGGGTAATGCTGCTCAACACCAGATGTCTAAACCTCAGAATACACGCACTCAAGACTCTCCTCAGTATGGAGAATGTCGATATCTGTGCAGTAACAGACACCTGGTTCAGGCTCCCAAAAGCACCACAGTACTACGAGGTTATACTTCATACCATGCTTTTCGGCCACAAGACTCGGACCGACCAACAAATATAGGGGGAGTATCCATATACATCACAGATATACCCACACCTCCAGGTTAGTAGCTCTGCCCAAAGCATCAGCGACCATACATGTGCAACTAACAGTGGGCAAAACTGCCTTTCAGTTTGTAGCCTGCTACAGACCACCCTTCCAAACTCAGGAACCCCACTCAGCTTTCCTGGGAACACTGGAGAATATGACGGTCTCTGCAAACACCATTATATGGGGTGACTTCAACTACCCAAACATTGACTGGGAATACTACTCAAGCCCCAACACCCTCACCCAACGGTTGCTAGAATTTCTAAACTCAAATGCTATGTCACAACTGGTTACCACACCCACAAGAGGGGAAAACATATTGGACCTGATCATCACCAACATGGGGACTCTATGTTCCACACCAGAGGTATACTCGTCATTGGTAAGGTCAGACCATACATATATCTCACTGGACATCCATATCCCATCCCCACCCCCATCCTAGGTACTCTCAGTGAAGAACTTACCAAAAGCAAACGTCACACTTCTCAAAACCGAGGTGGTATCCTTCAAAGACCCTGGACAGAGGTAAATACAGCTCAGACCGCTGAATCCTTTACAAACATATTCTATTGACACCTACTGGAATGCATGGATTGTGCTATCCCAAATAAAAAAAGACTCACTCCTCCAAAGGCAGGGGACCTGTCTGGTGGACCCCGGCCATAAATAAGCTATACATCAAAAGGAGGTGGATACTACATGATAGAGCACAATCCCAAAAAGGGAAGGCATCTCTGATCAGTACTAGCAAGAAGCTACATTGATTCATGAATTCATCTAAGACCCACTTCGAAAGGTAAATTGCACCAGACACTAAGAACATTCACAAGGCCTTCTTTAGTTATATCATGAACCTGGGTGCCAACTCCCAGATACGCTGTGAGTTACTGCAAAATGACAATACATACACTGAACCCACAGACATTGCCAACATCCTGGCAAACAGGTTCAGTGCAAATGTCACCCCCCACCCTCCTAATGAGCAAATGCCCATCCCAACAGAGTGTAGCCTCCCTGACATCACAGATGATCAGGTGAGTGCTGCCCTCTCCAAAGCAGACAACACAGCATCAATGGGACCGGACAGTGTCCTGGCCTGCATCTTACACAAGCTTCATGACGAACGTAACCCTCACATGAAGTCACTGTTCAATATCAGACTTACTACAGGATATGTACCCAAGGAATGGCATACAGCAACAGTGGTCCTGCTCCACAAAGGTGGTGCCACAACAGACCCCAGACACTATCACCCTATAAGCCTATCTAGCCTGGTCTGCAAAGCTATGGAGCATATCATCATGGAACTCATACACACAGACATCGGGAATCTACAGACACTGGATCCTGCACAATTCGGCTTTGTTGTGGGCAGATCTTGCCTCTTGAACATGGTCAATTTCTTTAAACAGTTACCAGGTCCATAGACATAGGGAAGGTAGTCCACACAGCCTACCTGAACCTCGCAAAAACCTTCAACACAATACGCCACTTGGGCATCATACATAAGCTCACCAGCTTAGATATCGACACATATGTCACAAGATGGATTGCTAACTGGATCAGGGATAGCACCCAAATGGTAAGTATTGCACGTGCCATGTCTGACTGTACACCAGTTACACGTGGCATCCCACAAGGCTCAGTCCTGGGACCTCTCTTGTTCAGTATATATTTCTCTGACGTACAGGCTAACACAGGAGGAATATGGCTGACCATGTTCGCAGATGACTGCAAACTGGGTGCCATATTTGACTCTCCAGCTGGCACAAGCATCCTCCAAAAGGGTCTCACAAAGATGGATAACTGGTGCCAGAGCCATGGCTTACAGCTAAATGCCATTAAATGCATAGTCATCCCCTTTGGGAATAACAAAGTGCCCACACATTATCACATAGATGTTAATCCATTAAGTACGGTAGAAGTTATTAGGGATTTGGGGACACGAGTAGTTGGCAATCTCGCCTTTGACAATCACGTTGCCAAAGTGGTTAGACAGACCTTCTATATAGCCCACCTTATCCCAAAAGGTTTCACATCTAGATCAAGTAAAGTCATTGTGCCCCTATACTCATCAGGCCCATGATTGGATACAATGCCCCATTTGGGATGTACCTTACCTGACACCTGCAGCAACTGTAATGGCCACAAAAGTACCTCACCAAGTGGATCTAGGGACTCACACAGATGCCCTGTGCTGTTCGGCTAAATTAACTCCAGCTCTACTCAGTCGCTTACCGCCTACTCGGATGCAATCTGTGCCTATTGTTTAAAGTCATGTCCAACACAGAATTAATGGACATGCTCCACCTCAGGATATCCAGATCCCTTAGAGCTACACGTTCCAGGGACTTAAACCTCAGCACAGATATTAATAGGACATGCTGGAGGGACACATTCATATCCCAGAGGCTCCGCTCACTCTGGAATGGGATCCCAGTCCCGCATAGGCTGAGCCCCCCACTGACCACCTACAGGAGACATCTTGACGAGTGGATGGGTGATCGTAGGTTTATCCCTGGGATCTCTTCTGGGTCCCTGCTAGAAGAGGCACAATAAACTAAACGTAAAAGGCCTATCTTGTGTGACCTACTATTCAAAGGCACAGTCTACTAATCTAACAGGGCTGCGAAAGCCAAACACACTCTGGTTAGGCTTATAAATGCCCTAGGGCAGATAGCCTAGTATCAACCAATGCACCTATGGTAATGTTCGGGATGCACATTGTTTATTGATGATACTGATTGCAGGTTTTTTATCTTCTTTGCTTTCCCACTTTCTACGAACAACCTAAGTATCTGCAGAACATATTTTATTATGACAGGGTTCCAATATATTATATATGTGTCTGTTGTCATATAACTGTGTGCACAAGGCAGATTGGTGAATAGTGAGAGGTTCCTGGGTTAACACATGCAACTGCCGCATATGTGTGGCCCACTGCTGTACACAGACATGGCCTAAGTGTGTGATCATGCCCAGTCTGGCCTTTCAGTGTTTTGTTGCCTGACATTTCTCTCATTTATTCAAGTGTGTGAGCATGCCCAGTGTGACCTTTCAGTATGTTGCTGTCTGAAGTCCACTACATTTGTTGATGTGTGTGAACATGACCAATATTAACATTTATACTATATGTGTGTTGAAAATCAGGTTCTATTCTTACTGCAGGGCTCACCTTTGTGTCATAACTCGACAGGGATTATGCTGTGGCTGCAGGGTTTCCATGAGATACTTTGCATAGACTTATCAACATTTCCTCATACAGGCTGACCAGTGAAATGCTGAAATACCGTCATGGTTTAGTGGTTCAGTACTATGACTGTAGTACACAGTATCCTGGGTTCGGGCCTGTCACTGCTTTATATTTTCATACTGAGCAGACCAGATTGCTTCAGGGCCAGTAGAGCAAATATGAGCATGTTGGCTTTTGTTCAGCTATGCCCAACGTAGACCAAGTTTGTCCAACATTGCTCAACGTTAATCAACATTGCTGAACGTTGCCCAATATTGCTCAACATTGACCACAGTTGTGCTAGTTTTAGTGTGTGCAATTGCTTTACATATACTAAATGGTGGTAAAAGCTGTTTAGCACTGCTTTATATTGCTTAACACATGGCAATCATACCTCAGGTGGTGCTGCAGGGCTGCCTATGTCGGATGCACATACTGCACTCCGTATACATGTTTGGAAACAGGTAGTGTCAAGTTAGGCATCCATTTTACTATATGTGCGAGTCAGAGAGAGGTATCATTTCCAGAGTTCCTACTGAGCCAGTGTATGTGCTATGCGTTGCCTCTTTCCCAAGGCCAAAGCATACTGGGCACGCCTCCTTCTGCCTACTGGGGCAGGCTCAGGTTGTTCCTCCTCCGAGTCACGCTCTGCCTGTGATGGCCTTGGCAATGGTGGGGGGCCGTTTGGCCCAGGCCTATGCTGCTCCTGCTGCAGCTGTTTTTGCAGGATCATATTATGTAGCATAGCACATACCATGGCAATTTGAGTACATGTAGTTGGTGAGTACTGCAAGGCTCCACCAGATGTGTCCAGGCACCGGAAACATAACTTGAGCAGCCCAAACACACGCTTGATTACATTTTGTGTTTGTGCATGTGCCTCATTATGGCGTTCCTGTTTAGGTGTGTGTGCGTTTCTGATGGGTGTCATCAGCCACAGCTCCAGTGCATAGCCAGCATCCCCCACTAGGTGACCATGAGGGATATCCCCATTGGCAAATGTCTGGTACAGCTGTGTCAGATGAAAACACTTTAAACGCCAAAAATTTAATATAAAGCTTTCGGGTTAACCATCCATCATCAGTACATAAAGTTAATGATTCTAATCATCATTTAAATAGGGATCTAATAATGTCACATGATTCAGTCAGCCTAACTTAACAACACTAATTAACAATTAAATATTTAAATATTTAAATTACTTCATTCAGAAAAAACTTTTATCTACAGCTGTGTCAGATGCCAGATATGGGAATCATGGTAGCTTCCAGGGCAGCCAGCACACACATTCAGTATTATGCCCTGGGCATCACACATGACCTGGCAGTTGATGGAGGGGAAGCCCTTGCGGTTAAAGTAGACCCTACCCCGCTCGCCGGCTGGTGCTTTGATGCATGTGTGCGTGCAGTCTATTGCACCCACTACCTCAGGGTATTCCGCTATTTGCTGGAAGAGACGCATATTGCTGGCCAATACCTCTTGGGAATTGGGGAAATATACATGATCACTGACATGTGCTGACATGGCATCCAGGAACTGGTGTAGTACCCTGGATGCTGATGCCTGTGATATCCCCATCATATCACCAGTTGGTCTCTGGAAGGTACCTGTTGCTAATATTCTTAGGCCAACACATACCTTGGTTTCCACTGGGATGGGTTCCCCTCTGTTGGTTCTGTGTGTGAGGCATGGCCTGCACAGCTCAACAATTTGCTGCAAGAGGTCTCTGTCCACTCTATAGCGCTCCACTATCTCCAGCTCATGTAGCCCCTGATAGGTTACCCTGGGCCTGTACACTCTTATCCGTCTCCTCACTGTGGGTTGTCCAGCAGCATTCGCATTGTCACCACCCTCAGCATGTTGCATATGTCACCTTATAACAGCAATGGCAGCCCCTAACATTTCTTTGTCTCAGTAAAGCTTTTTCAGTTTTCAGTTCTATTAGCTTACTGCAGTGTTGCAGTGTCGCTGAGAGAAACATAGTGGAATGTTGTTTGCAGAGTTTTAAGTGCTGGGCTGGGCTGGGCTGGGCTAGTGTACTGCCTGTGTAATTGCCTGATTCTGATTGTTTTCACCTGCTAGCTCTGCTAGTACTCCCTGGTTAACTTCCTACTATTTGTTGTGCTTCCTTTTTCCTTTATGTTTCCTCAGGGGGGCAGCGCCGCACACACCAGCTCACATGCACGCACACATGCTTACAGGGGCTAAAACTTGCTTATTCTTGCTAAAACGTGTGCATACCAGCACAAACGCGCTTACACAACTTTAAACAGCCTTAGACATGCTTTCTCCGGCTTAAACCCACACACACAGGTGTACACGCGCACACACAGTCTTACTTGGATATACAGGCACGCACCCGCGTGCATACACATTGCAAGCACTTCAATAAGAAACTTTAGTGTTATCCACGGCATACACCTTCAATTTCTTGCCTTTAGCTAGGCTACCTGTTGACACACCTCTTCCAGTGATGTGTAACTGACAGACACATGACACTCTGCTCCAATGAGCTTCACTTCTTTCATACATACCCCCCTCATGATGTCACCTATCTTCTACTCTGTTACTCCCCTTATCCTACTCCTACACTCCACTGACTGTGTTCATTTGCTATGTAAACTTGGGATCCACTATCCTAACCCTTATTTGCATAGGATTGCCTACTAATGCTTGGTTACATCTCTTAAACTGAGCTTCCCCCCTTAGCAACCTCTACTCGGTAGCCATGTTATCTTCAGCCTGCCATTCTCTTGCATTGTAAATTAACAATTACAATAAAATCCACATTTGTGGATTTTAATTATTGGTTTTCTGTTTTTTAGAGCGCAGCGCATTTGCGCGGCACTGCGCTACGCTTAAACACTGGAGATCGGGATAAAAAAATATATATTTTATTTTTATTTTGCATCGATGAACATTGCCAATGGCCATATTTTTAGCCATTGGCATGCTTCCTCAACTGGATGCATCCTTTTTTTGGAGCTGTCATGACTCCGTTTTGCTATTTGCAGAACCGTACTCAGTTGTCAGTGGAGTACATTTCTGCAAATAACACTACTCTTACTCGGACAGGTTCGGGTTTCCTGGATCACAAATTTACCTCATTTGCATAGCTTTTGGCTGCAATTGAGGTAATTTGCATATCCAATCCCTGTCCGTGTAAGACTCATTTTAGGAGCTCTGTTGCACGCCCCTACCGGCTGTTCCTGGATCGCTCGGCGGACATGTTGGCTGCATGGAGTCTTACTCTACTCTTAGACTTCGTGCAAGCCTTCATGAATCCGGCCCACAGTGCACCATACTTGAATTCAACAGAAATGTATACCAGGAATCCCCTGAGCACATGTATGTATGCATATGTTCAGCTGGAAAGCACAAAATTAATCGCATGGGTTTCAAGGAGTCAGATAAATAGGTTGTGCGTGTTGCACATGTGTGTAATATCAGTGCATACAACAGACAGGTATGAGTACAGCTACCAGTGGTTGCATTGCCCTGACACTGATGTGGGTACTGGAGTAGGCATGATTATCAGGTATTAATCAGAGAAGTGTCCACCTGTGTTATGACCCTCTGTCCATGCTTACCACTACCAGCTATACCATCACCTATATACAATGGATATCACAAGTGTACACACTCCTGTTGGAATGCCTGGTTTTTGTGCTGTATGACGATCAGACCACAGGAGATCATTTCATAATGTTTCCCATCTTGAATGTGACCCCTAACCTGTCCAATTCCATTGCAATACAATCAGAGGGGTTTCTAGGAAGGTAAGCAACTTTTGCCAAGTGAAGATGTGCCATGATGTTAGAGTCCAGACCAGGACGGATGAATTCTGTAACCATCTCAAGAGGTGCATACACAAGTTTAAGGATGTGCACACTCATTCAACTGGCTTATTGTACTGAGTATTATTTCCACATGTTTTCACAGACCAGAATGTTATGTTTTCAATTGAATTGTACAGGCTATAGGTCACACGGCAGGTGGGAATTGTTAAGAAATGAGTTATTGTGGTGTCATGTTCCAATTGCCCAAATGCCAGGCAGTATCAGGGGTGTGTACCCTTTATATCCACTGTAGCTATATGGACACAGCAGTACCTGATCTGTATATCTAGCCTCCACTAAGGTAGAGTAATCCCCTTTGGTGAACAGCAGCAATACACAAACAACATAATAGGTTGATACATTGGCTGTACAGGGACATATAGGTGCAGGCAACAACTTTGAAGCAAGTCCACCTATATTTGAGCAAGCAGGTAAGCTCACAGGTGATGTCCTGCAAGGCTGACTATGACTATGAATTGGACATAGCCACACCACCAAGGACAATTGCAACCATGTCTCCACATATGTTGTAAGTCTCAGATGAAACAACACAATTCACCCTGTACTGGGGGTAAAGAACACCTCATACACACAAGTCATGGATATAGGCAATCTGCATCACACAGATTAGGTGGGGACATTGCCACCCTGTCCACACCAGTCGTACATGGAGATAGGCACATCAACCACACTCCTTCCCTCAGCAATGGTGAGCATGTACATATTGCCTACTGATGGCAAAAACAGCATATCTCCATGGGGCATAATAACATCAGTGTCTACCTCCTACATTAACTAAGGCATGTGCTCTGAGCCTCATCACACACCACAGTCAAACACAGACCTGCCACCATACACACACCACCCACATGGATGATGACCACTGTCAACCCTCCACACAGAAATGAATAGAGAATAGAGGATTATGCAATCAAGTGTACAACATTGGGGGGAATAAGATAGCTCAGGGACAGGCATGTAATGCAAGCTGCTATAGCCATGATAGCTTGGAGGTTTCTGGTGTAGTCTGAATTATTTGCAAGTAATATCCACTGTTGATGTGCATTTTGACAACCATATGAGGTCATGTGACCTTTTCGTGTTTATGTCTTCCAGGTAACATGCAGAGTGCTTGCCTACCAGCATTCTGTGTTGGGGAAACAGACATAATCACCCAATATGTGATTGGACATTATGCCCTGACATGTGGACGGAGAGCAAAAATGTGTGAAAGAGGACTGCCCTGTTGAACACTGTGGTTCACAGAGTTAATGATGCCAGACTGCACAGCAGAACTTACTTGCATGTGCAGCATCAGGCCACCAACCTCAAATTCCATGCTCATCAATGGACTGCTGCTGTAGCAAGGGACCTGCTATCCACAGGTGGGGGCCCAGCCATCCAGCCCCCACTCACACCCACCGAGGAGCTCCTCACCACACTTGGGCCACATGCTGAATGCACAAGCCATGATGCTGAGGGAAACATTGTGGAGGCAGATTGCACAAACACACTGGATGAGGACCGTGCAGGTAAGGGCCCAGTGGGGATTAGTACACTAATGTATCAGACATACATGTATCTGTATTGTATATACATGCATGTGTCAGGTCCAATTGTAGTTGTGGATGGCATTTTCTAATGCACAGAGGTGCACATCTATGGTGAGGATAGGACACTGTGTATTATTGTGGTTAATACTGTCGATGTGTAGACATGGTGCAATCATCCTATACCAAGGCCACATGTGCATCTTCTGACAATAACTCCCTCTCATAACTACCTAGGACCCTCTGGTCTGCATATGGGATAGTGGCCTGAAGCTGGTGAGTATTAGATTGTTCTGTTGTTGCTTGGCAATACCCCAGTCATGTGAAGTGCATGCAACTTACCATGCACACAACCATCAGTAATAGCTATATTGCTTGCTGTGCATGTTCACTTGTGTTGGGGTTAACTGTATTGCATCACAGTGGTCACCACTGGGGCCTATCTGATGTGAATTCAACATTCCTGTAGCATACCTCACAACTTGTCAGTGCCAAGACGTCTGGAAAGAGGCCAGCAAATTGTGCTAGACAAACTTCCTAAGGTAAGGTCATGCATGACACTTTACTGGTATACAGTGGATATAAATTCTGTGCACACCCCTCTTAAGATGCATGGTTTTCCTGTTATATACTACTTAGGACCACAGTATGACAGTCCATACATTTCCAGCCTTTAATGTGAACCATAACAGGTACAGTTCACTTGTAAAACCAAGCATCTATACTCATGTATTGCACCTAAAAGGCAGGTCACCTGTGAGGGCGGCAGATGTTCTATCAGCATAATGTTTCAGACAGGTATGATACCTCATGCTGCCATATGTGCCAGTATACTCACTGTGGCCTATTTGGCTATAATATCACATACATGGGCATTGTTAAGGCACACAGACCACTTCAGACCATGTATAGGTTACAAACATATGGATATTCCAGACACATCTATACAGAGGACTGTACAATGGTTAAACCTTCTGCATGTGAGGCAGATGCTGTCACCACACTATATAAAGTAATGGCAGCGGGAGATAGTCACCAGCCGTGTATGGTATAGACATCAAAATGGCATAAGCCGCACATGATATGATCCTCATACACACACAAACAGCTGCAGCATTAAGATTAGAACTCCTGCATATCTAGGTATTCCTACTATAGAGCTATGCAGTTATGAGATGCGCCATAGAGCTTATAAACTTCCAGCTCAACCAAAGGTACTTCTGAGGTGCATGACATCAACAGGTCTATTAAATTTGAATGAAAGGAAGTGCAAAGTGTAGTACACAGGTCAAAAATGGTATGAGGTAGATAGTACATGATTCACACACACACACACACACACACACACACACACACACACACACACACACACACACACGCACACACACACACACACACACACACACACACACACACACACACACACACACACACACACACACACACACACACACATCTGCCAATATTGGGCTTAGAACTCCTGCCTATCTAGGTATGTCTACTATAGTGTTACACAGTTACCACATGCACTACAGATCTTACTGTACTTTCATATGGCCAAAGCTGCTGATAACTGCACAGCTGTGGTAAACTATTACAGGTGGAAGACAGTCTGCCTTCTGTTCCACCCGTACATCATGCTAGTTCTTTCTGTCTTGCACTTCTACTAGCATTATGGTTTGGCACTACACCAGGTTATTGTATCATGAAGTGCAGTACACCTTTGAGCCATCAACAGTACTTGTTCATCACATATGTTGCCCCAGTACTTACTAGTTATCTCCACCCCTCCTGGCATGTTTGAAGGGTAGTTATTTCTGCTTTCACCCATTGACCTGGTGCACATGCCCATTCTGGGGCACTGTTGCAACTGTCACATGTACACAGGCAACCCTCCCCTCTAAACTCCAAACATTCAGACCTGTGAGGGTTACCTGTATATCACCCAATGTGGACATATGCACTCTCCAGCAAAGAATGGACTAGCAGGTCAAAAGGATAAGATCAACACCTGCAGCACACAATGTGGAACACATAGCTCATCATGGCACCCACTTTGATAGGTCATGACATACAGTGAAAAGCCACACACCCACCTTCCCAGAGGCACTCAATGGACATCTACCCAAACAGCACAGACCAGCAAGGCAGACACCCACTCAGACACAGCGACATGGCATATGCCAAGGGACACATATTTAACCTACACAGTGTGCCCCCAACCTAAGCCCCTAAGGCTTACCACCTTGCACAATACAGTGATTATGGGTAACTCAATACTGAGGCACAGACATCCCACTCACTAGGTTGAATATGGAGCAAGAAACAGCCAAATATCAATCACATGCCAGTATCTAACACATGACACAGCCATTCATGTCACTCCACAACAACTACAAGTATCACTCCATATCTATGTGGTTGTAAATGAATTGAGACACACCTCCCTGGACTACATGACAGGAGACATGGTTGAACTCTCTGATTATGTAGTTCAGACAGGTGTGACAGTAGCCCTGAGCAGTGTACCGCTGTCACCCAGAATGATGCTGGGGTACTATCAACAGATGGTTAACTGCAACATTGGCTTACATGATATGTGTCATTCTCAGGGGATCCAGGACCTCTCTGCTTGAGATGGCATGATTGACAGAACCTAATGACTTGTCACTGATGTCCTACATCTGCCACCGCTGGGTTGCCAGGTACTGGCTCCGTGTCTTGCCACCCCTATGGCACCTTATTAGACAGTGTTTCTAATGTTATTACCGCCATAACAGCTACACATGTATGCAATCTGATGGTCATGCTGCTCAACAGTGGACATCTAACTATCAGGATGCAGTCACTCATAGCAGTTGTTGGAGTGGAGGACACATGTCTGCTGTAATGGAGAGGTGGTTTACAGCAGCAGACAGCAGACCTGCAGTGTCAGGTTATGACACATTCCACAGCTGTCAGCCCCCAAACATGGACCACAACACACCTCCACAGCTGGTGTTGTCTCCATATGCATTATTGATAGGAACACCTCCAGACTAGTATCCCATCATAATGCACTGGAGATACTTCCGGTACAACTGCCTTGGGGTAATAGTGCTATCCAGACCATAGCCTGGTATGGGTCCACATCTATGTCCCTAGACTGTCAATGCACATTCCTCAACACCCTACCATCTCTGGTCAAATGCAACACTCACATAGTATGAGTCTTCAACTACCCCTCCATCACCTAGGGAATGTAGCCAATCACCAGTACAGTGGCCCAACACTTCTGAGATTCATCATTTCCATTGCCCTAGACCAGCTCATACTGAAGTCTGGTAGAGGATGCAACAACCTTGACCTGTGTTGACCACTTAAGCATGGGAGTGTTTCTCATCCCCAGATGTCAATCCCTGCATGGCGAGTTTCACACAGGCTGAAACCAACATGGAACTCAACATGTCAGCCACACCCAGCACAAAGATAACCACCTGGCAAAAACTCTCCAAAGCTGACTTTACAGCCATGGAAACAGGGGTGGATGTCTTCACTGCACCCATGGCAATGGGATGTATCTGCATGACTGTAGAATCATACACATAGGCACTGTACAAACAGGTACATGAATGCATGGTACTAGGCAGAGCCAAGAAAACCCAGACATTGTCCTTCAAACACTGGGAGACAATTTGATGGTCCCCTGCCATTACTAGTGTACATCAGAAGGAGGACACTTTTGCAGGGAAAGGTGGTGTCCCATGACTGCTGAACTCCCTTATTAGTCTCAAACATAACTTTGGATCCCTCATGAAATCCCCAACAGGCATCTATGGCAGCAGAGATACAGCAGATACTGACGACAGTCACACCAGCCTTGATAGTTACATCAACAACCTCCACAGCCTTAAACAAAAGTGTTGTGAGTTACTGCACAAAGCTAATACCTATCCTGAGACAACAGATATTGGCCACAGTCTTGGCAACACATTCAGTGCCACCTTTATCCCTCTCTCCCCACACAAGTGAACTGCTGACTGAACGTGTTCTCACATGCTGTATCCCATTTCCATTCTAGGCATCTGTGTCAACAGGATATGGCTATGCAACAAGTCCACAGGGTATGGCAGTGTGGTGACACATCCACCATGTCATAGGCAGGGTACAGTATGTGCACAGTAATTCCTTGTCTGTAACACAGTCATTGCATATGCCTCACAGATTATAGGGCTGAGGGTTGTACATAGGTACATGTTGATGTACAACATCTGTTGTAGAATGTAGAATGGTATATGTTCTGGTTTGGACACATCTCTGATTGCTAATAAACACAGCCAGAGGGGATATTCATCAACCAAACACACTGGGATTACTATTTACACACACACACACACATTTGCCAGTACTGAGATCCATAGGATCATTGCTTCATAGGTGTGTAGTAAGTGAATGGGTCTGAAGGCTCTAAAAGGCTAGCCCAAGGGAATACCTTGGCATGAGACCACATGACAACAGTCCCCAGTGTGGCTCAGGAGTATAGTCACTGTAGTGGTCCTCAGGGGTGGGTATTGTATTCCCCATCCACTCATCTAGGTTTCTATTGTGGGTGGCCAGTGATGTGCACTGCTTCCTATTTATGTGATCTATATTCCATAACATGGACAGTGTCTGGGTTGTGCATGTCCCACATGCATGTTCTTTGCCATGTGGAAGTGTGCTTGAGGTCTCTGGGGCATGTTGTGTCGACAGATTGGTATCTTCTGATGTACCATTCCTGACCTCATTTGGTGAGACCCGGCTATGTAACTGAGGTAGTGATTGCACCTACATTGACAGTATGATACAGGTATTCAGTGGAGTTAGTGGCATCTGTCCATACAGGGCATGTGTATAAGGCATGGTATTCCCTTTGTGGGATACATTTGCAGACTCTACAGTTGTTGCAGGCATCCTGTGGGGAACATGGCAAAAGGGCCACTGTACACATTGATTGGGCTACTGAGGGGATGGAACAGGGTGCCATATCCTTTTACTTGCTGGATAACACACACTCAGTCAGGAAATGTAACACATCAAAGTACTTTCTGATGTCAGTGGCACTGTTGTGGTCAACAGACATGTAGTCGACTGCAATCATACTGTGGGTACTATATGTGAGGCAATATGCAGGGGAACTACCAATATAGTGGTTGTTGCCTAGCCAAGTGTGTTTGTGTATGATACGTGGGTGGAGAGTGGTCTCTGAGTAATAGATAGGTTGCCTATATTGTTCACCAATCCATACTGTCACATTTAGGGCTGTGGATTGTCTACACCAACCTCTATGGTGTTTGACAACTGTTGGCCTTGTAATGTGGACATTGTGACATATACTAGGTCCTCAACATAATCCTGTTATTACACAATCACATCCCCACACAGGATATTGATGACACACACACACACACACACACACACACACACACACACACACACACACACACACACACACACACACACACACACACACACACTTGCCAGTACTGAGTTTCAAACCCCTACTTTGCTATGTATTGCTACTACAGTGTACCACATATATCGCATGTGCCATGGACCTTACAGGATGGATGTTGTCCCAAGGTACTTCTAAGGTGAGGAACATCACCAGCCCTTGTAAATACTGGCATTGGGTGATGTAGTGGGAGAAAGATTCCAAAAAAATATGTTACCCTAGAGACACATTTACATTTGCCAGGGGTGAGGTTCAAACCTCTATTTAACTATCTTTTCAGATAGATTATTTTACACATTTACCCACGTGCATCACTGACCTTACATGATTTAGGGTTGCCAACAGGTACTTCTTTGGTGGATGATATCTGCAGGATTGCTGGAGTCAGGCACTGAGATGTGTACTGGGTGTAAATGGGGCCAAAACCTTTGAGGTATGGACATACATATATATACATACACAAAAACTTGCCAGGGAGGAGATTCAAACCCATACCTATGTAGTCATTCTTATTACATTGTTGCACATTTATCACATATGCCATGGAGCTTACATACTGGAAAGCTATGCAAAGGTATCTTTGAAGGTGAACCACATTAGCAGCAGTGCTAAATGAGGGGTAAGGGAAGTGTTGTAAGTGTGAATGACCAAAACATCAGATCTCTACAAGGATATACACACTCTCTCAAACAAACACTCACATTTACACAGTTGCCCAGATCAGGATTGGAGCACTTACCTAACTAGTTTGCTGCACTACACTATTGTGCAGCTATCACAAGTGCCAAGGAGCTTATATGCTGGAGAGCTCTCCAAAGGTATCTTTGAAGTTGAGTTACATCAGTAGTAGTGCTAAAGGAGTGGTAAGGGAAGTGTTGTAAGTCTGAATGACCACAAAATCAGGTGTCTACAAGGATACACACACTCTTTTTTTGGTCATTTACACTTTCACGCAAAAACTCACATTTACCAGGCTCAGGATTGGAAATCCTACCAAATTAGCTCGCTACACTATAGTATTATGCAGTTATCACAAGCACCATGGAGCTTATATTCTGGACAGCTGTCCAAATGTATCTTTGAAGGTAAATCACATCAGCAGTAGTGCTAAAGGAGGGGTAAGGGAAGTGTTGTAAGTGTGAATAACCACAATATCAGGTCTTTACAAGGATACACATACTCTCTCACACAAACACTCACATTTACACAGTTGCCAGGATCGAACTCCTACCTAACTAGTTTTCTACAATATAGTATTATGCAGTTATCGCAAGCACCATGAAGCTTATATGCTGGAGAGCTGTACAAAGGTATATTTGAATGTGAGTGACATCAGCAGCATTGTTGAAGGAGTGGTATGGGAGATTTAGTGAGTATGAATGGCCTCAACCACATTCATCTATAAACACACACACACACTCACACATAACTTTACATTTGAAAGGACTGAGATTACAACTGCTACATGGATACCTATTTGTACTGTAGTGTTACACAGTTACCACAAGCACCACTGACACTATAGGGCTGAGGGCTAACCAAAGGTATTTCTACAGTGAATGACATCAGCACATCATGTGATATAGGCCAATGGGATGTGTAGTGGGTGGGACAGGCCTCATAATGGCATTCTCTCTGTCACTGTCTGTCTTTCTCTTCCCCACGTCTCTCTGTGTGTATGTTTGACATATTATATTATGTTGGCCTTAGATATGTGTGTATATTCCTTTCCAGTGTGTGTGTGTGTGTGTGTGTGTGTGTGTGTGTGTGTGTGTGTGTGTGTGTGTGTGTGTGTGTGTGTGTGTGTGTGTGTGTGTGTGTGTGAAGTATCAATGGTGTACAGTTTGGTGTGTGTGCACAGACAGCTGTGAATAACTGATATCTGTAGTCCACTCTGTTGAGAGACATGGGCTTCATTTCTCTAATTGTAGGAGCATGCCCAGTATGACCTTCTATATTGAGTGTGTGCATTCATTCCAGGGATGATTAGACTCCAGTTCAGGGTTTTGTTTGCTACAGCTACACCTAGCAAACTGTTTCTGCAGGATATCTGTAGATAGGTTCCCAATATGGAGACACAATGGGCCTAACATACAGGGGATACTGTAACTATTGCTGCCTGTGCTGCTTGTGTGACATGTTTGGTTGTAGCATAGATATTCTAACATATGTACTGTTTTACACTGTGATGTGTCATGTCATCAACTACTGACAGTTAACATTCTTTGCTTACAGTTATTTACTAAGAAATACAAAATGAATGAAGCTGAGACCAATAATTTGAGGCATATAGACTACACATTCTGGCACACACTTGCCATTGTGAAGGGATAGCTACAGACAGTAGACTGCTGGCTCTGTGTAAATGGTGCAGCACCTTGTTAGTATACTGGCTGGAGTTCCCCTCCTTGTGCTTTTCTGAACTTCAAGGAATGGCCATTTCCTGCTGGGGCCATACCTCTCAGCTTTACAGATACACCAAGGTTATCCAGAGGCAGGACTCATATGTTGGGTCAGTTTACCTTCACATTGTGGTTTACAAGCATTTTTGTGGCTATTCATTCATGGGTTTGCAGTCGGGAGTAGTATGGGCGGCCATTAGTGTGTCAGACTTCACACACTCCATGACATCCATGCTTCTACACCCCCCTCTGTTATTCTCTCCTCCAGCTAACATTATGTAAGCAATATCTCAGAGGTATCCCTATAGTTGGTCCTTTATCCCAGTAGTATTTATGGCCTGACCCACAGTACCTTGCAGTAGGACATGGGTACTTTGCAGTAGGACATGGGGGGGGGCATGCTACTGGCATTTGTCAACATGGCCTTGCATTTGTTTTCTGTTTACTGTTAGGTTATTAGTTGGGACCCCCTGGCATTCCATACATTGGCACTATGGATGAGGCATGGGCCCTTTCCAGAGTACTGTAGGCCATTTGAGAGTGCTGCAGGCCATCTGTTACTGAATTTCTACATGGGATTGTGGGGGGGGTGCACACCTGCAGACTTTAACATTTGAAATTACTGTACTGGTATTTCAGTTACTCTGTTGGCTTCCATTTCATATTGTATTGTGACCTATCATGCAGACATGAGGCATATCAGTAGAGTACACATGTTAGATACTAATAGCATATATTTCAGTTTCAGACTTCTTACCCTTCAGAACTGGAATGCTACTGCCAGTCTTTTGTAATGGTTATCTACACCTGTCTTGCTGGGTGAGGCTGTTGGGGGATATGCGGCCCTCATTGACATCCATGTGTATGACCTATTGACATTCATAGTTCTTTGGGCCATCACATGTACTGCAGTGGGGGTTGTCACCTTGTATAGTGCTGCCTAGTATGTTTACAGCAGTATTTGTTATGAATTTCCTGCTGTCCCATATAGCTGTCTGCTGCAACCCCATCCAGCCACCCATTTCCCTTGCATGCTTGCATCCATATCATACATAAAAGTATGAGAACATACTACTCCATTCAGTAATTGATAGGAAGAGTGACTTGCCTTGCTGCTGGGCCAGTATTTAGGGCAGTGCTGGAGGGCTGACTATGTTTGATACACATAGTACACTCCCTGTACATGGTAAAGCTCAGGTAGTGTAATGTTTGGCATCCCTTTTACTGTATGTGCGAGTCAGAGAGAAGTATCAGTCCCTGGGTCACTACAGTGTCAGTATGTGTGCTATGCATTGCCTCTTTGCCAAGGCCTGGGCATACTGTGCATGCCTCATTCTGCCTACAGGGGCAGGCTCAGGATGTTCCTCCTCTGAGTCCCTCTGTGCCTGTGCTGGCCTTGGCAATTGTAGGGGGCTGTGTGGCCCTGCCCTGTGCTGTTCCTGCTGCAGCTGTTTCCACAGGATCATACTGTGTAGCATGGCACATACTTTGAACATTTGTGTACATATAGCTGGAGAGTACTGCAAGGGTCCACCGGATATGTCAAGGCAGTGGAACCATGACTTGAGCATCCCAAACACACACTCTACAATGATCCTGGTTTGTGAGTGTGCCTCATTATGGTGTTTTTGTTTGGATGTGTGTGCATTTCTGATGCGTGTCATCAGCCATGTCTCCAGTGCATACCCAGCATCCCCTACTAGATGGCCCTATGGGATGTCCCCCCTGGCAAATGCCTGATACAGCTGTGAGCAATGCCAGATGTGGGAGTCCTGATAGCTTCCAGGGCTGTCAGCACACACATTCATGATAATGCCCTGGGTATCACACATGACCTGGCAGTTGACGGAGGGGAAGCCCTTGTGGTTTATGTAGACCCTGCCCTGCTCACTGGGTGGTGCTTTGATCTGAATGTGCATGCAGTCTATAGCCCCCACTACCTCAGGGTATTCTGCTATATGGTGGAAGAGACGCATACGTGTGGTCAGCGTCTTATGGGCGGTGGGGAAATATATGTGCACATTGACATGTTGCGTCATGGCATCCAGGAACTGGTGTAGTACCCTGGATGCTGATGCAAGTGAGACTCCCATGTTATCCCCATTTGGTCTTTGAACGGTACCTGTGGCTAGTATTCTTAAGCCTAGACATACCTTGGTATCCACTGGAATGGGTTCCCCTCTATTAGTTCTGTGTGTAAGGCATGGCTGGCACAGTTCAACGATTTGCTGTAGAATGTTCCTGTTCACCTTATAGTGCTCTACTATCTCCAGCTCATGTAGGCCCTGGTAGGTTACCCTGGATCTATACACTCTTCTCCTCCACAACACTGTGGGTCGGTTGTCAGCATTCTCCTCCTCACCACCCTTAGTCTCTAGCACATATTGATGGAATAAAGCAGCAGCAGCAGCCTCTAACATATTTAGTTATTTTTTCCAGTTAAAAATAACACGTCTGTGTACACCGGTGGTGTAGAGTTTGCAGGAAAAAACAGTCTGTAGGGTGTTTGCATAGTTTATATTAGTGTGCTGGGCTGCTGCATGTGTAATTGGCTGATTCTGATACATTCCAACTGCCAGCTATGCTAGTTCTCCTTGATTGCCTTCCTACTGCTGTTTCCCCATCCCACTTCCTCCCTATTTAAGCCCTAAAGCATGCCATGCATACCTGCATACCCGGTGCTTAAATGTAAACAGTTCTGCTATTTCCCGTGGGTTTTTTTTTTTTTTTTTTTTTTTAGGCCCGCTGCATACTGCGCACACCATTTTAGCAAATGTAAGCACTTTTAAGCAGAAATGGCCCTCCCTGGACATGAACACGCTCTGCATTTCATGGAATAAGACAATACAGCCTCAGGCACACCCCCTTCCTTAGCTGTGCTTAGCTAAGGGCAAACATTCAGCTCTTATACTTGCACTGTTGTATTGCTGCACTTACACGGTTAGGTACAAGCTGACATTTTGAGGAAATCTGTGATTCAGTACAACTCCCCTCATTTGCATAACCCAGTGTGTAAGTCCTTAGTTACTGCACTAAGATGGACCATTTCCCCTTGACAACTAGTGCTCCCTCGTATTGATTACATTCTGCATGCCATTGATTATAATGGCAAAATGCATAATTATCTTAAAATTGACTTTTCTCAATTTATTTTTTTCTGCACAATCCTGTTTGCACGCCGCTGCCCTAAGCTTAAACGGCCGTGATCTGCCAAAAATAAAAATGTTTAATTTCATTAAAAAAAATCTGTTATTAATGCCAATGGCCTTGTATTTGGCCATTGGCATGTGTGCTTGACTGTAATACATACTTTCCATGAGCTGTCCTGCCTCCGTTTGCTCACATGCCGAAATGTATTCGGTTACAAATTGAATACATTTCTGCTATGACACTGTTCCTGCACAGAGTCCAGCCAGCTTCATGGATTGCAAAATCACCTTATTTGCATGATTTTTACCAGCAAATGAGGTGATTTGCATCCCACATGCCTTTCTGTGCAGGAACAGTGTAGGGCTGCTCGTGCACGTGAAAATGGCACTTTCCTGGATCGCTCGGCGGACATTTTCCATGCAGGAGCTCCTACACTGTTCCTGCATGGAAAAAGGATGTTCATGAATCCTGGGGGTGATGTGTCTGAGAATGAGAGAGAGAGAGAGATTCTGTGAGGAGCAAGAGTGTGTGTGTGTGTGTGTGTGTGTGTGTGTGTGTGTGTGTGTGTGTGTGTGTGTGTGTGTGTGTGTGTGTGTGTGTCTGTGAATGTCTATGTATGTGACTGTGTGTCTGGGGACATTAAATAGTTAAATAACATATTCTAGATATAAAATACTTCCTCCAACAGTTATTACATTTTACAAAGCAATTTTGAAATATAAGTTGGAGGAACTATTTTATATCCAAAAATGTAAAAATATATGTAATAATAATATAAGAAAATACAAAATAATTTAACAGCTCGCCCATTATCTAAACACAATAATACCTTCCAGGATAAGTGTTATCTGAAAATAATGGACCTTCCACAGGTAGTGAGGACTGCACCTGCCCCTGAGTGGTCTGTTATTTACCTGATAATGTTGAACCTGTTGGGCATTATTGCTTACTTGCTTGTGGCTTTTAGCATAGTAATGCAGATATAAACTGCAGTCAAAAGCATATATTCTTTAACATGGATATAACTTCACATGATTATGTTATTCATTTTTTCCTTAATATAATTAATGGAATCAGTTTGGCCCTGTGGCTTAGAGAAATATCTTTCCTGACTATGGCTCAGTTGACCTGTGATTTATTAATGGCACTGCTGTTGGATGGACTTGGTGGGGAAGGGAAGAGCTACCTGTGATCTCCAGCTCATCCTTCCTATGGGAGGTGTGATGGCTTAACTCACTTGATTGGTAACGTGCAGGAGTGCAGGTGTATTGCTCACAGCAGTGATCCTAATCAGCTCATGCTGCAGCTGTATACAGCTTATGAGGGGGTTGGCACATGTAGTATTAAACAAGAATCCTCTGGCAGCCACAACTGTGGAGCTCACAAGCTGCTAGCCAGAGGTATTAGGAAGGGCTGACCCAAACAATAAGGCATGGATGTCAAGTCCCACTTCCATATGGCTTGAAGATTACCCCAGGGGAACAAATTGTCAATAACCTGACCATAATTAAAGGGTTAGCTGAGTGTTGAAAAGGAGAGAAAGACTAGATAGGTTTTACAAGACTGGGAATTGAAAAAAAAACACAAATTTAGTCATACTATGATCCTTTTGTAAACATAGGTCTATCGGTTTCAAAAAACTGTAACTCTTTGTTTTACTGGTTGTTAATTCAGTATTCATGTGTTAAGGTATAGCCATCAAAGGCAATGAAATCCTATGGTGGTCATCTAGAGACCACCACTTAATATGTTGGAGTGACCATGAGCTTCCATCTGTCTGAACTCTCAGTGGTGAACATAAAGTTTTTGCTGGTGGGTGAGTATGAAAGCCAAGAGGAACCTGGGCGAATCAAAAATAGGGGATTAACAGAGCATTCTCTGAGTTATGGATGTGCTAGGTGTCATAATGCCTGACATTGTAGCCATTAAAGAGGCCATGCTAAATGGCATAAAGGTTTGTATGAAATAAAACCAGGGGATAGGGAATCACCAGACATGAAAGAAGAGAAGAGGAGATTTGTGCTTTAGTAGTAATTGTCAACCATAACAAGCTAGGGAAGCATACTAGGGGAGTGGAGCAGTAAATGGTTCTCATAGTTATTCCTTTATTTACAGGTAAGAAAAATGGGTTACTTAGGCCCTTTTCAATAATGAACAAATTACAGTAAAGGTGCTGGAATACATTAAATGCAGCATCACTCCATGGCATAGAAAATATCTGATTGAGGGAGCTGCTATAGTTAGTGGAAGGTACTGACCTGATGAGAGAGCTAAATCTGGAGCTATGTTGTTTACCATGGAGGTCATGTGGCCTGGTAATGAGCCCTGACAGAATACAGACAATAAACTGCATGAGGTAGGATAGAGGTACACCAAGTCAGTTCGGTTGCAAGTTTAATTTTTACTCTTTGTGGCAATACTTACTAGAATGGTTGAAGAGAGTAGTAGGCTTAATAGTGCAGTACCACAGTGCCTTGCAGGTGGTGTAGAGTGATAAAGCCATGACTAGTGTCTAGTGTCTAGCCACCCTAAGTCTGATTAGTAACATGGACACCTGAAGGTACAAGCAGGGATGATGGCTATGCCCATTTGGGGGAACGGCACACACTCATGCGCACCTCTACAGTTAAGCCAAGGTGATGGCCAAGGATGTGTGAAGAATGCTGTTTATAGAAGGAAGGTATTTGGCTGAGTCATTACATGTCAAAGCATGGACAGTATAGAATGAAAAACTCATTATATGACATCTCCTTGTACTGTGCATGTATGTGAGTGGAGATGGGGGACAGGCTTAAAGGAAGAAAACCTTCTTCAGCAGCAGCATGATGCCCCTAGGATATTTTGACCTCTGCCATAACCCTGAATATAGGTTTAAATAAGACTGTGGGTGTCAAGAATATTTGGTATACCCAGTGGACAAAAAAAGGACCTGGGAGTAGCTGATGGTCAGCTGCAGGGAGATAAAAAAATAGTACTGTACTACAAGGTCTGTGTTATGGATGTTTTTTTCAATGTCTCCATTTAAAAGGAATCAGGAAAATAATTATGAATCAATATAATTAAGAGCTGGATGCTTTGATGTACATAGTGTACTCTGACATTTTATTTGAAGTATATAAAGGGCAGAGAAGGATTTTTCTCTCCATTTGGTAAGCAGCACAGTTCTATGAGCAAGAGGTTTATGGGTTCTAGTCCTAAGAACAAACTGCCTCTTTACTGGGAGACTGAGTTGATGCAGGTTTATAGATTCATCATATTCCAAGGCTACTGAGTCATATGACCATTCACTCATTGCCAAGACCCTTCTTCAGACTGAACTTTTATTTTCCAAGCAGGTGATTCTAGTCAATCCCATAGTAAATCTGTCGATAAAAATCCAATCATTTAGGCTATATTTAAGGGAAGATAAACAGCACTGCTTAACTTGTAAGGAAAGTGTAGTTTAAAGATTTAGGAGGTTTGGGGTTATTAATCTGTCTCTCCACCATATTTTATTTATATGTTGGTGAAGAGTTAGATCCCTGGTTCTAGCACTGGTGGAGATATTGGACTTGCTAAAATACTGGTGGTCCACAACAATCAGGTCTCTAATGGCATAATATTAAATAGAGGGATGGAGCTTCCAGACTGTCTTGGTAGCTTAGAGACTTTAGTATGATGATCTTTCTGGTTAGTAACCTTTGTGATCTTTCTCACTGTCTGATATGTTTAATGAGATACATATTCAAAGTGGGCATAGTACTCAATAATTGGCCTGATCAATGACAAGCATAAAGGAGTGATTATCTCTTAGACCTAAATAACAATCTTTTGGTAATAATCTGTGATAAATAAAAGGATTTTCTGACAACCATTGTCACATGATGCTCAGAAGAGAGAGGGGGACAGAACTATCAACCCAAGTACTTGGGTCCCTGACTAGATTTTCATTTTGCAGTGGTATATTGCCTCTACAGTATGACAAAGGGAGGGGGTGTCTGACAAAAGTAATGATACTACATTTTCTAGCATTTAGATTCAGCCCATTTCTGACACAACAATAGTAAATACTAGTAGAGGTAGTATAATAAGAGAAGACAGGCAAATGTACCATTACTGTCATGATAAAAAGAATTTACTTGGAAGAGAGGAAAAGGGAGGACGGCATAAAACAGCAGAAGGATGCTGGCAGTCACAGATCAAAGGAAGAGAAATACCCAGGAAAGCATGAGTATCCGGTGACTGTGTTTTCTAATGCAGATTGGGAAGATAACTATAGGAGAAAATAAAGTTCAGTGAAAAGAGAAGTTGTCTGTGTTCAGACATACATCTTATCAGTCAAATAGCATAGCTTCAGACCAAAGTACAGCACCATTACCACTATCTTCTACTGAACCAAGCAAATTATCTCAAGCATGAAGAAAGGGCTCCTCAATGGAGCCATCTTCTTAGACCTAAACAGGCATTTGATGATCTCAGATCAACTAAATAAAAAATGAAGCTCCAGTGTATTCTGACAAAATCTGCTTTTGGTTCAGGAGCTATGTTTCCAATAGAACCTTTACTATTTCCTGAAGACTACATGTAGCTCACCTCAGCACACTATTCAAAGGAGTGCCATAAGGCTCAGTTCTTTCCCCACTTCTATTATCTCTCTTATTTATCAATAGTCTGTCCTATTGCCTCTGACATACCAAACGCTGGCCCAATGTTAATGATGTTGCCATGACTACATCACACAAACAAATCCTTCAACTATAACAATCTGCACAGAAAATTTCTGACTATTCTGGAACAGGCTAAGTTCTAATAAACTTGAAATAAACAAATTTTAAACTAATGTTATGCTTTTTGCTACTTCTGGAAGACTTATTTAATCAAACTATCCCACTTTATGAGTAAAAGACATCATATAATCCCCACTGCCCACAGTTAAAAAAGGGGGTTTTCAGGATTATTTTTGCCATACTCTTTCCTTTACCTCTCATAAACAGTTAAGAGCCAATCACATTGAAATTATGTCTGGAGTTTCCGCTCTTCAAGCATAGCCTTTAAAGGGACCATTCCATTCAGACCAGGCAACTTTTCAGCCTGTAACAGCTATCCAGCACATCTCTCCAATTTCTGCTTGACTGCATAGTTCTCTTCCTCGTGGACTTTTCTCAATGATTTGTATCACCTCTCATATAGAACTGCAGTCCCATTGAGTATTAAATCAACTTAAAGTTTCTTGAGAATTTTATGACCTCCTCATGCAAGACTGAAGGAAAGCTTTAGCCTTAAATGCACTCATTTGAAGACTAAACCCCAGGATTCAGCAAGCTCTGCACGGTGTGCAGGAATAGTGTAAGAGCTGCTGCACAGAATATGGCCGATGAGCGATCCAGGAATTAGCTCCCGGGACGTGCACGAGCGCTCCTACACTATTCCTGCATGGATACCACTGCTATATGCTAATTACCCCATTTGCTGGTGAAAACCATGCAAATGAGGTGAATTAGCAATCCATGAAGCAGGCAGGTGTCTATGCAGGAATAGTGTAACCTGCAGAAATGTATTCGGTTACTAACCGAATACATTTCTGCAAATTATAAAACGGAGGCATGACAGCTCCAAATAAAGCATGTATTCAATGTAGTAGGTATGCCAATGGCCAAATATATGGCCACTGGAATGGGAAATAGTTGCAAAATGATAAAAAATAACTTTTTTTTGGCCAATTTCAGCCATTTAAGCGTAGGGCAGCTGTGTGCAAATGGGATCGGCCCGAAAATATGAAAAAAAGTTGGAAATAAGCTTTTAAACCAAAATCAACATTTTGCCATGATTGTCAATGGCATGCATAAAACAACAATACCAGGGAATAGTGGTTGCTGAGGGGGAAGGCCCAGTGTGAGTGTGGTAACTACAAATTAGCATTCTGTTTTATGCAAATAAGGGGATTGATACTGAATCACAGAATTCCTTTCAGTGTTAGCCTGCACCCAATCATATAGATGCAGCAACACCATGGTATAAGTATAAGAGGTAAATAACCTCATAAGGGGGAGTGTTATGCATGCTGTAAGCTTATTGGAGCTCTGTGGCCTGTGTTTGCCCTTAGCTAAGCACAGCTAAGGAGGGGGGATGTGTCTGAGGCTGCTAAGCAGTGTTTACAGTGCCTAAACCGGTGTGTGTGTGGCGCACTGGGTTTTAAACCCCAAAAAAAAACAAAAACACAGGAAATAGCAGTTCACATCTGAGCACTGGGTATACGCGGCATGCCTTGGGGCTTAAACAGGAAGGCAATGGGAAGGGAAAACAGTAGTAGGAAGGCAATCAAGGAGAACTAACATAGCTGGCAGGTGAAATGTATCAGAATCAGCCAATTACATAGACAGCAGCCCAGCACACTACTATAAACTATGCAAACACCTTTCACTTTGTTTTTTCCCCCACAAACTCTACACCACTGTACACAGATAGGGAAATTTTACCCGACAAAACTAACAAAATGTTAGGGGCTGCTGTTGCTCTCATACATCAATATGTGGAAGAGACTGAGGGTGTTGGGGATGTGAATGCTGATGACCAACCCACAGTGAGGAGGAAGAGAAGAGTGTACAGACCCAGGGTAACCTACCAGGGGCTACATGAGCTGGAGATAGTGGAGCACTATAGGGTGGACAGGGACATTTTACAGCAAAATGTTGAGCAGTGCCGGCCATGCCTCACACATAGGGGTCTACTTTAATTAAACAAAAGTGGAATCCGTCAAATACAAATCCGTCGACATATAAACAGCGAAACACGGAAACGTTGAATGCACTAAATAGCGAAATCAAAAATGTCAAATTGTCATAGTTGGCCTGTCTGCGGTATAGCTCCATAAGGTAAGTGTGCGATAGTTACGGACCTTAGGGTTAGGGTGAGTGTTAAGTTAAGTGCATAGATAGGTAATGTATGTAAGGTTTAGTGTAGGGTTTTGTTAAGTGTATGTATGTGGAATATTTACTTTGTGTGGGTATAGTTCTGTAGGGTAAGTGTGCAATAGTTACGGACCTTAGGGTAGGGCTTAAGGGTAGTGCATAGATAGTTGTGTATGTGGGGTTTAGTGTAGGGTTACAAGTGGGGTTTTGGTGCTATAATTTAGGGTTAGTAGTAGGGTTTTGGTTAGTGTATGTACGTGTTTTTTGTTGTTGTGTTTGCGTAGGTAGTATGTTACGGGCGGTGGGGTTGGCCGACTATTGTGATTTCGATGTTTAAATTTCGTGGTTTTGAGTGTTCGACGTTATCCTGTTTCACCGTTTATGTGTCGTTGGATTCTTATTTGACGGATTCCGCTTTTGTTTAATTAAAGTAGACCCCACACACAGAACCAACAGAGGGGAAGCCATCCCAGTGGATACCAAGGTATGTGTAGGGTTAAGAATAGTAGCCACAGGTACTTTCCAAAGGTCAGCTGGGGATATCATGGGGATCTCACAGGCATCAGTATTCAGGGTACTCCACCAGTTCCTGGATGCCATGTCAGCACATGCTGGTGAGCACATATATTTCCTTAACACATGTGAGGCGCTGACCAGCAATATGCATCTCTTCCACCAAATAACAGAATACCCTGAGGTAGTGGGTGCTATAGTCTGCACACACATACACATCAAAGCACCACCCGTTGGGCAGGATAGGGACTACATAAATCGCAAGGGCTTCCCCTCCATCAACTGCCAGGTCATGTGCGATGCCCAAGACATTATCTTGAATATATATGATGGCAGCCCTGGAAGCTATCATGACTCCCAGATCTGGCATTTGACACAGCTGTACCAGAAATTTGCCAGTGGAGACATCCCATATGGCCACCTAGTGGAGGATGCTGGTTATGCACTGGAACCGTGGCTGATGATATCCATCAGAAATGCACACACACCTGAACAAGAACTCCATAATGAGGCACACACACAAACCAGAATCAAAATAGAGCATGTGTTTGAGATGCTCAAGTCAAGGTTCCACTGCCTGGACATATCCAGCTGAGCCTTATAGTACTCCCCAGTTACGTGTACACAAATGTTCATTGTATATGCCATGCTACACAATATGATCCTGTGGAAACAGCTGCAGCAGGAACAGCATGAGGAAGGGCCACACAGCCACCCACCATTGCCAAGGCCATCACAGGTACAGAGGGACTCGGAGGAGGAACGACCTGAGCTTGCCCATGTAGGTAGAAGGAGGCATGCCTAGCATGCCCAGGCTTTGGCAAAGAGGCAACGCATAGCACATACACACTGACATGGTAGGGACCCAGGGAATGACACCTCTCTCTGACTCGCACATACAATAAAAGGGATGCCAAACATGACACTACCTGTGCTTTACCATGTATAGGGAGTGTACTATGTGCATCTGACATAGTCAGCCCTCCAGCACCATCCTCAGTACTGGCACAGCCGCAAGGTAAGTCACTCTTCCTATCAATTGCTGAATGAAGTAGTTGTTGTTGTTGTTGTTGTGTCTTTCGGCTTATCCTGGCCAGAGGTCGCCACAGCGGAACTCCGGTCCGCTAATGTTTGGTAGTGGATTTTTACGTGCCAAGTTACCAGCCCTGATGCACAACCTTCAATGAAGGCACGCCCATTCACACATGCCTCCACACAGAAGATGCTCTAGCTGAGAATCGAACGGGACAACGTCTTGCTGTGAGGCGACAACGCTACTGCAGCACCACTACCGCGGGTGCTGAATGGAATAGTATGTTTTGCTATTTGTATCTATGGTATGGATGTGAGCATGCAAGGGAATTGGGTGGCTGAATGGGATGGCAGAAGATAGTGGACACCTATATGGGCAACATGAAATCCATAACAAATACTGGTGTCAATGAAGTAGGCAGTACTAGACAAAGTGACAAATCCCACTGCAGTACATGTGGTGGCCCAAATGTGTGTCCATAGGACACACACATGCATGTCAGTGAGGCTCACATACCCAACACCAGCTTCAGCCAGCAGAACAGGTGGAGATGACCATAGAAAAGGCTGTGCTAAGGCCTCCAATTGATGGCAATGGTGAACAGCCCCCCTCCAGACCTACACAGACAGACTACAACTGGTCTGGCTGTTGTATGCTAGTTCTGAAGGGTAAGAAGTCTGAAACTGAAATGTAGGTCAATAAAACCTAAGATCTGTACTCTACTGATATACCTCTAGCCTGCATGACAGGTCAGAATACAAAATGAAATGGAAGCCAGCAGAGTACCTGACATACCAGTACAGTCATAGCAAATGTTTACAGTTGTCAGGTGTGCCTCCCCCCCACAATCCTATGTAGAAATGCAGTAACATGTACATGTGGGTTTTATAACAGTGGAACACAGATTACCTGAGCTGGCCCAATTTACAAGACAGATTGTTACATGTGTACAATAAGCAGGGGGCCGTGTGTTAGATTGTTGTATGTTCAATATTGTGTGGAAGTGGTCAGCATGAGGGCATGGAGGGTTGTGTCCTGGTGGCCTATGGCCAATACTGTTGATGACAGGGCCATGTTCTGAGAACTGCAGTGCCATCCAAAATTCATCTCAGCAATACCCATGTCAGCAGTCGTCTATACTCACTGTCCAGATGTCAGTATCTGTCACTGTCTGAAAGATGGACATGCCATGAATGTGAGCAGAATACATAAAATGTAACTTGTTAACTGCACACATTTGGAATTGTACATGCAGGTTAGCAGCACATTAGCTGTCTGTGTAGTATGGAATACTGATGTAGTCTGGCCAATCACTGGCAGACCACAAAAGGCATATTTATGAAGTAATGAGAGACTGCCTATGTCCCTGCACAAGACAGCATAAGGGGAATGTCCCAGGTATATCTGTGAGTCAGCTGCAAGAAGCATCCATATAACACATGCACTCAGCTCACCCCACCATCAGCCACAGGTTTATCACAGGTCATATCTCTGCTGTTAGGAATGAGCACAGTATGACCCCCAGTTCTGTAT
Organism: Protopterus annectens; assembly: GCF_019279795.1. Lineage (NCBI taxonomy): Eukaryota > Metazoa > Chordata > Ceratodontiformes > Protopteridae > Protopterus > Protopterus annectens. Next base: position 146,233,169 of record NC_056727.1, on the reverse strand, counting down.
GGGAATACCCACAGAATGCAGGATGCTGAAGAGGTGGCCCATGCAGGTGAGTCCCTAGCTGTAAGCAGCACCCTGCCAGCATCCAGACCAATGGATTAATATGGACAGGAACTATTGCCATTAACACCTCACACACTTACCCTGTCACCCCAGGGGAATTCAGTGGCTCGCAGCCTGGGAATGTAGGAGTGACAGAATGCACTGGCCTGCTACAGATGGCCTGCATCACCACCAAATCCCCTACAGTTCTCTGTCAAAGGCCTGTGCCTCACCTGTACTGCCAATGTATGTTATCTCATGGGGTCTCAACTAACAACGCAACACAGTCCACAGAACACAAATGCAAGGCCATGTTGACAAATCCAAGTAGCATGCCCACCATGTCCTACTGCATGAACTGTGGACCAACCCCTAAATACCACTGGGATGAAAGGACAGCTATAGGGGTACTTCTCAGATATTGCTCACATAATGTTAGGAAGAGGATAGAATAACAGAGTGGGGGGTGTAGAAGCATGGACGTCATGGAGTGTGTGAAGTCTGCAAACTCTGATGTGTGCCCATACTACCCCTGCCTGCAAACCCAGTAATGGGTGGCTACAAACCTGCTTGTAAACCAAAATGTGAAGGGGAATTGACCAGATATATGAGCCCTGCCTCTGGGTAACCTGGGTGAATCAGTACAGATGAGAGGTATGGCCACAGCAGGATATGGCCATTCTGTTATGTCAATATAAGTACAAGCAGGGGATCCTCAGCCACCACAGTACAAAGGAGCTACACCATTTACACAGACCCATCAGCAAGTGTCTGCAGCTACCCCTCCAGAATGGCATGAGTGTGCAAGAATATGTAAGCTGCAGACCACAATACTGGACACAGCTTCATCCATCTTGTATTTCCCAGGAAATAGCTATGAGCAAATAAGTATCTGTCAGTAGTTGATGGCATAATACATCACAGTGTAAAACAGTACATATGTCTGAATATCTCTGGTAACACCAACCATGTAACACAAGCAGTACAGACACAATAGTTACAGTATCCCACTATCTTTCGCCCATTGTGACTCCATATTGTCAACCTATCTACAGATATCCTGCAGAAACAGGTTGCTAGCTGTAGGTGTAGAACACCAAATCCTGGACTGGAGTGCAACCTACCTGGAATAGATTCACACACTCAATACAGAAGGTCATACTGGGCATGCTCCTACACTTACAGAAATGAAGCCCATGTCTGACAACACAGTGGACTATACGTATCTGTCAGTCACTGATGTCTGTGCACACACATGATATTGTACACCATTCTTGCTTTGCACACACATTGGATAGGAATACTCACACATATCCAAGGCCAACACACCATAATATGTCAAACATACACACACACAGATGTGGGGAAGAGAGAGACAGACAGTGACAGAGAGATTTCCATCATGAGGCCTGTCCCACCCACCACACATCCATTTGGCCAATATCACATGATGTGCTGATGTCAATCACTGTAGACATTGCTTTTGGTAGCCCTCAGCCCTATAGTGTCTGTGGTGCTTGTGATAACTGTGTAACATGATAGTACAAATCAGTATTCATGTAACATTTGTATATCCAATCCTGTCAAATGTAAAGTTGTGTGTGACTGAGTGTTGTGTGTGTCTTTCCAGAGGAATGGTTAATGGCCCATTCACACACACTGCACTTCCCATTGCCCATGTTAGCACTCCTGCTGATGTCAGTCACCTTGAAATAACCCTCTGGCCAAGTCTCAGCCCTATAAGCTGTGTGGCGCTGGCGATACATGTGTAATACTATAGTGCAGAGAAATATAGCAACTGTGTGTGTGTGTATGTGTGGAGATGAATGATTCTGAGGCCATTCACAGTCACTACACCTCTGACTGCCCTATTTTAGCATGCCTGCTGATGTCAGTCACCTTGAAATAACCCTTTGAAAAAGAGCCAGCCCCATAAGCTCTATGGTGCTTGCGATAACTGCATACTGCTGTAGTGTAACATACTAGTTATGTAGGAGTTCTAATGCCAGACATGGCAACTGTGAACTATGTGTGTGGGTGTGTGTGTGTGGAGGTGAATGGTTTTGAGGCTATTCACAGTCACTACACCTCCCATTGCCTTACGTTAGCAAGCCTGCTGATGTCAGTCACCTTGAAATAACCCTTTGGACAAGCACCAGCCCCATAAGCTCCGTAGCGCTTGCGAAAACTGCCTTCCAGTTTATAGCCTGCTACAGACCACCCTCCCAAACCCAGGAACCCCACTTGGCTTTTCTGAGAACACTGGAAAATATGAAGGTCTCCCCAAACACCATTATATTGGGCGACCTCAACTACCCAAACATAGACTGGGAGCATTACTCTAGCTCCAACACCCTAGCCCAAAGGTTCCTAGAATTTATAAACTCAAATGCTATGGAACAACTTGTTACCACTCTCACAAGAGGGGAAAACATACTGGACCTGATCATCACCAACATGGGGACTCTATGCTCCAGACCAGAAGTGTATCCCTCACTGGTAAGATCAGACCATAAACTAATCTCACTGGATATTCACATCCCGACCCCAACCCCTGTCCAGAAAACCACAGTGAAAAACTTCTCTAAAGCAAATTTCACACTCCTCAAAACCGAGGTGGAATCCTTCAAAGCCCCCGGGCCTGTGGAAAATACGGCCCAGACCGCAGAATCCTTTATAAACGCATTCTATGAACACCTTCAGGAATGCATGGATTATGCGATCCCAAATAAAACCAAGACCCAATCCTCCAAAGGCAGACGTCCTGTCTGGTGGACCCCAACCATAAACAAACTATACAATAGAAGGAGGAAGCTACTAAATGATAGAGCAAAATCCCAAAAAGGGAAGGCATCACTGATCAGTATTAGCAAAAAACTACGAGCACGCATAAAATTGTCTAAGGCCAGCTTTGAGAGAAAAATTGCACAGGACACTAAGGATAATCACAAGGCTTTCTATAGTTATGTTAGGAACCTGGGTGGTAATTCCCAGATATGCTCAGAATTAGTCCAAAATGACAAAAGATACACTGAACCCACAGACATTGCCAACATCCTAGCTGACAGGTTCAGTGCAAACTCCCCCCCCTCCCCACCAAAAGGGCAAATATCTATCCCAGCAGAGTGCTGCCCCCTCTGACATCTCAGATGTTCAGGTAAGAGCCGCTCTCCAAAGCAAAAACAGAGCATCAATGGGACCAGACGGTGTCCCGGGCTGCATCCTACATGAACTCCAAGAAGAGCTAAACCCAAACATAAAACTAATGTTCAATCTCAGCCTTACTACAGGATATGTGCCCAAAGAGTGGCGTACAGCAACAGTGGTCCCTCTCCATAAAGGTGGTGCCTCAACGGATCCTGGAAATTATCGCCCCATAAGCCTGACTAGCTTGGTCTGCAAAGCTATGAAAAGGATCATCATGGACCTCATAAATAAAGATATTGGGGACCTACAGACACTGGAACCTACCCAGTTCGGCTTTGTTAAGGGCAGATCCTACCTCTTAAACCTGGTTGATTTCTTTGAAACAATCACCAAGGCCATTGACGAGGGGAAGGTGGTCCACACAGCCTACCTGGACCTCACAAAAGCCTTCGATACAATACCCCACTCGGGCATTATAGATAAGCTCACCAGCTTAAATATAAACCCCTATGTCACTAGATGGATTGCAAACTGGCTCAAGGACAGAACCCACATGGTTAGAATTGCTGGAGCCATGTCAGACTCCAAACCAGTTACAAGTGGTGTCCCACAAGGCTCAGTCCTGGGACCTCTCTTGTTCAGTATATATTTCTCTGAGGTACACGCCAACACGGAAGGACTGTGGCTGACCAAGTTCGCAGATGACTGCAAACTGGGTGCCATAATCGACTCTCCAGCCGACACAAGCATCCTCCAAAAGGGCCTCATAGAAACAGACAACTGGTGCCAGAGCCATGGCCTCAAGCTAAATGCCAAAAAGTGTATAGTCATCCCTTTGGCAAAAACAGTGCCACAAATTACCACATAGGTGGTAATCCATTAAGTACAGAAGAAGTAATTAGGGACCTGGGGACCCAAGTTGATAGCAATCTCTCATTTGACAACCACATGGCCAAAGTGGTTGGAAAAACACTTTATATAGCCCACCTAATCAAGAAGGGATTCACATCTAGATCAGGGGAGGTCATTGTGCCTCTTTACTCATCCCTCATCAGGCCCATAATTGAGTACAATGCCCCTTTTGGGATGTACCTTACCAGACACCTGCAGCAACTGGAAAGACCCCAAAAGTACCTCACCAAGAGGATCAAAGGGCTCAAACAGATGCCATATGCTGCCTGGTTAAAGAAACTCCAGCTCTACTCAGTGGCATACCGCCTGTTCAGAGGCGATCTGTGCCTGACGTATAAAGCCATGTCCAACCCAGAATTAATGGACATGCTGCACCTCAGAAAATCCAAATCCCATCGAGCTACGCACTCGAGAGACTTGAACCTCAGCACTGAAATAAATAGGACATGTTGGAGGGACAGATTCATAACCCAGAGGCTCCCTTCACTCTGGAATAAAATCCCAGTCCAGGTTAGGCAGAGTCCCTCATTGACTCTCTTCAAGAGGAATCTTGATGAGTGGATGGGAGATCATAGGTTTACCCCGGGTATCACTTCTGTGTCACTGTTAGACAGAGGCACAGTATATTAACCTCGAAAAAGGGCATAGCAAAATAAATTTAAAATGGGTGGCGAAAGCCAAACACATTCTGGCTAGGCTTATAAATGCCCTAGGGCAGATAGCCTAGTATGAACCTATGAACCTATGAACCTATAATGCTATAGTGTAACATACTAGTTAAGTAGGAGTTCTATTCCTAAACATGGCAACTGTGAAATTCTGTGTGTGTTAAAATTAATGATTTTGAGGCCATTCACAGTCACTACAGCTCCCATTATCCTACTTTAGCAAGCCTGCTAATGTCAGTCACCTTGAAATAACCCTTTGGACAAGTGCCAGCCCCATAAGCTCCGTGGAGCTTGCGATAACTGTGTGATACTGTAGTGTAACATACTTGTTAGGTAGGAGTTCTAACTGTGAAACTGTGTGTGTTTGTGTTAGAGAGTGTGTGTGTCTTTGATAATACCTGATTTTATGGACATTCACACTTACTACTTTCCCCTTAAACCCCCTTTAGCACTGCTGCTGATGTTAGTCACCTTCAAAGATACCTGTGGAGAGCTTTTTAACATATAAGCTGCGTGGCACTTGTGATAACTGTGTAATACTATAGTGAAGCATATAAGTTAGGTAGGAGCTCTAATCCCAGAGATGGTAGCTGTAAAACTGTGTGTGTTTGTGTTAGAGAGTGTGTGTGTCTTTGATAATACCTGATTTTATGGACATTCACACTTACTACTCTCCCCGTACCCCTCCTTTAGCACTGCTGCTGATGTTAGTCACCTTCAAAAATACCTGTGGAGTACTCTTCAACATGTAAGCTCCATGGCGCATGCCATAAATGCAGAACACTGTAGTAGCAGTAAATGCATAGGTATGGGTTTGAATCTCTTCTATGGCAAGTATGTGTGTACCTCAAAGATTTTATTCCCATTTACAACTAGTACACATCTCAGAGCCTGACTTTAGCAGCCCTGCATATATCATCCACCTTAAAAGTACCTGTTGACAAACCTAAACCATGTTAGGTCAGTGATGCATGCGGTAAATGCATAACATAATGGTCCATACAGATTGTTAGATAGAGGTTTGAACCTCATCCCTGGCAAATGTAAATGTGTGTGTTGAGTAAAATTATTTTTGGGATCTTTCACCCACTACATCACCCAATGCCAGTATTTACAAGGACTGGTGATGTTCCTCACCTTAGAAGTACCTTGGGACAGCATATATCCTCTAAGCTCTGTGGCCCATGCAATAAATGCAGTACATTCTAGTCGCAATACATAGCTAGGTAGGGGTTTGAATCTCAGTACTGGCCTGTTTGTGTCTGTTATTAATATCCTGTGTGGAGGTTGCTGTGATTGTTTAATAACAGGATCCATTGTGTGGTGGGTTTTGCTAAATTATTATATTGAGGACCTAGTATATGTCACAATGTCCACCTTACAAGGACAACAGATGTCAAACACCAGAGAGGCTGATGCAGACAATCCATAGCCCTACATGTGACATTATAGATTGGTGAACAATATAGGCAACCCTTCTATTACTCAGAGAACACTCTCCATCCATTTCTTATACACAAACACACTTGGCTAGGCAACAACCACTATATTGGGAGTTCCCTGCATATTGCCTCACAGATAGTAACCACTGTGTGATTGCAGTGGACTACATGCCTTTGACCACAACAATGCCATTGACATCAGAAAGTACTTTGATGTGTTACATCTCCTAAGTGTGTGCTGTTCAGCAAGTAAAAGGACATGGCATCCTGTTCCATCCCTGAAGTAGGCAAATAAATGCTTACAGTGGCCCTTTTGCTATGTTCCCCACTGGATGCCTGCAACAACTGTAGAGTTTGCAAATATAACCCACAAAGGGAATACCATGCCTTATACACATGCCCTGTATAGACGGATGCCACTAACTCCACTGAATAGCTGTATCATGCTGTCAATGTAGGTGCAAGCACAACCTCAGTTACATAGCCAGGTCTCACCAAATGAGGTCAGGAATGCTACATCATAAGAGAATAATCTGTCCACACAACATGCCCCAGAGACCTCGAGTACACTTCCACACATCAAAGAACATGCATGTGGGACATGTGCAAAACCCAGACACTGTCCATGTTATGGAATATAGATCATATACATGGGAAGCAGTGCACATCACTGGCCACCCACAATAGTAACCCAGATGAGTGGATGGTTGAAAACAATACCCATCCCTGGGGACCACTTCAGGGACTACACCCCTGAGCCACACTGGAGACTATTGTCATGTGGCCTGATGCCAAGGTATTCCCTTTGCCTAGCCTTGTACAGCCATCAGGCCCATTCACCTACTACACACCTGTGAAGCAATGAATCTATGCATCTCAGTACTGGCAGGTGTGTGTGTGTGTGTGTGTGTGTGTGTGTGTGTGTGTGTGTGTGTATGTGGAGATGAATGATTTTGAAGTCATTCACACTCACTACACTTCCCATTGCCCTACTTTAGCATGCCTGCTGATGTCTTTCACCTTGAAATAACCCTTTGGCAATATTTCAGCCCTATAAGCTCTGTGGCACTTGCAATAACTGCATTGTGGGAGGATGGCAAAATGGTTAAGGTGTTTACCTTACAGACACAAGGTGCAGGGTTTGATTCTCACATGGGGCAATTGGCTAGGCTTGAAATGGCCCACAAGGGTAGTTAGCCTAGTACTAATCTATGAACCTATGAATACTGTAGTGTAAGAAACTACTTAGGTAGGAGTTTTATTCTTGATCCTGCCAACTGTGATAATGTGTGTGTTTCTCTGAGAGTGTGTGTCTTCATTGACACCAGATTTTGTGGACATTCACACTTACTACACTTCCCTTACCCCTCCTTTAACACTGTTGCTGATGTCACTCACCTTCAAAGATACCTTTGGACAGTTGTGCAATATGTCAGGTCTGTGACGCATGCAATAACTGCATAACACTGTAATAGCAATACATAGTCAGGTAGGGGTTTGAAACTCAGTACTAAGTGTATGTTTGTGTGTGTGTCATCAGTATCCTGCTGGGGTGATTGTGTAATGGCAGCATCCATTGTATTGCGGTTTTGCTACATCATTATATTGAGGACCTATATTTTCCAATGTCCACATTACAAGGCCAACAGTTTTCAAACACTGTAAAGGTTTTCACAGACAATCCTTAGCCATAAATGTGTGCAGCCATGTGCAATTATTATGTTGCAGTATGGATTAGTAAACAATATAGGCAACCATTACAATACCCAGATACCACTCCCCACCCACAGATCATACACAAACACGCTTGGATCTTACTCTCTTACTCCCTTCCTTTCATACGTTGTCTCTGTCTGTCTGTCTCTCTCTCTCTCTCTCTCTCTCGCTCTCTCCCCCCCCTCTCTGGTGGATGTGGAAAAGTACATCTGTTTTGTATATGCAGCAGCTTGAGGTTTGAAAGTAATGCTCATGATCAGCTCATGGCCTGCGCACGAATTGCAGTCCCCCACTTGCTAATTGCATGTGGAACAGCTGTGGTATCATTCCTATAGACAATTGCATGGAAACACACTCCTATATCTAAGCACTTAATGTGGGTGTTGGCCCTTTTCCTTCACTGTGAGCAGCACTTCATGTGGGTGTCTGACAAACAACATCACAGGGGGTAGTTGGAAATATCTCTTACAACATACACTGTGGAGACAGGCCAACAAACAGGAGGGGGATGTTCCAGACATGGGGACAGAATGCAAATATTGCTGTTCTACATTTGAAGTAATGTCAGTTTAACAGGGTTTGTGTGGATATGGCTGTTCTACATGATTTAAAGTCTGGCATGACAGTGTTATGTGGTTGAGGAAACTCTCATCTGTAGGGCTAGCTGCAGACTGGCCAGAGTTTGGAGTCTTACATGTGGTGTGTTACTCACACATTTCCTATCTTTAGAAATGCAGTAGCATACTCTGATGATTGCAGTCAGTACATGGTGACATCCATGTGAGTTACTGACTTCATATCCCGCAGAAGAGATATGTCAGAACAAACCCTGTTACACCAGGAATTTTCTCAGTTTATCACAGCAATATGTCAATATTGGCCCTGTGTTTGTGCCTCTGTCCCCCAAGTCTGTCACCCTTTGTCCATATGTCATACAGTAAGAGGTGCATATGTACAGTATATTATACTTTACTGACATCATACCTGATAACAAGCCAGTGAGATATCAGACTGCTAGATATGTTATGTATAGTAGGCCTTATATTTGAGGACAAAACCTGGACATTCTGTTGTAGTCTGTACAGTAGTGAGGTCTGTGTACTTATGGTGATTGTTGACAGAGTGTGTATTGTAAATATGTTACTTGGCCTGTGTACAGATGGTGGTAGATGTCAGTTTTCTTGTTACTGTTCTATCTCACATTGCATGCTGCTCCAGTCTACGGTACCCTATCAGTGTATATGTTTGTAGGGCCAGACTGAGACATGTCCCATACCACAGTCAGGCATCAGACTACACTGTGTATTGGGCCAATATATGTAGGGTTAGTGTGTGAGTGGCAAACATGAGGATGATTTTGTTCACACAGTCCTTATACTGTACTATTAATTAGGCTTAAAATATCATGACTGTGACTGTGTTGAGAGTGGTTGTGGGTATGCACTTTCACAGTGGTGTGTTGCTCAGTGCTGTTGCATGCCTTTAGTGCCTGCTATATTTGCAAGTACATGTGTATTCTCCCATAGGAAATTTGGGTCAATGTTGTGGCAGTCTGCCTGTAGCTTATACAGTGCTTTGTGACATGCCTAGCAGCTCAGTGTATTTAACTAGTGTGATGTTATGTCCAGATATTTGTCAGATGTACTGTAGCCTGGCCACCATAAGTGTTGTGTATTTCTGAAAAAGCAGTGGGATGCTGTGAAGATGTATGTCACTAACTAGTGGGAAATATGTGGGCTCAGGACCTCTGCTCCTCTGGTTAATATGTGTTAGGACAGACAGGAGTGTGTGAATACACCAACTGTGTGAGCTTATCTATTCCAGTATTTTTGTGTTATCCACATTTTATAGGTTCATAGGTAGATACTAGGCTATCTGCCCTAGGGCATTTATAAGCCTAGACAGAGTGTATTTGGCTTTCGCCTCCCTATTAGATTAGCCTACTGTGCCTCTGTAAAGTAGGTCACAGAAGCTACCCTTTTAAGATTAATTTACTGTGCCTCTGTCTAGCAGGGACACAGAAGAAATCCCAGGGGTGAATTTGCGATTTTCCATCCACGCGTCCAGATTTCGCTTGAAGAGGGTCAGCGAGGGGCTATGTCTAACATGAATTGAGATTCTATTCCAGAGTGAGGGGAGCCTCTGGGAAATGAATCTGTCCCTCCAGCATGTCCTATTTATTTTTGTGCTGAGGTTTAGGTCCCTGGAGTGTGTAGCTGTAAGGGACTTGGATTTTTTGAGGTGGTGCATGTCCATTAATTCTGGGTTTGACATGGCTTTGTACGTCAGGCATAGATCGCCTCTGAGTAGGCGGTAAGCAACTGAGTAGAGCTGGAGTTTCTTTAGTCGAGCTGCATAGGACATCTGTTTGTAGCCCATGATCCTCTTGGTGAGGTACTTTTGGGGTTTCTCCAGCTGCTGCAGGTGTCGGGTAAGGTACATCCCAAAAGGGGCATTGTATTCAATTATAGGCCTGATGAGTGACGAGTAGAGGGGCACAATGACCTCTCTTGATCTAGATGCGAACCCTTCCATGATAAGGTGGGCTATATAGAAGGTCTTTTTAACCACTTTGGCAATGTGATTATCAAAGGAGAGATTACTATCTACCTTGGTCCCCAAATCTCTAATTACTTCTTCCGTACTTAATGGATTACCACCTATGTGGTAATTTGTGGGCACCTTGTTTTTCCCAAAGGGGATGACTATGCACTTTTTAGCATTTAGCTTGAGGCCGTGGTTCTGGCACCAAGCATCCATCACTGTGAGACCCTTTTGGAGGATGCTTGTGTCAGCTGGAGATTCAATTATGGCCTCCAGTTTGCAGTCATCTGTGAACTTTGTCAGCCATAATCCCCCCCGTGTTAGCCTGAACCTCAGAGAAGTATATACCGAACAAGAGAGGTCCCAGAACTGAGCCCTGTGGAATGCCACTTGTAACTGGTTTGAATTCAGACATGGCACCTGAGATTCTGACCATGTGGGTTCTATCTCTGAGCCAGTTTGCAACCCATCTTGTGATATAGGGGTTGATATTTAAGCTGGTAAACTTATTTATGATGCCCGAGTGGGATATTGTGTTGAAGGCTTTTGCGAAGTCCAGGTAGGCTGTGTGGACTACCTTACCCTCATCTATGACTTTGGTAACTGTTTCAAAGAAATCAACTAGGTTTAAGAGGCAAGATCTGCCCTTAACAAAGCTGAATTGGGTAGAGTCCAGTGTCTGGAGGCTCCCAATGTCTTTGTTTATGAGTTCCATGATAATACGCTCCATAGCTTTACAGACCAGACTAGTCAGGCTTATGGGGCGATAGTTTCCGGGGTCCATTGTGGCACCACCTTAGTGGAGTGGGACCACTGTAGCTGTACGCCATTCTTTGGGTACATATCCTGTAGTAAGGCTAAGTTTGAACAGTGACTTAATGTGAAGGTTCAGCTCTTCTTGGAGCTCGTGTAAGACACAGCCTGGGACACCGTCCGGTCTCATAGATGCTGTGTTTTTTGCTTTGGAGAGGGCAGCTTTCACCTGTGCATCTGTGATGTCAGGGAGGTTACATTCAGTTGGGATAGGCATTTGCTCCTTTGCGGGGGGGGGGGGAGTTTGCACTGAATCTGTCTGCCAGGATGTTGGCTATGTCTGTAGGTTCGGTATATTTTGTACCATTATGCAACAATTCAGAGCATATTTGGGAGTTTCCGCCCATGTTCCTGACATAACTAAAGAAGGCCTTGTGATTATCTTTAGTGTCTAGGGCAATTTTTCTTTCGAAGCTGGCCTTTGATGATTTTATGAGGGATCAAAGTTTCTTGTAATACTGATCAGAGATGCCTTCTCTTTTTGGGAATTTGCTCTGTCATGTAGTAGCTTCCTCCTGTTGTATAGCTTATTTATGGCCGGGGTCCACCAGACCGGTCTCCTGTTTTTGGAGGAGTGACTCTTGGTTTTATTTGGGATAGCACGATCCATGCATTCCTGCAGGTGCTCATAGAATGCATTTGTAATGGATTCTGCTGATTGAGCTGTATTATCCCCTGGCCCGGGGGCTTTGAAGGATTCCACCTCAGTCTTGAGAAGTGCAAAGTTGGCTTTTGAGACATTCTTTACAGTGATTTCCTTGGCTGGGGGTGGGGATGGGATATGGATGTCCAGGGAAATTTGTTTATGGTCTGATCTTACCAATGAGGGGTTTACCTCTGGTGTGGAACATAGAGTCCCCATGTTGGTGATGACCAGGTCCAATATGTTGTTCCCTCTTGTGGGAGTGGTGACCAGTTGTTCCATTGCATTAGAGTTTATAAATTCAAGGAACCGTTGGGCGAGGGTGTTTGGGCTTGAGTAGTTTTCCCATGCTTGGGTAGTTGAAGTCACCCAATAACATAGTGTTTGGAGAGACCTTCATATTCTCCAGTGTTTTCAGGAATGCCAAGTGGGGTTCCTGTAATAGGGAGGGTGTTCTGTAGCAGGCTGCAAACTGAAAGGCAGTTTTGCCCACTGTTAGTTGCACATGGATGGTTTCCGATGCTTCGTGTAGTGCCACTAACCTGGAGGTGTAGGTATCTTTGATGAATATAGATACTCCCCCTCCTTTTGTGCTTCGGTCCGAGTTTTGGGGCCAAACGCATGGTATGAGTTATAACCTGGTAGTGCTGGGGTGCTCTCAGGAGCCTTGAACCAGGTTTCTGTTACTGCACAGACATCGATTTTCTCCATACTGAGGAGATCCTCGAGTGCATGAGGTTTAGACTTCTGGCATTGAGTAGCATTACCTTTAGTTTTTTTATCCTTGGGTTGTCTATGGAGGTGGGTTTGTCCTTTGAGCCTTGCCTAAAAAGGCACTATAGGGGAGGCAAGAGCTTTGGCCAGTATACGAAAGCCTAAGGGTGACAGGTGCAAGCCATCCCTAGCGAAGCAACTTGGCTTGTCGAGCATGTCATCCCAGGCAGACAGACACTGAATCCCCTTTGAATGACACCAATACTTTAGCCAATTGTTGAAACTGATCATTTTGTCTTTATACTGTGGCATCATTCTTGGTGAGGGCAAGATGCTACTCAAGGTCAGGGTCATACCAGCCTGGGCTACATGGTCAGAGAGCTCCTCTATGTCTCTTTTCATGTAGTCCAGGGAGGTACGTCTCAGGTCATTCACACCAGCATGGGCAATGACAGAGTCATACTTGTACTTGCTTTGGCATGACCTGAGTGCTTGCGTTATGTGGCGGATCCTGCCACCTGACAGGCAGCTTACAGTGACCTTCTCCTTGTTCAGTCTGGTGAGCGGGATGTCAGTGTGCCGGACAATAGAGTCCCCTATAACAAGTGTATTTGGTGTGTTGTTTGGCCTTAAGGGCTGTGACTGTGAGGCACACTGATTTTGTGAGATATGTGATATGTGGGTATTGTTGAGGGATGGCTGTTGCTTGGATATCTGCTTAGGAGGTCTTTGCTGTTTAGGCAGATTTTTATTTAGAGCCTCCGAGTATGTTTTTGTGTTTTTATGTGTTCGGTATGCAGATGCAATAGGTCTGTGTGAGACTGGATTTGTGGTGTGGGTGGTTACCTTTTCCTCCTGACTGACTGTGCCAGTCTTGGGTTGAGAGAGCTCTGCCTCCAGTTTGGCTGTGTAACTGCATCTCTCACATGTATTAGAGTTTGTTGGAAGGAGGAGAGGGTTGTCTGTGTACCTAAGGCAATTGTAACATTGCCTCAAAATTTCCAGATTCACCAGCTGGACTGGAGAGTAACCTTGAAACTGACCCTTGGACATACCAGATTAGTATAGGGAACTGTTTTTTTACTGATCAGATTAGGGAAGGGAACTGATTTTTCACTTGATCAGGAAGGACCAATCGGGAGCCTAATACTTATGAGAAGTCAAGGAGGGTGTAATGCTTTAGTTGGTTAGTGTTTCCTTATAAGAGCTGAGCAAGTGCAGGGCTTTAGAAAGAGAATAGAGTGATTACTTTGAGAGTTTGAACAGTTCTAAGGGAAAAAGTGAAGAGCAGACTTTGTGGAGCCTGGAATAGTTTAAACCTATTTAGGCGGTGCTGCCAGACGCTGATCAGTGCGCAAAACCGCGCAAAAAGAGAGTTGTAGGGTTTTAAGAGAGAGAGAGATCAAGGAGTTTAGAATTGACCCAAAATGGCCAATAAAACTACAGCTTCTAGGTAGTAGCCACTCCTCCAGGGGCAGGCAGGCTGTTCAATGTTAACCACTCCCACTGGTGAACACAGAGACTTCCCTTTAGCCCAAGCAAGCACTGGCCTTCCAGAAACTTCCAAACAGTTCAGAACAACAAATCTGTAACTGAACATTCTTAACTTTCAGAAAGTGGGAAAAAAGCAAGATTTTTTGGGTTTTTCTTTCTTTTTGTTGTAGTTTAAAAGTAGCAGAGATACACAAGCAGCAAAATAATCACAACAGTGCAAGAAATGACCCCACACTTGAGTGCTAGGTCAAAATCAGGTAAAATGCAGTTTTTAGAGAAAAAAACGATTTTAAATTAAGTGCAACACAGGAAATGCAGTAAACAGGCTCTAGATGTGTTCCAGGTACTGTTACTGTCACAGATATAAACTTTAGCAAGCCAGAAAATGCCAAAAATAGGCGGCAAAGCAGTATATAAACATCCACTTATCAGGCTTGGTCCACACCTCTTGCACTAAGGAGTTCTGTGTATACCTCTGGACTGACCAGATTGTGTCAGACTGTCCACGTTTATTAGTCATATCTCTGCTGTATTCCACAGGATCTCTGCTGTATTCCTCAGGATCATTACTGTGATTTGTGTGGTACTTCACTATGATGATCTTATGATGATGTCTGTCAGTAACTGATTGCATACATGTCAGTATCAGAAGTGACTTCCTACACAACATGTCGGTTGACATAACCCATGTTACTGCAGCAACATTCTACATTTATACCTGCAATACTTACATTACATTCCCTTGCACTAAGAGGTTGTGACTATTGGTGCTGAGGTATGACTCCACTACGTTATGGGCATATGTTTTATATATATATATATATATATATATATATATATATATATATATATTTTTTTTTTTTTATTATTTAATTTCCAGTTTGATAACCGGGGAGGTCCACTGGGCTCAGGGAGCCCATTTTCAGTGGAGGCCCAGGAAGACAAGCTCCTCATTACATTGTGTATTCACAAATACAATCATAGTAAGGAAAACATAATTAAAATTTCATTTTGTGCTTGAGAACAAAAATAAATTATTTGGTTACATAGTATCAAAATATTTAGGATGGCATTACATAGTGTAGTTACAGATACAATCATAGTAATAAATCATGGCTACAATTTTATTTCAAGCTAAAGAACAGAAATAAATTCCATGATTATATGGTATCTAAAATTTAGGATGGCAGTGGAAACTTAACTGTGAGGGGGAAAAGATTATATAATATATATATATATATATATATATATATATATGGTTCTACCTGACTTCGTCGACAGCGCAGAAGACCGACAGCGAATTGAGCTCCAGAAGATCAAACGAAGAAGACCGACGCGAATCGCGAGTGGCAGAACATCGACAATGCAGAAGACCGACACGACGGATGACAACACCAACGCCGAGGATGCCGACATGGGGAAAGGCTGTGTGAGTATGCGGTAG
>NC_056727.1:146167593-146212593 GCF_019279795.1 Protopterus annectens | reverse complement strand
ACTTACTACTGCTTAAAATTCTTACTCTCACTTACACCCATGATAATTTCTTTAAAAGAAAAGAAAAAAGGGGTGATATGAAAGTGGTGAAAAAGGGGGCACAAAGAGGGAAAGGCAATAGGGAAAGTAGCTAGGGATGTGCAGAATGGGTGTAGGGAATGTCCATAGCTGTCCATTTCTTCTACAGCAACAGCTGTGTATGTATACTGAATTTGGAGGTAGATTTAGACACACAATCCCCTGAGAGAGGGGTGAGGACAGCAATAATGTGTTGTGAAGCCAACTAGACTAGATTACATGGCCAGTGGACATGTGTGCAAAATGGACAGCTATGCATAGGGTAAAATTTTCTTTTGGGAACGGATTGCCCTTTTTAAGGTGAGAGTGGGATGTTGGGGTAGGATAGTAGGTATATTTGGGGAGGTAGGTTTGGAAGGAAGACAGACAAGACAGCATACAGGGGCGATATATGACATGTGTGCAGGATAAACACCTTGGATGGGGAGGGGTGTTTGGAAATTGGAAGCCCATGAGCCCCCAAATGGAAACAGTGGAACTGAGGTCCCCACCCATGGGCAGTCGCCACTGCACCTTCAGGGCCCAGAAGTTGGCTGTGCTAGGGGCTGAGCAGAAGGGCCAGGCTGACCCTCTAAATGTACCACGTGGCCCTCAATGTGGTGTAGCCGATTTCCAAACTCCCTTCTGAGCTCGCTACACACCAATCCCCAGACCGGACTTCAGGTGACAGGATCCTGTCCGTGCCCACTCCTGGGGAGGACGAGCCCCATCCCCTGAGGCAGTTCCACCTGAAGGTGGTGCAGTACCAGTGGATGAGGAGGTCCTGGGGTGGGTCCCATATGTGCTGGGGCCTGGTGCCATGGCCAGATGAGGTGGGAGATGTGGGTCCACTGGGACCGGCCTTCCCAAACATGCTATGGTGTTGCAGTTTTAAAACATATGTGGGTTCATAATAGTCAACACAATCCAGGATTAGTTATAACAGCATGCATAGATATTCCCATTAACCCAAAACACCAGATTTGGAACAGTTGCATAGCAAACAGAACACATGCATATATGGAACCACAGTGGCCATTACAATGGCATGCTGGTTACATTGATAGCAAAAGGCCACCAATGATAGTATTTCAACAAGGAACACTAATAGAAGCACATTTCAATATTTATTGAACAATAAGACATATGTCCCAAAAGTAGGTTTGTTGTAAACATACCCATTGATTTGTCTATTTAGATTATTGTTGCAGATATGGTGGGAAGGAGAGAGAGATGTCATTTAACAACTTATATATCCTTATATATCCTTGCAGTACTCACAACTTTAATGATCATTGCTCTAATCATTACTCTACAGGTATTATTACAATACCTTATGGCCTTGGTTTGGGCAGTGGTATGTTTGTACACAGTATATATTTCAACTGTCTTATATCTAAATTGTACATCTCTTACCTGGTAGACCTGTGGAGGGAATGTTTGTTAACACTACCTGACTGTTTCTACACATATTCCCAGATTCCAAGTTAATATTATGCACATACCTCTCAGTCTCTTAATGCACACTTTGGAAAAAGCTTGACAACATGGGGGTACAAATAGGGATATAGTTTCATAGGTTCATAGGTAGGTACTAGGCTATTGGCCATAGGGCTTATATAAGCCTAGCCAAACAGTACCCTGGCTTTTGCCACCCAAGAAAATTATTTTCCTGTGCTCCTGTCAAGCAGAGCCACAGAAGTGATCCCCGGGGTGAATTTCCTATCTCCCATCCAATCATCAAGATTTTTCTTGAAGAGTGCTAATGAGGAGCTTTGTTTGATATAGATAGGTAGTTTGTTCCAGAGTATGGGAAGTCTCTGAGATAGGAATCTATCCCTCCAGCATGTTCTGTTTATTGTGGTGACAAGGTTTAGGTCCCTAGAGTGTGTAGCTCGGAGGTATTGATATTTCTTTACGTGGAGCATGTCCAACAGCTCTGGGCTTGACATAGCTTTTTATGTTAGGCAAAGATTGCCTCTGAGTAGGCGATATGCGACAGAGTAAAGCTGGAGACATATTTTGAATATTGCTCTCATAAACTTGGAGAGTTGCTAGAGTGAAGCATTTGTTTTAATATACATTTTCTGAAGGTTTTGTGGTCTGAAAATCAAATGTATGTCATTATTTAGTGACTACAATTCTGAGATCATCCTACCCATTTACCAGGGATACAGAGGAACATGCAGAAAATATGAGCCAATTACCTGGACATTCTGCAAAAATCTGTACAGGTGAGAGGTATGATTATGCAGACAGCTTACTACTACTCCCGGGATTCGAACCATGGCTGGGTCTACTAAAAATGCAACAATTTAAGTTTCATCAGAGTGTGCTATTTGGATATTGCTGTCAATTGTTTCAGTGTTTTCTGTCTAAGTCTCTCTTGGTTGTACAATCTGATCTTGTATTTACAACAGTCTTATGTAGACATTCCTAGACATATTTATATGTAGCACAGTGTGGGTAACAGTGGTTAACACAACATTACTATTCAGAGAATGCAACAATAAATACCATACAATACCAGAGTAAACACAACCAGTCCAGGATTTAGAACATTATTGCCAGGCAGTTACAGTTTTATATAAATATAAGCTATATGGGACTATTACTGTCATATTGTCTGGTTTATTCAGTACAACCCATACACAGTTTTTATACTGCCAGGTGACTTTCTACTACTTTATATTTATTTGTATGACTACTACAAGCAGGATTGTTACTCACCACCCTCACGACACATCCTTTGCAACCTACTCGCATGAGCTTCCTGTTTCATAGCCCGCTCAGCTGCAGCTGTAAGGGAAGTAGAGAAATAGGCATACCTATCCATACTATACACAGGCTGTACATTAGTAAACAGTTATTGGTATGACTGCTTACACACTTCTGGGACATCACCCCTCTGCCTTGCTTCTTGGACCCACTCATCCAAGAGCTCCCTCTTTCTCTGCTTCAAGTCAGCATAGTGGTGTTGGACCTGTTCCCTAGTCAGAGGGATACCAGTGGCACTGGTGAGATCATGGGTGAGATGGTCCCAGGCTTCTGCTTTATATTGGGTGCCTTGGTACTGGCCCTGCTACAGTCTCTCATCATGGTTTTGTACCAGGAGTCCTACCATGTCCTTGGACTCCTGTATGCCCCAATGCTGTGCAGGGAAGTGCATGCCCTCACCAACTCCTGCCATACTGCCTACAGTGGGAAGCTGCAACCAATTATGAGCTGTATTCCCACCTATGGGGTTTAAACATGGCCGATTTCCCACCCTTTGCCATGATTGGATGGTTTTGAATATGCTGAGCTAAGCTAAGCTACGGGCAAACTTGCTTAGCTAAGGTTGGCAGTGCTTAAAGAGGCAGGTTCAGCACTGCTTACCAATGGGAAAATTCACTTAGCTAGGCTACTCATTGCTTAGCAGTCATATTTACACAATGCTTACACCTGATAAGCAAAGCTGTGCAATGCCTAGCATTGCTTATTTTTTATTTTATAGACTATCCGCTGTATGGGATTGATTCATCATTCATTACATATTATATATTTGTTTACTGTCCCTAACATCCCCCAATGTGTTCATTACATTTATTTATGTGTGACTATACTGTATAGGGCACTTGTGTTTATATGGGGGTTTCACAACTTTATTAAACTGACACCTCACATCTGGACCTACTACAGTACTGTGGTTAACAAGTATATGTTATTTAGTAGATAATTATAAAAATAAATGTTTATGTACTGCTTTCACATGTAAAATGCAAATTGGTTATAGTGGGGATCGAGCCAGGAATAGCTTCATACACTCTAATCACTATACTACTGCAACTCAGCTCATGCTAGATGTCTGTTGCTATTTAACTTCTTGTGCTGTTTAAGTTGGACTTAGAATAGCTAAGCAACAGGCACACTCATGCAGCTATGCTTAAACTGTATTGCATGTTTTAAAAAAAAGTTATTTGTTGTGTTATTTTATTTGTACCCTTCAGAATATCCATGCTAATGCTGAACCTGTTATTCTATCAACTTTCTGCTTTGTGGGATGATTGTCCCTTTTGGCTTTGTCTACATTCCTTACTCTGATGGGTTGGGAGGTGTGCACTATGTGCTTATGCTACATGTGTTATTCTAACAACATTTGTCTTGGTAGGGACGATTGTCCCTTATGGCTTTGACCAGATTTGTTATCCTGTTGGGTTGGGGACGTTATGAGCATTCTCACTAATTTTAAATTCCCGAAAGGCAATTCTGGAGTGCAGGGGGCATGTATTTTGTAAGAGCTCTGCTCTCAGACACACCCCCTGTGCTCGTACACGAAACCATGTCAGTTTTACAGCATGGCAATGTGCCTTCATACATATGCATGGCGCACTGCCATGCTGAACAGGAATGGTCCCTGCCATGCAAGAATAATTTATTCCTGCACAGCTGCTTGCTGAATCCCAAGGATTGACTCCCCATCTTTACTGAAAGCTCTACCCACAGCAGTTCAGTACTACAGCATACTGAAAACTGAACAGATTCATCTTGCTCCTAGGCAAGAACATCCTTGTACCACACGAGGGAAAGCTAAATGACTCTTTCAGTCTGAAAATTAACTTCCTCTTATAATACCCAAAGCTTCAAATGGCAAAATGAATATTACTGCTGCCTGATAGGCTATAAACTAAGACTTACCACAAGAATCATTCTCTCTCAGGATGTTCTGCTACTGATAAGGCCCTGCTTCACACTTTCTGTCAATGAAACCTCATTCTCAAAGTCAGCACCATGCAGAAATTGGGCAAATTTATTTCATTTATTTTATTTAGTTATTTCATCTGTGTTTAGTGGAGTACTTTCAGAGCTGACCCATTGCAGACACAACCCAGGTGAAAATTCATTTACAGTTTTTACAAAAGAAAAACAAATAATTTTATACAGTTAGAAGCAATAATCATAGTTGTTAAGAACTGAGAAAATAAAGCCTGTGGTACACAATTTGTAATTTCATTATATATAGCAGATCTGAGGCGATCCTAAGCTTGTAAAATAGTAACTGAGTTTAGGACTTTTAAGAAGCAGGCACACTTGGCTTGGGTCTGAAGGTGGATTTTAAGCTCCCATCTGAACTTAGAGTACTTTGAACATTAAGTTGAGGTGGGCACAGTGCAAGACAATGGGAGACACTGAAGTGAAGGCATGTTTTATGTAGTGGAGGAAAGTCCTTAGGGTACAGATGGAGAGTGTGGATTGATAGAATTGCTGTAGGTGACAGAAAGAGTTCTATTTTTTCATGGAGTTTGGATACAAACAAATGAAAGTTTTGAGTTTTAATAACCTGAAGAGTTAAGACATCCGTAATTAGTTTACTGTTTGTTTAATGGGGAGATATAAAGGGTGATGCAGGGTAAGTTAGTAATGCATGTTGATTTCTTTAGTACCTTTTGTATGGATTAAGTTAAATGGAATTGGTGTGGTTGGCAGAGTGGTATTTTTTTTGCTGGCCCAAGCGATCATGGGAAGCAAATACTCAAGTTGGAAGGATAGAATTTCTTTCTCTACGGCTAGCTTGGCAGTGAAGGTGAGAAAGGATGAGATGTTTTAGCCATTAAAAGAAGGAAGCTTATTTTCAATCAGATTTTTCCTGTGGGATTGAAAGTTAAGAAATTGTTCAAGACAGACACCCAGGTATTTGAGGAGGTGGTGTTTTTGATGTGGGATTTGTTTAGGTTAGTAATCTAAAAGATGCTAGAAGACTGCAGTAATCATTTGGTTCAGTTGTAGGTCATGGTGACTAAGTCATTGAGGCAATAGGAGCGAGGCATTTGATGGGACTGTATTATTGAATGTGAGTTACTGAATCTGAAGGTAACTACATCAAATTACTAACCAGATTTTTTAAGCAAACAACTTATGAAATGTTTAGCTACATGTACATGTTTTATTGTGAACAGTTGATTTACTGGATGACATCATAGTACCCCATTATGTCTCTTTTATTTATTTTTTGTTGACCAGGTTAGTCCTAGGAGTCTACTAGCCTATTTTCAGGGGAAACCCAAGGTGGTATTTATACTATTACAGTAAATTTGGCCTGGGCATCAGGGAACTTCCCTTACTCTTTACAATAGGTGCAGTGAGATCTTTTACATCCACATGAGCTACTACCAACTAAAGCAGATGGGGCCTTGGTTTAAGGTCTCATCCAAAGGACAATACACCCTTATTCTGCACTGCAGTGTCAGTAATCGAGCTATTTGGTGTGGGAATAGAACCCACATCCTTCTGCACCAAGTGTGCTACCTGTAGCACCACTGACACTGTATCTGTACCATTAGCTCTTGCTAGTTCTCGCAGTTCACCTTGATTTAACCTTCTTACTACAGTTAATTGCTGCATATTTTTGCATTACAATTCCATTATTCCTTGTCTTATCAATGTTATTCTATTTATGCAAAAACATTCTGTTACTATTATTATTCTTGTGTTTTTTTACTTGAATTTGCCTATGATTACCACTGGCAGCTGTGTTTTTCTTGTATGTCTTGTATTTGCTTTGTGGTCTGAGAAAAGGTCGTTGGTCCTGTTTGTTCACTTGGTTTACAAACTCAAATAAATTCATATATAAAAATGCAGACTTTACTGTAAGTGGTATGGTGGAAGAATGGTATTATCTGAGGCTTCATAAAGGCTAGCAGAAACATCCAAAACAAACGTAGACAGATTGGACCTTGGTTCAACACATCATCCAAAGGACAGGAGTTCTAGGCTTAAATGCATTAATACTATAAGTTTGAGAGTTCCATATGTGCTTGGAGTTATGCCAAATGAACATAATGACTTAGAATAAAAAGAGGGTTAAATACATGGAATATGTTCTACAGAACTGGCAGGGATTCAAAGTATTTAAAGTAAAGAAGAAAGGCTAATATGGCAGAGTTTTTTTCACATGGTTGTTGTGAGTGTTCAAGGGGACTGTCATCTTATTTGAAAGAAAGCTCAATGCCGGCTCACTGGTGATATAAGAAATATATATATGTGTATGTTTAACATGTAAAGTCAACAGTATAATTTGTTTTTGCTGTAGAAGCATGTGATATGATGGCTTTAGTTATAGGTCCTAGTAAATTTGTGAGGAAACTGAATGACAACAGGTGAGCTACCTCAAAGTGCTATAAAGTTACTTGGAATCACAGGGTCAAAGACTGGCTATTATGTAAGGCTGTGGTTTATGAGTTGATCAAAGGCTCATATATTGTGGCTTAAGGTGTGGGTGGGGTGGAGTGGTTGGGGGTTCAGGATAGATACTCTAGTTAATTTGTGTTTTTGATTATAGAATAGGAGTTGCTAGAAACAAATACAGACATGAGAAGTATCTTTTGAACAATATAAAGTGCTAATATTGTTTAACTAGATGATAGCAGACTCTGTGGGATAAGAAATGAAGGTATGGCATTAAATATGTATGTTTGATCAGTAAAGAGGCAGGTCTAATGGGATCCAAGCAAGGAGATTACAGATGAACGGGGGTGGGGGGGGGCAGGAAACATGGCCAAGAGGTTACTTGAACTACTTTGTATAATGTTACTGGTATACCATAATTATTAGATGGAGACATAAGAGGGTCAGGCAGTGATGATGGGGATCTGTGCTTGGGTGATTCGGCAGAGACAGGATCAAGTGGATAAGGACTCTTTAGCAATGGTGGGGCTTGAAGAATACTAATTATAGTTGAAGGTTGTTAGGTGTAATGGACCTTATTGAACTGGGCTTAAGGTAGAAGATTTTGGCTGACATCCTAGAATACCTAGGTAGAGCTGAGCTACGAAACTGAGGCAGAGGAAGACTGGTTTCCATAGGAGAATAGGAGCTGTTATGTGGCTAGTGAAAAGGAGGGATAAGAAGAGACTAGACAGAATAGAGTAGAATGGGGAAAGCAGAAAGAGGCAAAAGGAAGTTAGGGAAAGTCTGGAGATGATAGACTGAGATGGCATGTGCAAATCAGTGGTAGTGGTATTGGAGGATAGGGGTGAGAATAGCATGAGTTAGGGGCAGCAGAGAAGGCATACTGGCTAACAAGTCTCTCTGTCAGAAAGAAAAGTAAGGCATCCAGTGTTTTGGTTTCATGCATCTAGTTGGAATATTGGTGTATTTCACACATTCACCGACTTTGTCTGCTCTACGAGGCTGGAGACACATAGAGATAGGGTGGGAAGCCTAATGTCCATTGGCTGTACTACTATTGCAAAGGCAGGTTGAAGCAAGAAGTGATTACGTTTATTTGTTATCTGGACAGAGGGTTAAATTATAACAAGATGCAAGGTAGCATAAACATGAAGAAAGGAGAAAGTAGAAGTTGTTATGCTACAAGAGACAAAGCTGAAGGAAGTGGAACTCAAAAAGTTTAAAGAGGGACCTATTATATGTGCACAAAAAGGGATGATTTAAAAATAACTCATGGCTATCCAAACAAAGATAGATGTGATTGAAATGATTTAGAAATGTTACAAATAGGGAGGGTAATGAATCATTTTTGAGAATAGGCAAAGCTGTCATCTTCACCCGCTTTGTAGCAGTAGATTAATCTGTTGTGAAGTTCAGGAAATAAAAAGCAAACATCTGCATTTTTATATGCTCATTAGCATGGCTTTGCTGTTTAGTGAACATAAAATTAAAAAAAGTAAATAAACAGCAATGTGCATGAGAGAGATAGCGAGGGAGAGAGTAGAGAGAGAGAGAGAGTGTGTGTGTGTGTGTGTGTGTGTGTGTGTGTGTGTGTATGTGTGTGTGTGTGTTTGTGCATTTTAACCTGTCAGAAAGAGAGAGAGAGAGACAGAGAGACAGCACTGACTACAACAGGCAATTCATTAGCACACATTCACTTAACAAGAAGTATTAAGATCTAATGTCTGGCATTATTGAATGACTTTAATCCTCAGTGTTTACCAGAAAATCAGACATTCTATGGGGTCCAAATGGAGAGATGATAAGTCAGCAAGTAAAGTTCAGTAGTGTAACTGGAACTGAATTCAAGTCTCAAGTACTCAAGTCTTGGTGAGTACCTTCATGAGGTGACCCTGTTTTTCACAAAATCTCGCTGAGATGACACTGATATATAGACTATATTTTATATAACATATACAGTATTATGGACAGAAGTAGGTTAAAAAATAAAAAAGATAGCTGGGTGCACAAGACCCTGGATAAAAGTGTGCCGAATATTGGTAGACACACTGGTGCCAGGACTTTAAAAAATGACAGTGTAGAATCCTCAAGACATGAAAACATTTCTACAATGTGGCTAGGCCAGGCCCAGGAGGAGAATGCCCCCCCCTGTTGCAGATGGAAGTAGCAGTTCACAAAAATCACAAAAACTGAAAGGCCAAAAAGGAGACATAAAGATGATAGAGTGGACTATTGAGGATAAGAAATAAATTATATTGTGTTACTATTATGCAAGAAGCCCAGAATTACCAGACAGAAGATATACAAAATGATTAAGACAGAAATTTGAGGAAAGAAATATACTTCCACAGGAAAAGCTGTCAGAAGCTTCAAATAAAAAAAATGCTCATTAATACAACAGATTTATGAAAAACATTATATAGACTAAGAATTTTTGGGCCATTTGGAAAAGAAGCGACTGAGAAAGTACGAAGATATAAAGAACAAAATTTAAAGACTTTTGAAAGGTATAAAAAAGAAATATGGACATGGCAACGAAAGAGAGATCTGATATGGTACAATATTTATGCAAAGGAGAAAGCTACATTAATTGACACCAAAAAAAGTCAGCCCCAGAGATATTCAAAGAGAAATACAAGCAAAGGCATCCAGATATGGAAAAATTCACAATAAAAAAGAAGGTCACAAACAGGGAATGTAGAACAGAAGATTAGTAAAGTAGAAGTTATAAAATAGAGGAGGAAGTTATGAAATACTTGCAAAGTGAAGGATTTAGTGCATTAAATCTAACACAGTTTACATCACTGAAGCCAAGAACCAAAAATAGTGAAGCAAAACTTCTAGCAAGTTACACTCCTTAAAAGCCAGCTACAGGCAAGGGAGTATCACTCAGCCAAAAAAGATTTTTTAATACATTAAAATACAAATACACTATAAAAATAAAAACAAAATACACAGGATTAAGCACTTTCATCTGCTTCTCCAGACTTCATCAAAATCAGAATACAGTCTATCTCATTCATTTAAATATCCTGCCCTATAAAAGACATGACCATGCACAATCAATCCAGTTTTGGCAAGTTTATACAAGCAGGCAGACCATCCTATACCATGTAAGATTTTAGCCTAAGGATACATCCATCTGAAACATGCTCATTCAAACCGGGGGGAGGGGGGAACCATGGCATTTAGTCTTAGTTGCCAGCACAACTCACTAGCTTCAATCAAACCTTCCCAAGGTCCCCCTAGTATCCTTTATAATGTGATCTAAACAAAAAAATAGAAAATTATGTTCAGGGAAATTCACATTATGTTTTTGCCAAATAATTGTTCAGGTTATTCTTTCTTATGTCCAAAGAATGTTAGTATATTCTTTCTCTCAACCTTCTTTGTGTTTTTACCACATAAAACCCATTACATTTCTGGCAAAGAGCCAGATAAACAATCTCTTAGGGGTTACACTTACAATAAAACCTAGCCTTTATTTTGATACTATTAACCATAACTTTGTCACTGACTAGAATATATTTACACTGGCTACAAAAGCCACATTTGAAAGTACCATTTGCTTTGTGCTCATAACCACACATGAGCCACTACTACCTTCCAACATGTTTTTTATAGATCCACCCTTCCGGGAGACAAAAGTTGGCCTATCCCCCAATTTATCTAAAATGCCATTGAAACAAGAAAAAAACAAACCGATATTATTTCATCACTTCCCTCATATAAGAATCTTCTAAATAGTCTTCCATGACAAAAGCCAAATAATGATTACTTTTTGAAATGGGGGTAGTTTAAAACACTTCTGCAACTGAACTGTAAGAAAATTTTAATAAGGGCAGAATCTCCCCCTTGTCCCTTTTACTGGCAATCTCAGATCTTATTGCAGAAACCAACTTATCAGGGTAACCACATACCAGAAACATGTCAGACAATATCTGGCTTTCCAACACAAAAAGGTTATCCTCTGATACCATCCTAGGCAAACGAGTATATTGTCCTTTTACAATCTCCTGTTTTTGTGACCAGGATGACTACTCTCATAATGCAACAAGCTGTTACAATGTGTGGGTTTTCTATTGATGGTGCTAACAAAACAGCACTCCAGATAATGTTTTTGACAAGATAACATCCAAATAATTGATAGTACCACTATTATAGGCATAAGTAAAGTTGAAAAACGATGTGGTGGAATTCAAACAATAAAATGTCATCCAAATAATGGAGATATAACTTCCAGGCTCTAGGAAAAAAGTTTCTCAAACAAAAAATGTTTTTCCCCACTAAGTGAGGACAATATAGGTAAAAATGGGGGTGAATGATGCACCCATCTCTACATCCTTAACCTGATGAAAATATTGCCCTTCCATAAACATAAAGTTGTTTTTGAGATCTGTTTCCATACAGGTGTCCAAAACATTGATTTCATTGTTACTAAAATCAGTGGATTCATAAAGAAAGTCATGGAACCAAGCTAAACCACTGGTATGGGGGATAACATCAAATAATTCAACAACCTCAACAGTTAAAAAATGAGGTCCCTGGAATAACTCATATTATTGATCATCAACAAAAAAATCCCTAGAATCCTGACACAGATAACTACAAGGTTCTATCCACTTTTTTCAGTTTTAAATCGATTTATTTCCCTAAGCACTGAATTTTCAACTTTCTAGCATTGACAATAGGTCTCATTGGTGGGTCACTGGTGCCTTTGTATAACGTAGGTATCCCAATAATACAGGGCACTACAGGCAACTTGACATAGAAATAATCAAACAATTCTGGCTCAATTTCACCCTGATCCAAAAGGTCTTTTAATAGATTTTCTATTTCTCTATAAGCCACATGAATCCTATTTAAAGATGTTTCCTCATACAACTCACAGTCCAAAAGGTGACTATTCATCTGGTTTATGTTTTCATCCTTGTTCATAATAACAACCCCCTTGTCTAGCTTTACTGCCCTTAAACTGTATCCTTAGCTAAATCCAAAAACAAAGAATGCTCATTTGCCGATAGGTTGCGCCAAAATTTAAACATGAAATTATGCTCCTGCAACTCTTTGAAATCAAATTCCACCTATTTTTCAAAAATTACTAGGGGTAGTACGGGGGGGGGGTTAAGAGTACTTCTACTACTAATGCACATTTTATCAAAATGCATTCAATTGTCTTCAAAAAACAAGTGGAGATTTAGTTTTCTTAGATACACTTTTAAATCTATCTATAGTTTGTCTATTGTGAAGTTCATAGAGGGAACAAAAGTGTTCCCTTCACTTAACAGGTTAGCGAATTCCACAGAACAACAGAAGTTACTAAAACTGTATAGATTATAGTCACCTGATTCACTGTCATCACCTGCAGCCCAGGATCACTGGAAACTGAATAATTTATATGAAAAACATCATTGATTAGTTTCACTTCTGATATTAATTCTTCCTGTATGTTTGGTTGCAAGCAGGGCTGTGTGGAGGAGGCAGATCCTGCTGCTATTCCCTCCTGTTCCTCATTCTTTTCAGCCTCTGAATTGGGCCATTCTCTAAAAGGGGCTGGTCATGACTGCTAGATTCCTCCTCTACCTCCAAACAATCAATCTCAGTAGTATTGAAAGCCATGGAGTTCCTTCTGTTGGAAATAGAGAGTTTAGGATTTGCATGCTCAGTAGATACTCAACCATGTCCCTCTCAAAAATGTTCTCTTTTCTTCTTTTGATGTTAATATCTTTGTCAATATGTCTGAAAATACTCAAATATTGTCTGTTGTTTTGCTCAAACAATAAGTCTTGTGTGAAATGCTGGTCTAACTTACCAGCTTCAATGGTTAATAAATCTATTTCTTTTTGGTTGTATTTTAGCAAACAGCTGTGCTTGTCAAATAAACATACTAGATTCAGCTGTTAATCCTGTTGGAAATTTCCATAACCTCAAGACTTTGGGAATTCTTCTCACTTTTAAACATTTCCAAAGATAAAGGTTTTCCAATTGTAATAAAATGTTTTCAAACTTATTCTTGAGTTGTTTTAAGGAAGTAGTATTTTCAAACCCACTATCTCCAAAATTCAAGTTACTATTTAGCCAATTCAAAAGTCTATACTTGTCAACTTGCACATTTTCACTTACATCAAGTTGGTCCCACTGCACAGCAGTACTCAAACAGGAAGGTGTCTGTAAAAACTCACAGTCATGGGATTGTTAAATGAGATTGGCTTTTTGTGTTAATTCCTGTACCAGCTGGGTCAAGAAACCAACGCTGGTGGCAATGTTTTCCAAATTAACATTCCTTTGGCTGCTACCACTCACGAAAGTATTAGGAAAGATCATCACAAACAGTTAAACCAAGAAACAAAAATAGTGAAGCAAAACTTCCACCAAGTTACAATTCTTAAGAACCAGTCACAGGCAAGGAAGTATCACGCAGCCAAAAATATTTTTTTTTATATGTTAAAATACAAATACACTAGAAAAATAAAAACAAAGTACACAGGATTAACTGCTGTTATCTGTTTCTCCAGAATTCATCAGAATCAAAATATAGTCTTATCTCATTCATTTAAATATCCCACCCTGTAAAACACGACCGTGATCAACCAATCCAGTTTTGACAAGTTTATACAAACAGGCAGACCATCCTATACCATGTATTTGTATTTTAACATATTAAAAAATCTTTTTGACTGAGTGATACTCCCTTGCCTGTGACAAGTTGCATCACAGCATGATGAAACAATGAGTCCCCAAAGTAAGGAGAAACAGGAGAAGCAGGAGATATCTGAAGAAGAAATATGGACATGCGAAAGAAAATATTTAATATGGTGCAATATTTATATTTATACAAAGGAGACAGCAAAACTAATCAATATAAATAGCAACACTAAAGATAGTTGAAGAAAAATACAGGCAAAGGCATCTGGACATGGACATTTTACAATATACAAAATAAGAAAACAAAGAGGAAAAGAAGAAAAGAGGATTAGTAATGTTGAATTTAAATAAATAGAAAATGAGGTTATAGATTATTTGCAAAGTGAAGGATTTAGTGTAGAAAATCTAACCCAGATAACATCACAGTAGGATAGAGAAATGTATCCTGAAATTATGGAGAAACCAGTGCAGTAGAAAACATCTATTCAGTTGCCATATGAAGATACTGTGAAGCCTTTTATAGGAAACCAGTACAAATGTTCAGTTGGAGTTGCACCAAGAGAAGGAACAGGAAACTGTGGCAACTCTGACACAGTCATTGTTCTGGAGTGATAAGCCAGTGAGCTCCTAAATGAAAGAGCAATGGATGACACAGGATGAAACTGAAGAGAATGTGACACAAGTAGATGTTCTGGAACTTTCTATAGAATGCCCACAGGAAATGGAGAACAAAGAATGCGCTCTCAGTTTAGAAGAAAATGATTTCAGAGAAGAGTTGCTTGATTGAGTAGAAATGGTCAGACATATTAAGATCAATAAAAGAAATAAACGACAGAAAGTCAATAACCCCCCCCCCAAAGTTAGAAGTTTGATAAAACAAATGAATGCAGTAATTAGGACTGTCCGTAGAAATTCATGTGATATAACAGAAGTAAATAGGATATATTACTGTGCAGCTAAATTAATAACAGATAAAGTCTTACCATAAAAACACAGAGTCGTAAGGGAAAGGAAGGAGAAGAGTGTAGAAGAGGGGACAGATCAACAAAAATACTTAGAAAGATATATGTGATAAAAGCAATGCACAATATCAGAACAGATCAGGATCTGTCATGCACTATCACAAATAATAAACTAAAATATCAGCACAGGCAGAAAAACCTAGAAGACATGCAAATTAAATATAAAGAAAAAGCACAAAATAAGCAATTTACTGATGACCTAAAACGTTTTATAGAGAATTCGGAAACAAGACAAAAGGAATTGAAACACCAAAAAAGTTCAAATATACAGGATATGAAATGGGATGAAGTAATGGCCAGAGACACTGAAACAAAATTAAGGTAAGCTCCTAATTTGAAAACTCCATGCCCAGATGCAGTACCTCAAAAAAATTCAAAACCAAATCAACAAATAAATCCACAAAAATGAGTGTAGAGGAGGAAGACCACTTCTTAAAACCACCAAGCATGTTGTTTTAGGACATACTGTTGCTTTAAACTTTTTAAGTCTGTTTCAGGATATGATGTCATCCTTACATGGTTTAAAACAAACTTGACTATTTTCAAATTTGTATCTGATGAAGTCTCTGTAATTTTGGAATATTGAGACAAAAGTGCTTATATATTTTATTGTTTATTAAATAAAAAATGAGCTTGGTGGTTTTAAGACGTGGTCTGCCTCCTCAGATGCAGTACCTAATGTCTGGTAAAAGTATTAATATCTTTACGTGAAGATTTAGCCATGAATAAGAACTATTTATATGTGCACCCTGACCAGACACCAGCCTGCCTAACAATAGGAAAAACAATACTCCTACTTAAGAACAAACCTGCAAGTTATTCTAAAAACTATAGACCAATAACCTGCCTTCCAATGATGTATAAACTATAGACTGGAATTGATGGCGACAGAGTTTATAGTCATTTAGAGGAAAACTCAATCATGGCAATAGAGCAAAAGGGTAATAAAAGAAAGTCATATAGTACAAAGGCTCATTTGCTGTTAAAAAAGTCATAATGCAGAGCTGTAAAAAGGGGAAAACTTTAAGTATGGCATGAATAGACTAAAAAAAGGCATTTGACAGTATCTGACATTCTTGGATAAAAGAGTGCCTAAAATGTATACGATCCACACTGCACTGATCAATTACATTACAGTGACCATGAAACAGTGGCAAACCAGTTTGCAGTTAAGCGATGATAAAAGACAGATTATTATTCCATGGATAAAAATTCAAAGGGGGTATTCCAGTGTGATTCTTTGTAACCACTACTATTTTGTCTTGCCCTTAACCCATTAAGTTGTCTACTTAACAGATTACATCATGGTTACAATATGACTCCCAGAAAACAACAAAGTACAAAGACTTCTCATCTTCTTTTTGTAGATGATTTAAAACTGTATAGTTCATCAGATGAGGAACCAAATGCACACCTGCTAGTGGTCAAAACTTTTTCAGATGATATAAGAATGTACTTTAGTCTTGATAAATGTTCAAAAGCACCTTTAAAACAGCAAACTTGCAGCACAAAGAAAACATCCTGTTTAGGACAGGAATGTGATACAAAAGAACTTGAGCAAGAGGGAGTGTATAAATATTTGGGAACTGTTGATGGATCAAAAATAAAACATGAACAAATGTGAATAAAACTTAGTAAGGAATATTTTAGAAGACTTAATTTAATACTGAAAACAACATTGACATCTAGGAACAAAGTCCAGGTTATAAACCAGTTTGCTCTTCCTGTCCTAACTTACTGTTTTGGAGTGACTGACTGGCCCCAAAAGGTGTTGGATAGGTAGGACAGGAAAACAAAAAGGATGCTTCATGCTCATCAAATGATTTATAAAAATCAGTGCATACCAAGATTATATATTCCCCATTCTGAAGGAGGTATGGGCCTCCTCAAAATTGTTTATATTTACAGATTTGCAATCGTGGGACTGCGTACTTATCTACTGACCTCACAATGCTTAAACTTAGTGAAAGTCTTTAAGCATGAGGACAATAAGTCTAAGATGACTTCCCTGGTTAGTTTAGCAGAAGCATATTGGTGTCAAGAAGGAATGAAAATCAAACCAGAAGTAGATAAAAATTAGGCAGCGACTGAATGTGACAAAAAACAAAGGAAAGAATATAAGGTGAAAGATAAGATGAGAGGACAGGAAATGTGGAAAATGCATAAATATAGTTGTAAGTATAGAAAACTCTTGCAACAACCTCATGTTGATCAGGATTGAGTGCAGAAATGGTTAAGGAGAGGTGAAGCAGAGCACTTCACTGGCTCTCTTTAAGAGAAATCTTGACGAGTGGATGGGCAATAGGAAGTTCACCCAGGGGATCACTTCAGTGGCCTTGCTTGACATGGGCACTGGCATCTTACTTTGGGCAACATGATGCCAGGGAATCTTATTGGGCTAGGCTTATATAGGGTCCAGGGCCATTAGCCTAGTACACACCTATGAACCTATGAATTTAAGCAAAAGATGAATGGTTAATATTGGCAGCCCAAGATAGTGGACTGCATACACTTTGGTTTACAAAGTTCATTGAACATTTGGGAGAAACAGACAAATGTAGGTTTTGTATAACAGAATTGGAAACAGTCACACATCTTGTCGATGGTTGTGATATACTAATGGCAGAAAGACTGTATACTGAAAGGCATAATAATGTGGCAAGAGTGTTACACTGGGGATTGTGCAAACATTATAATACTGAAGTAGCTGAAAAACACTGGAAACATGACCCACAAAGCATCATAGAAAATGATGAAGTCCATATCACATGAGATCATCCATTATCAACAGTTAAAAAAATAGCTGCGAGAAAACCAGATATAGCACTCCATGAAAAGAAGATAAAAGTACCATTGATCACTGAAATTGCTAGACCCAGTGACTACAGTGTCTTATGTACAGAGAACCACAAAGTCATAAAATACCAGAATTTGCAGACAGAAACAAAAGCTATGTGGAAGAAAGAAACCCAGACAGATCCACTAGTAGTTGGAGCAACAGGTCTTACAAAAATAATTTACATTCATACGTAGATATGTTACTGATACATGTAACTCCATACAAATTGCAGAAGCAGTCATTACAGGGCACACTGCGGGTGCTGCAAAGAGGACATCTGGCTAACATCAAAGATTGAAACAATACTAATTTCATGAACTTTAATCATACTTTGACTTATGAATGGGGTCCATTCCTGTTGTGGTATTAGAAACCCAAAAGACTTGGAGATATAAAAAAAAAAGAGAGAGCAGAGCACTTTGGCAAAATCAGGGACAGTTAAGAGACATGGAGGGTTGCAATGACTTGAATTCTATCACTTTTTTTCATTCACTTAATCACAATAAAACATCTGAGGTGTATTGACTCAGGAAAGTGATTGAAATTGCTGTATATGTGTGTGTGTGTGTGTGTGTGTGTGTGTGTGTGTGTGTGTGTGTGTGTGTGTGTGTGTGTGTGTGTGTGTGTGTGTGTGTGTGTGTGTGTGTGTGTGTGTGTGTGTGTGTGTGTGTGTGTGTGTGTGTGTGTACATAGATAGATAGATATATACACATATATATTAAATACTTACATATCTTATATTTTTTGTGTAAAATACTCCAACAGCAATTACATAACATTAGGCAGAGGAAATATTTTATAAAAAAAATATAAAAAGTATGTAGTAATAAACAAAAAAGTAAATACAAAACAATTTAACAGATAGACCATTCTCTAAGTGCAATAATATCCTCCAGAGTAGGAGTTATGAAGGAATTAACACCCTTCCAAGGCCAATGCCATTGCAACACACTCAGACTTAATTTTATTCCCTGATAATGCCAACGCTGTCAGGCATTATTGCTTGCTTACTTCATGTTGAGTTTGGAGAAATAATTAAGCTGGGATCCATAATTGAGCTTAATCAGAATAAGCCAATGAGTTTTCAAATTTTCTTTCTAGAGCTTGAGGAATAGAGGTTGGACAGGAAGATTGTAGTAGTTGGGGGGGAAATAAAACTTGACAGCATAGCCAGGACTGGGAAAATTTCATAGGGTGTTAGATATTCTGGAGCTGATGGAGGCAGCTGTGGTAGGATATGGAGAAGAAAAGACTAGAAGAAATATGAATGATTAGTAAAAATTATTTTAACTGATTTGTCCAGTTATGCAGTGGCATAGCTGAGGAGGGGGTGATAGGGGTGGTCTGCCCCGGGCAGCACTTTTGGGACTGTCAATATTTACTTTAACAGTTAAACTAAAAAAAAATGTTTTTAAGGGTGTCATGCTTCTTTAAGAATGGTTCTGTAGCTCTTCCAGTTGCATCACCGTCCTTCCTATCCACCCACATGTGCAATTTTACATTTCACAGTACAGCTCATTGCTACTGTGCTCAATTCTGTTCAAGGGAATGCGTGTGTGTGTGTGTGTGTGTGTGTGTGTGTGTGTGTGTGTGTGTGTGTGTGTGTGTGTGTAAAATGTCCAAGTTAAGTATACCTGGTGGTTCGTGGTACAAGAAACAAGAGCCTGACTTCTCTATCCATACCACCACTTGTGAGTAAAGGAGTTCAGTCCAGATTTTCACAAAATGTCTGGAATTTATGTCTCATACTTTTGGTCTGTTCCTCTTCAAATGTGTGGATTTCTGGCAAATCAGTGAGAACTGAATTCACTAAATAATGATAGCCGGATAGCCGTTTACATTTCAGTCTTCCTATCTTTCAGGAAAAGCACAGTAACAGAAAATATTTTATTTTAGGAACTTTCTAAGATTATACAAGCAATGTTTAAAATGTGTATGTGGTTTTGGCTCCCCCCCCCGATAAACTTTGGCTTTCTCCAGATTTCTTGTGCTGTAAAGCTGAGAGATACATTTGAGTGTCAAGTGGACTTTACAAGGAGCTGAGAGCTTCAGGGGAAAAGAAGTTTAGTACTGCTTATGCCAAGTCTGTTTGCATTGTTAGTAGAACAACAGGTGGTATACTTGCTTTTGATGCAGAAGGCTGTGGGTTCTACTGCCTCAGTATGTAGATGTATTCCTGATACTGTACTGTGTTGTACTTTAAAGGGGGTGGATGCTGCAGTCCTGAGAATGTCCTCCTTTGAAGGAGATACCTACTAACCACAAACCTGTTATCGGTTTACCATCCATTCCCTGTTGCAATATTACTAGCTTATCATTTTTTTAATGTAGCATATGCAATATATTATTCAAGGGCAACAGGCACTTTATTTGCAGATGAAACAATGAAATATAAAATTGTTTGCTAGCAGCAAGCTCTTCATTAGTTACAAATCTCTTTAATGTCAAATTATTTAGATGATTTTTACTTCTGCAGAGATTGTGCATATTTACTGATATTGGTGGATTATAATGACAGATATCTGAGTAGACTTTTATGATGGAAATGTTCTGAATTGGGCAGGTTTGTCATTATTGCTTTGTACGTTTTGTTTCATTGCTTACTGGAAAATTGTTGTATGCAATAAATTTAAAACATGCTCTAACAAGTGTGCTGTATTATACAAGGAATATAATTTAATACAATCAGAAAGGTGAATCAAAGAATACATGTATGCTTGCATGGTCCAAAATATGTGTGTAACCTGCCTATGATGTGAATAAAGCCCAAAGGTAAATTTTATCTGCCACTGGCCAGATGAATTTTCTTTGAATGTGGGTTTCAATGCTGTTTCAACAAACTTGACTTTCAAGGGCAGAGAAGTTTTAATGCTAAGTCTGTTTTCATTGTGAGACTGTATTGCTTTGTTTAGCAGATGTCTATCAGTGTTTGTGCTATAAATTTTAAAATAACAGTTTTACATGAAATCTAAATAATCACTGTAGAAGTAAAGCATAAAGCAGTATGCACATTACAGTTTTTATGGTAAATGGGGAGAAATAGCCAAGTAATGGGACACTGGAATGGCTGCAAGGGGAGGGCTGTGTATGGGGCTCCCATTTGACTATGATTTTGTGAGGAGCATCAAACTCAAAGACAGCCCCAGGTGGCACAAACTCTGGCTACGCCACTGCAGTTGTGTAAAGGCCAATATTCATTGCAGGCTCAAGTTTTTATATTTATCACAGGTGGGCTGTTAGGGTAGATGATTAAGGCTGTTAACTGACAGCTTCCTCTAGACCAGGGTCTGATTTCCTCATTCTCTGTTTGCATACTGCTTGACTCTTTAACCAGACAGTAGTATTCATTTGTTTATTACATTTATTGATGGGGAGCATCAAGATAGGAAGACAACATTCTGAATGGACTAACAAGGAGAAAGGCTCAGTATGAATGCAATAAGGAAATACATAATATTCAAAAATAATTAATGCTCATATTTTTGGTATATCCAAACAGAAAACAATATGCAGTCTATTGCATTACAGCTGGATAAAATTAAAAAAAAAAAAAAAAAACAAAAGAAAATGTCACAGCTAGTTAAAAGCTGAGTACATCAAAACAGTGTATACTGCAATAATATAATATAATATAATATAATATAATATAATATAATATAATATAAAACATATTCAATAAAAAGAATATAGCTTTAATGCAACCTAAGGAAAGTAAAACATAGTCTGAAAAAAACAGAATATGAACATATTGTAAAAGCAATCCATTATCTTATAATTGAAAAAGTAGAGCTTGTTAAATGACTATGGAGGATTGAGAAAAAAATCATGAAAAGATTTGTTTTGTACATTTTGTTATGTAATGCTAAATGAATATTAGTTTTTAGTTACATTTTATGAGAGTCCAAGCTGCCAAGTCTATTTTGAGAAATACTGTATGCTTATCAAATAGTTGTTTATTTGCAACTTGTCTAGTTTTGGAAGGTAGTTGTTCCAGAGTTTGCCTATAGTTATCAGTCAGTATATTTGATTTTAGGCTTTAGAATTAGTAGGTCTGACATCTCATATAATTTTACAGCAACCAACAATTGCTAGTATTCCTGCTCAGCTTGTGTAGAATTTGACATGTCACTGTGCAGGAAGACTCCACATGCTGTCATGTTGCAGTTCGTAGTACCAGTTAGCACGATGAAGTAGCAAGGAAGACAAAGCAGGAATTTGTGTATGCACATGACCTTTTAATGACCTGCAAGTAAATGGGTAGTTTAATACATGCATAATAAGATGCAAACAAATGCCTCTGAAAGCAGGCCATAATTCAAGTAACAGGACTCCTTAGGCATGTGGCAAGTTGTGTGTATCTCTAAGAGTAAAATCACATATGAACTTTTGGAACAGCAAGAAAAATGCTTTGAGTAGCAGTGACATTAGTAAATCAGTGCTTACTGACTATAAGCACTGCTAACACTCACTCGGTAGCAACAATGCTAAAGAAGATGGTGCAAATAAAAATTGCAATGTAAACAGATTACATACCACCAGCTAAACAACCATCAGATGATAACAGATGATAACAGATGATAACATGTTTTTCTGTGGCAAGCAATATCATAAAGGTATTATTCAACATGTATTCATGATGGGGGACAGGAAATTTACACCGGGCCTAGCACCCATGTTCCTTATGAACAGAGGTAGCTTATAAATGTCTGGGCCTCGATGTTTTATTTGGATATAAGACATCATTAATCTTTTGGGAAAATCTGGCTAGCCTAGCAGCAATCTATGAATCACACTCACATTGTATCAGGAACAACAGATAGACTTCCTATATAGTTGACACAAATGTATGTGCAGCTGTTACAATGCTTGCTACAGAAATCTAACAGAGACAAGCAGGGGAAATACTGGGTATATCACAGACAACATCCTGCAAAACTGAAAGTATTTTTCTCAATATATCAGTTTCATTAACTCACCTACTGAGACAGTCACCAATATGAATGGCTTCTGTGATATTGCCCCCCCTTCATGCACACACACACACACACACACACACACACACACACACACACACACGCACGCACGCACGCGCACACACACACACACACACACACACACACACACACACACACACACACACACACACACACACACACACACACAAACACATTTATAGAGAGAGACCCCCATCATACTGTGTTTCTGGTATTTCAGGTGATGCAGTTTACCCTACTGGACCCATAATTGATGACACTGATAATGCACCCAAACAGCATTGATGAACAGCAGTATACAACTGTCAATACACAAAGCAGAAACATCATTGAGTGCACCTGGCCTGCAGAAGGTCCATTTCCACTGATAAAGATCCAGTTTCACTGATAAGGAAGGAGTGTAAGTACTTTATTTACTTTTATTTTATATGTATCCTTTTTGTTGACCAGGTACCACACTAGGTTTCACTCTTTTCAGGTGAAACCAGAAATGGTATTTCTACTACTAGGGGAAAATTTGGCCAAAGCATCATGGAACTTCCCATTCTGTTCATTGTTTTGAGTGGGACATATCTCCAACTGTCCAGGTTTTCGTAGACTATCCAGATTTTTGCCTCATATTTTTGGTCTGTTCCTCATTTATGATTTTCTGGATTTTTCTGGCAAATCAGTGAAGACTGAATTCACTAAATAATGAAAGGTATTTGAGTTTCAGACTTCAAATCCATCAGAAAATGCATGGTAACACAAGACCTTTTGCTCTAACAACTATCGAATTTTATAAGCGCAGTATTTAAAATTTGTCCCTATTCTGGGGGGTTTGTCCCATTATTTTTGTCTTTGTCCATATTTTTTGTGCTAAGAGTTTGAGAGCTATGAGTGGGAACCACCTTAGAGGAGCACATCCTGCTTCCATTCTAGGTGTATAGGTGACCTGGATAAACAGGGAGGCAGATGGAGAGAGAAGTAGGTGATTCAGTAGTGAAAGAAATGAAGGAGAAAATAAATATCGATACCAGAGCATGTTTGCAGGATTCTGAGGAACTGTTTCAAAGAAGCCTGCTTGATGGAGATCTGTCAGCAAATCATGGCTGTATAATTACATCTCTCCAGTTGGGAGGGTTGTGGGATGATTTACTTAAAGAAATGGTGGTGCAGTGTGAGACAGAAAATTAAGGAGATGTTTCCTGGTGATATTATGGAGAAAATACAAAAGGAGGATAACCAGACAATCCTGTAGAACAGT
The DNA here is from genome assembly GCF_019279795.1 of Protopterus annectens. Taxonomy (NCBI): domain Eukaryota; kingdom Metazoa; phylum Chordata; order Ceratodontiformes; family Protopteridae; genus Protopterus; species Protopterus annectens. The sequence continues at coordinate 146,188,623 of NC_056727.1, read as the reverse complement.
GGTACGATGGCAAAGAAAACGCATGCACAGAAAGTAAAAGAAGGCAAAAGTGGAGTAGCAGAAGGAAATGAAAAACAGAAGTACATGGTAAGGATTCAAAGTCAAAGAAATGGATAGGTATGAACTGTGGGACAATTTAATAGCTCCTTTGGGTGCAAAAGCAAATGAGATCAGAGCATTTATTTTTATTAACAAAGGGACATTTTGTGACATTATATTTGAGACTGATTTTTCAATGGAAAATTTTCTTGGGGAATATGAAAAGAAAAGACTGTTACCCATGGAATCTTTATGCGATAAAAACATTTAATGGGGGGGGGGGGGTTGTGTACAATTCTGAACAGAGGTAGAAAGAGAATCTTTGAAAGAACAATTTAAAAGATTTATTCAAAGAAGTACTGGACATTGCAAAAGTTTATGACAAAAGGAGTTCATAGACTGGTGACTGAGACTGTAATATTGTGTTTAAAATAGAAAGAGAAAAGTATTATATATACATATATATATATATATATATATATATATATATATATATATATATATCTCAAGCATGATAAATGTGGATGGGAATAGGGATGTTTCAAAAATGTTGGTGACAACCAAAACATGCATTTTTGTGGAAAAGAAGGACATTTGCTAAGTAACTGTGACAAAAAGACAATGTTATATCTGTGGGGAAATGGGACGTGGTGCAAAACATGTGAATTGAAATGTTATAAATGTAACAAACTTGGGCATTTATGGATGGATTGCAAAATGAGAATAACAGTAAGGAAAAAGAAAAAGAAGAACATGAACAAAGAGAAGAAATTTTAGAAGTAGTAGAAATAGAAGGAAAATTGGATGAGAAAAATAATAAAGAGGGTGTAGAAGAAGGCTCTGAGATAAGAGATGAAGAAGACATAAACTGGGAGGAAGTAAACGGGGAAAATAATTCTATTAGTAAAAGGATGCAATACAGAAAAAGAAAAATTAAAGGTATAAGTACAAAAGAAAAAAAGAAAGGAAATGGATGAAAAAGAATGTATACAGCTAGAAATCGGGGGGTTGGTATAATGGTTTAAGTGTTTGACTCAGGAATACAAGGTACAGATTTTTATTCCCACCTTTAGAAAGAAAATTGGTTAGGCTTAAAATATCCTATTTAGAAAGCTAGCCCAGTAGTTAGCTATGAATTTATGAAACCATGAATCTAAGGAAAATTAATATTTTAGAGTGCTTTCTGTAAATGTGAATGGTATTAAGTGCATAGTAAGAAGAACAGACATTTTGAAGTGTTTTAATATATGTGATGTAGATGTAATTATACTAGAAGACCCAAGACTTTTAACAAATGAAGAAAGATTACAAATAAAGCTATGAGGAGGAAATATAATTTAGAATTTGGGAAATGAGAGATGTTCTGGAATACCTGTATTCTATAGAAATAAAATAAAGATATTAAATGTAAATTTAGTAAAAATGGGAAGATTAATGACTGTAGATTTAAAATGGAAAGAACAAGCCTATAGAATTATAACATTGTAGGTTTATACTAACTGTAAAGAAAAGGAATACTTATTTCATCAGATTTTAGACTATGCAGTGATAAATATGAATATTATAATAACAGGATACTTTAATTGTGATTTAAGAGGCAAGTGGGAAAAGGAAGGAAATGATATTACAAAAATGTTAGAAGTTATAGATGTGGTAATTTAAAACTTTGGATCAAAAATTCTTGGACTTACAAAAGTGGTATGTACGGAACTGAAATAGATTATTTTATACCATCTGAAGTTTTACTTATAGAAGAAGAGGAGGTAGTTGATAACAGGATTTTCTGATTACCATGCAATATGGCTAGTGATAAAAGAAACCAAGGAATATATAAAAATAGGCAAAGGAATAAAAAAGATAAATAAGAAAGCATGGAATGAAGAAAGAAAGAGATTAGTAATACAGCTAAGGAAAGATCATATTACTTTGAGAACATTTTATTAAAACTGGTCTGGAGGGTGGGTTTTGTTTAAAGAAAAACATAAAAAATGTTTTTTACACTGGAAATATGATGGGAGAAAACCAGAGAAAGAAAAATATAAAAGAACATATAATGATGCATTAGAAGATTTAGAATATAATGATATAAAGTACTTTAACAACAACAACAACAAAAAGAAATATAGGAGACCAAAACGTAACCACAAAGAACAGCAAAAAATGTAAGTCCACAGCAAGAACGAAGTGCAAGCCAGGAAATCTATCCAAAAGGTTTATTAAATCACACACAAGGAATCAGTCAAGCGCTTTCGCTCAGTTAATACTGAGCTTTGTCAAGATAAGAAGGTCATACAATTAGCCTTATTTAAATAAAAATAATAAAGCATATGATCAATTTCTTCAAGTTGATTAGGGCATCTGAATAAATGCTTAAAGATAAACTGACCCATGTTTAAAAATTCATCTCACATGTTAAAAACTAGACTAAAAAGAACATAACATAAAAGAATGGACATTAAATATATATACATTACAAAACATAAAATTGCACCAAATATAAATTGATTATAAATACACGTCATTAAATAGATAAAATAAAACCAGAAATATGTATTCATAAAATAAATTCATAAGAGCTTAAAATTGTAATTATAATTTGGCCCTTCTTAATTTTAAAACACTACTTAAATTTATACTATCATTAAGACCAGGCCATTTACCAACATCTAATTTTAGCTGCCATATAAGCTCCCTGAACTCCAGTTTGGTCTCCCAATCACCCCCCCCCCTCTATTGTCAGGTGTTAACTGCTCCAAAACTATAAACTTGATTTCCATATTAGGGCATGCCACTGAATGTTTATAAAAAGCATTAGATTCTTTTTTCTTAGAAACATCATAAAAATGCTCATAAATTCTACGCTTTAATGCCCTTTCCGTTTTTCCTATATAGAAACTATGGCATTTTGTACAAAAACCCAAATAAACCACATATTTTGTGTTACAACTAAAATAGCCATTGGCCTGACACAAATATTTTCTTGATGGAATATATAAAGTGTGACTATTAATGATAGCCTTACATTGTTTGTACATCCCACACTTAAATGTTCCCTTTTTTTGCCCATCACTGGGTATATCTGTCATCTGTTTTCTCTCAAATATTTCTTTCATATTGGTATCCCTACGCCTAACAAACTTAGGGTGATCAGGAATCGCCCCTCTTAGCTCTTCATGCAGCGTGAGAACCGGCCAATGTTTTAATACTGCCTCCTCTATTAAGCCTGAATTACTTGACAATGTATGAATATAATTAGTCTGACCAATATTGTGGGAGTCAATATCTGTCTTTCCTCATATCAATCAATCCTAATAAAGGAGGATATTCGTCATTCCTGTGCATAGTTGTCTCCAAGGCCATAACATTAACCAGTGAGGTAGGCCAGCCCCTTTCAAAAAACCTCTCTTTCAAAAAATTCACTTCTTCCAGAAAGTAGTCCAAAGTGCTGGACATTCTAGATGCATGTATGAATTGCCCCTTGACAATTCCTTTCTTTTGATAAAATGGATGGCTACTTTCAAAATGTAAGTATGAATTAGAATATGTGGGTTTTCTATATATTTTAGAGGCAAATGTTTTGTTATCCATGTCTTTGACAAGAGTCACATCCAGATAATTTAAGATGTTGTTACTAACAGTGTGTGTGAAAGCCAAAAAACAGGTGGTAGAATTGATATAATAAACAAAGTTTTGAAAATCCATTTCAGTTCCACACCATAAAAGACAAATGTCATCCAGGTATCTAACATAATGTTTTATGTATTTTGCCCAATCTGTTTTAAATATAAAAGTTTGCTCCCATTTGTATAGTACAATATTTGCGTACAAAGAGGCACATGAGGCACCCATCGCCACTCCCATTTTTTGTCTATAAACTTCTCCATTAAAGCAGATGAAATTATTTTTCATAACTACTTCCATAAACTCAACTAATATGTTGGTGACATTCGCATTCAACTTTGCTTCATTAACTATTACATCATTAAACCATTCTAAACCTATAGAATGGGGTATACTAGGAAATAGCTGCACTATATCTGTAGTTACCATAAGAAGGTCAGGGTGATAAAGGTCCAGTCCAATACCCTTAAGAAAATCCCAAGAATCCTTACATAAATGTTTTAAGGATGTAACAAATTGCTTTAACATATAATCTATGAATTTGCTTGGGGGTTCGGTGATACCGCCTTTACCAGAAACAATTGGCCTAAATTTCAAGGGGTCCAACCCTTTATGCGTCTTTGGAATGCCAAAAATCACTGGAGTTCTTGGTTTGGCAACTAACAAATAATTGTACAATTTCTCATTTATGGCTCCTTGCAATAAATGATCCATTAACAAATAATTAATTTTAGAATAAGCTATATGCAACTCATTCTTATAAATTAAATTGTATTGTTCAGAATCCTGCAGCATACAATGAATACGTGCATCATAATCTGTGGTATACATTAGGACCAAACCACCCCCTTTGTCCGGCTTCATCACCCTGCACCTTTCTTCCTTAAGAAATTTAATTAAATTTGCTTCTTCCAAACTTAAATTAGATGGAACAGTTGTTAATTTCTTGGTATTTATTGCTCTTATATCCCTTTCTACCAATTCTTCAAAAACTTTGATAGAGGGATGCGTGGGAGGGTTAAAAGTGCTTCTTCTAGAAAGTGTATTGTCAGGACAAGGTTGACCTTTAAAATGAAAGGACAAATTCAAATACCTGGCAAATAATTTAAGATCCACTAATTCTGTTTCTAAATTAAAAGAACGTGCTGGAACATAATGCATACCTCTTGTAAACAAATCAAAATGCTCATTCTTTACTTCTATATCAGTATAATTGTAAACAGAAAAATTATTCTCTTTAACCACAGTATAATTTTTACTAGCTGGTAAACCCTTTGACACCCTAGGAGAAGTATCCAAATCTAAGTTAACAATTCTATTTGTTTGTTCCATCTCCGCTGTTGAAACCTCATCCCCCTCCCCCCGACTTGTCTGGGGGAAATGAAAAATCCTGATGTGAATTATTTCTTTCTTTCTCCGCCAACCTCTCACTTCTCCTAGGCAAGTCAGTAAATGGGGTCACATCATTGGTGTTCTTAACATTAATTTGCTGCGTGGAATTACTATTGTTAACCCATATAGTTTTTGTTAGAAGTGGGTAAGCTAACCCTTCCCTATATTCTCTGAGGTCCCTCTCCAGTTTGTGGATCTTACGATTCAAAACTTTTACACAAAACTGGTCCACTTCGTTGAATACATTGTCATAATTTTTCTTAATAGAAAGAAAATTCGTATCATTAGTCAATGCGTTATTTAAAACATTCAAATCTTTGAGCAAAGTATCAGCCTTCGCTTCATACTCCACTATCATAACTTCAAGCATCTTAATACCTGCACGGTTAAAAATATCACACAGTTTTTTATAATAAACAGTTCCCATTTGGACATTATTAGGGAATTTAAAACATTGCAAACCTTTCGGAACCCTTTTAACTTTCACGCATTCTTTTAAATAATCAATCTCTAACTGGTCTGTCTTAAATGTGTATAATTTATCCCTTAATAAATTAAAATCATAATCAATGTCCGAATTGTCACTGGTATTCATAGTACCTTGTTCAAACCAGAACTGCTGACCGGCCCACACACTAAAGTCAAAATCCTGGGCCCGACCACTCATACCACTTATTTGTTGCTGGTTATTAGAATTCCCTTTGTTAACCCGTTTACTCGTAGTTGGCTTGTGAGTATATTCAGATGCCCTAATCAAATTGAAGAAATTGATCACCTTCTAATCTTGACAAAGCTCAGTATTAACTGAGCGAAAGCGCTTGACTGATTCCTTGTGTGTGATTTAATAAAACTTTTAAAAAGAAATATAGGAAAGAAATCAAGAAAAAATACAAGAATTGTTATATAAACAAGGATCTTGTTTAAAAGGAAAAAGAGAAAATGTATTGAGTTACTTAAGCAGATTAGTAAAGGAACATGGCAGTGTAATGAGAGAAATAAAAAGTATAAAAGGAGAAATAGAAAGAACTTTAAAAATATTATGAATAGTATAGTACAATATACACAACAAATGTTTAAAGACAAAAATAAGGTAGTGAAAAATGTGGAAATAGTCAAAAAGTTAACAGAAAAAGAGAATAAAGAGTTGGAAAAGATTTCTTTAAATGAGCTAGATAAAATATTAGGACAAGTAAATAAAGATTTGGCAGCAGTCCCAGATGGAATAGTGCATGAAATGTATAAAAATTTAGGAGACTGGCAAAAAATATTTTTAAAAGATTTTGAATGAGTGGTTAAATGAAGGTTTTATGTATAAGGTTTTATGTCTAAAGAATTATGTAGTGGAATACTTAAATTCATATGGAAGAAGGAATATAGAAGATAATAAAAAAAACGGAGACCAGCAATATTAAATAATAATGATTATAAGATCTTTATGAAAATAATACAAAAGAGAATTGAAATTAAAATGGGAAATATCATGGAAGATACCATATATAGTGTAAACGGAAAGGTTGTCAAGAATTATTAATGATAGTTAGACAAATTGCTGATGATATTATGAACAGAAAAGAAGAAGTTGAAATCATGATAGGAGACCTTAATAAAGGATTTGACACAAGTGGACATGAAACCTTTAGGATCATAGGATCATAGGATGTTATTAGGCTATTGGCCCTGAGGCCCTTATAAGCCTAGCTAAGAGTTTAGCTCATGCATAGACAAATTAGCACCCGATGCCCCTGTCCAGCAGGGACACAGGTGGAATCCCAGGGATGTATTTTCTATTTCTCATTCAGTTATCCATATTGTGCTTAAAAGGGGTAAAGAGGTACTCTGCTTGACCTAGAAAGGGAGTCTATTCCATAGATGGAGGAGTCTCTGGCACACAAATCTGTCCCACCAGCAAGTCCTATTGATGTCACAGACCAGGTTGAGGCTGCGTGGGTTACTCGAGTGGAGCTTGACTTGCAGATATGCAACACTAAAGTCAAAATCCTGGGCCCGACCACTCATACCACTTATTTGTTGCTGGTTATTAGAATTCCCTTTGTTAACCCGTTTACTCGTAGTCGGCTTGTGAGTATATTCAGATGCCCTAATCAAATTGAAGAAATTGATCAAAAAAAGATAAAACAAACCAAACCAATAAGAACAAAAGCGATATCCTTGTCAGAAGCAATTCCACCACGATTTCTGTCTTAACGTGTTTATTAAAAACCAAAGGCGTTTTCGCCACGGAAAACCGTAGCTTCTTCAGAGAATAAAAAACAACCAGTTTAAACGCAAAATTCAATTTAAAAAGGTAAGCAGGAGGAAATGACATCATCAAATTTCCTCAAACAACATTGAACATTTTAAAAACTTTTTATATATATACGCTAAACGTATTTTAAAACGTCCCAAGTGTCCGTGTCACTTCATACAGTGCCTATAATGGTGTGTTAAAATATAAAAACTTGTCAAAATGACAAGTTATAAAACTAAACAAAATATTTTCGTCGTAATGATTTACAACCTCATATTAGTATGCAAGTACATCTCACACAACTCAACCGAGTACTCTAAACCCAGTAAAGAACAAAATGTACATGTGTGGGTTATTGAACATATTTTAAAACATACATAAGTACCAATTCCTAATAAAATACCTCTACAAACAAAAAGAATGACCTAACCCTTAGTGAGAATGGCGAACAATTTTTATTTGTTCCTTTATTTTTTAATTTTTTAAACTGCACCGTATTGTCAAATACAGGTGCATGTTTTTACATAATACACCTAATCATACACCTATTGGCGGCTTACAAACAGACTCTAGTATAATGGTACAATATCCAGAATGGGTCATCTTAGGTAGCTTTTTAATTTTAGAACTGGGGCTATATTGCAGTTACTATTTAAGCCTGGTGCATAAAATGCGTCCAAGCGTAACTGCCATTCTAACTCCCTATTTTCCAAAATTAATGAAAAGGGGCCTCCCCTGATTTTTATAGGGACATGATCAATAGCCATAAATTGGAAACTGTGACCAGAACTAATGCCTATATGCTTCGCTAGAGCATTATCACTCTTGTTGTTTTTAATGGCATAAAGGTGTTCATATATTCGGTCCCTTAAACGGCGATCCGTTTTACCTATGTAAAACGCATCACAACAATTACACATAGCGATGTAAATAATGGACTTGCTCTCACAATTTAACGTGTGACATATCTTATATTTTCTGCCCCTAATCACAAAAGTTTCACCTACCCTCACCTCTTGGCAATACCTACAAAACCCACATTTAAACATCCCATTTCTCTTATAAAAAGAATTCGGGGATATCTCTCTCTGTAGTAATTCCTTAAGATTGTTAGATCTCTTAAAAATAAATCTTGGTTTACTACCTAGTTTTTCAACCAAATGTGAGTTCGTAGATATAAAGTGCCAATTTTTGTGTATAATGGACAGAATACCCTTAGAGTTCCTACTAAATGTAGTAACAAAACTCAAGGAGTAATCAATATCTACACATGTTTGGGCAATAGTCCTATCCTCATTTCCATCCTGTTCACTGCCAAATGGAGTACTGTTAGTGACTAAGTCACCGGCAGTAGACCTACATTGGCACAGTAGGGGCTTGTAAAAGCCACTAATCCTTTTTCTACTAACCTCGTCAATCAGGTCACATAACAATTGATCGGGGTATCCCCTATTACTAAACATTGTTTTTAACAATTCGCATTCTTTTTCAAACTCCGGTATGGTACTACACATTCTACCAGCCCTGAAGAAATTGATCACCTTCTAATCTTGACAAAGCTCAGTATTAACTGAGCGAAAGCGCTTGACTGATTCCTTGTGTGTGATTTAATAAAACTTTTAAAAAAAGAAATATAGGAAAGAAATCAAGAAAAAATACAAGAATTGTTATATAAACAAGGATCTTGTTTAAAAGGAAAAAGAGAAAATGTATTGAGTTACTTAAGCAGATTAGTAAAGGAACATGGCAGTGTAATGAGAGAAATAAAAAGTATAAAAGGAGAAATGGAAAGAACTTTAAAAATATTATGAATAGTATAGTACAATATACACAACAAATGTTTAAAGACAAAAATAAGGTAGTGAAAAAATGTGGAAATAGTCAAAAAGTTAACAGAAAAAGAGAATAAAGAGTTGGAAAAGATTTCTTTAAATGAGCTAGATAAAATATTAGGACAAGTAAATAAAGATTTGGCAGCAGTCCCAGATGGAATAGTGCATGAAATGTATAAAAATTTAGGAGACTGGCAAAAAATATTTTTAAAAGATTTTGAATGAGTGGTTAAATGAAGGTTTTATGTATAAGGTTTTATGTCTAAAGAATTATGTAGTGGAATACTTAAATTCATATGGAAGAAGGAATATAGAAGATAATAAAAAAAACGGAGACCAGCAATATTAAATAATAATGATTATAAGATCTTTATGAAAATAATAGAAAAGAGAATTGAAACTAAAATGGGAAATATCATGGAAGATACCATATATAGTGTAAACGGAAAGGTTGTCAAGAATTATTAATGATAGTTAGACAAATTGCTGATGATATTATGAACAGAAAAGAAGAAGTCGAAATCATGATAGGAGACCTTAATAAAGGATTTGACACAAGTGGACATGAAACCTTTAGGATCATAGGATCATAGGATGTTACTAGGCTATTGGCCCTGAGGCCCTTATAAGCCTAGCCAAGAGTTTAGCTCATGCATAGACAAATTAGCACCCGATGCCCCTGTCCAGCAGGGACACAGGTGAAATCCCAGGGATGTATTTTCTATTTCTCATTCAGTTATCCAGATTGTGCTTAAAAGGGGTAAAGAGGTACTCTGCTTGACCTAGAAAGGGAGTCTATTCGATAGATGGAGGAGTCTTTGGCACACAAATCTGTCCCACCAGCAAGTCCTATTGATGTCACAGACCAGGTTGAGGCTGCGTGGATTACTCGAATGGAGCTTGACTTGCAGATATGCAACAGTCCCATCAAAGTGGGGTCCAAGATCACCTTGTATGCCAGACAGAGGTCACCTCTGAGGAGTCTGTATGAAACAGAGTAGAGGCATAGGGCTTATAGCCGATCTGTGCATGGTAGATTTTTGAGGCCCTGGATTCTCCTGGTGAAGAACCTCTGTGGTCTCTCCAGCTGCTGCATGTGTGTCTCTCTAGCTGCTGCATGTGCTTTGCAAGGTACATGCTGAATGGGGCATTGTACTTAATAATGGGCCTTATAAGGGAAGAATACAGGGATGTTATGACCTCCTTGTCCCTGGATGAGATACTCTTACTTATGAGGTGGGCCATGTAGAAAGCTTTCTGTAAAATGGAAGCAACATGGTGGTCAAAAATCAGGCTGCCATCAGTCTGGATGCCCAAATCCCTCATGACTGACTGTGTGCTTAGAATGTTATTAATGTGATAATTTGTGGGGACATCTCTCTCCCCAAAGGGGATGATGATGCATTTTTTTGTATTCAGCTTGAGGCCATGTTTCTGACACCAGTCATTTGTTTGGGTGAAACCTCTTGGAGGATGTCCACGTCACTTGGGGAATTGATGACAGCTCCCAACTTGCAGTCATCTGCAAACATGGTCAGCTATAGCCCACTGGTTTTAGCCTGTACCTCAGAAAAGTATATGTCAAATAATGTAGGCCCTGAGACTGAACCCTGGGGTACGCCACTTGATACGGGTCTACTGCTTGAGGTGGCTTCCCCTATTTTGACTAGGTGGGTTCTATCAGATATCCAGTTGGCTACCCATCTGATAACATATGGATTGATTCCTAGTTGAGAGAGTTTATCTATTATGCCCAAGTGGGGAATATTGTCAATGGCTTTAGCCATGTCAAGTTAGGCAGTGTGCACTGTATTCCCCTCATCCATGTCTTTGGTAACTGTCTCAAAAAAGTCGACCAAACTTAACAGACATGACCGCTCCTTGATGAAGCCAAATTGTGTAGGATCAAGTGTTTGGAGGTTGTCAATGTCCTTGTTAATGAGGTCCATGAGAATCTGTGCCTTGCAGATTAGGCTAGTTAGGCTGATGGATCTATCATTTCCTTGGATCAGTGGATGCTCCAACTTTGTGTAAAGGGATGACAGTGGCTGTCCTCCACTCAGCTGGGACAAAACTGTTACTCAGGCTTTGGTTGAATAGGGTGTCTAATGATGCTGCAAGTTCTTGCCTGAGTTCATGTAGGATGCAGCCTGGGATGTTATCAGGATCCATGGAGGCTGTATTTTTTGCCTTTGAGAGAGCAGTTATGACCTGATCCCTAGATATAAGGGGGAAGGGGGCAAGTACTGTGAATGTTCTGATTTACTGATGGGGGGACAGAGGGGTGAAAGTTTTGCTCAGTCTGTCAGCCAGCAAGTTTGCTATATTTACAGCATTTGTATATGTGGTGTCCTTGACCATCAGTTCGGAACAGATCTGGGTGCTACCTTTTAGATTATGGACATATGTGAAGAAGGCCTTATGACTGTCTCTAGTAGATGTGACCAATATGGACTCGAAGTTTGCTTTGGAGGATTTCACTAGTTCTTTTATTTGCTTGTTTAGGCTAAGGAGAGATTGCTTCCAATTGTGCCACCTGCTCCTTCTTGGTCCTGGTCAGCAATTTTTTTTCTTTTGTTATAGCGTTTATTTATTGCAGATGTCCACCAGATAGGTTTGCTCTTCCATGCGGAGGATGATTTAGTCCTGTCAGGTACTCCTGATTCCTTGCATCTTTTGTATAGTAATTTGGTATAGTTTTGGATACTGATGCCAGTTCCTAGAGAGGCATACCTCTCAACTGTACAGATTTTCGCAGAATGTCCAGATTTTTGCCCCATATTTTTGTGTCCATTTTTCATAAAATTATAGTTTTGTGGCAAATCATTAAAGACTGCAGTTAAAAAAAATAAGAGAAAATTTGCATTTCAGACTTCATACTCTTTAGAAAACTCATGCTAATGCAAATTCTGTTATTCTATCAACTTTCTAAGTTTGTAAGAGCAATATTTAAAAATTGTCCCAATTTTTGTGCCTTTATCCCACTTTTAATTATGGCTTTGTCCAGATTTCTTGCTCTGAGAGGTTGAGAGGTATGAGGAGGCGGGGCTGTGAAGCTGTTTATGCCATCCCTCAGGAGACTGTAATCAGCTTTGGAGACTTTTTTTGATTGACCCTAGCTAGAAGGGGTTGGGGGAGATGGTGACTTCAAACATGACCACTTTATGGTCAGATCTTATATGGGAGGATGATACTGCAGGGATGCTGCAGTGGCTACTCATGTTGGTTAATAGCAAGTCCAAGATATTATCACCTCTTGTGAGGGTATCAACTAACTGTTCAAAGCATTTGCATTGACAAAATCGAGGAATCTCTGGGCATTTGTGTTCTGGCAAGAGTAGTTCTTCCAGTCTATGTTTGGGTAGTTAAAGTCACCCAGAATCAGGATAAAAGGTTGAATCCTGATACATTGAAAGAGGTCTAGATAGGCAGTTTGGGCATCTTGGGTCAGATTTGGGGGCTAGTAGCTAGCTAGCAATGATTTGAATAGGGGTATTGTCAATGGTTAATTGTACCTGGGGTGTCTCCTGTACATCATACTGTTTGACCAGCCTGGAGGTGTGTATGTCTTTGATATATACTGAAACTCCATCTCCTTTGGTTTTACGATCCACAGTTTGGGGTCTGAATGTATGATAGGATGAGTAACCAGGTAAGGCTGGGGTGCTCTCTGCAGCTTTGAACCAGGTTTATGTGACCACACAGATGTCAGCATTTTCCAGGGTTAGGAATGCTTGCAATGAGTGCAGTTTCATGTTTAGACTCCTACGGTTTAGCAGCATGACCTTTAATTTGTGTTTTGTTGAAATGTTTATGTTGGTAGTTTTAACCTCATCATTTTTCCTAAAAAAGCATTATATGGGAGGCAAGAGCCTTTGCCAGAATTCTGAATCCCAGGTGAAACAGATGCAGGCCATCTCTGGCAAAGCATCATGGTCTGTCAATCGTAGCTTCCCAGGATGTCAGGTACTGGATCCCCCTGGAATGACACCAGAAACAAATCCAATTGTTAAGGTCATTCATTTTCTATTTGTATTCAGGCATCACTGTAGGTGATGGTAGAATGCTGCTTAAGGCTAGGGACATAACTGCCTGGGACACATATTCAATCATGTCTCTCTTCATATAGTCCAGGGAGGTATATCTCAAGTCATTCACACCAGCACGGACTATGACAGAGTCATAACAGTACCTGCTGTTGAGAGATTTGAGTGCGTGTGTGATATGGCAGATTCTGGCCCCTGACAGACAACTAACCGTGGCTTTCTCCTTACCCAGCCTGGTGAGAGGCAAATCTGTGTGTCTCACAATGGAGTCACCTATGACTAATATGTTGGGATTCATTATGGGTAATAATGAAAGAATATAATATAAGTGAGAAAGTTAGAAAATTATGTATGTCAGCATATAGTAATAATAAAGTGAAAATGCTTCTAAATGGCTGGTTAAGCCAAGAGATGCATATGAAGAGTGGTGTAAGACAGGGATGTCCAATGAGTTGTATATTCTTTGCATTATTTATAAATGTGATAGTATATGACATATATTACAAAATGAAGGAGGCAAGCTATATAACACTGAAAGCGTTAAGAATTCCAGTTTTGTTAACATATGCAGATGAGATTATAATAAGTGCAAAAAAAAAAATCTGGATAAAAGAAGTAATAATTTGCACAAAAGAGTGTTTAGATATCATAGGCATGGCTTTAAATAAAGAGAAAAGTAAAGGTTTAGGTGCTGTAAAGATCAGAGGTATATATTTTACAATGATTGAATTTCTGTGTTAGGTATAAAATTTGGGAATAAAGATGTAAGTAGAATTCCATGGGAAAAACAATAGAAGAAATAAAGCAACAATGTCTTTTCTGGGAACATATTCATTATCATTCAGAAAGGCTTACTTGATTAATTTTGTACTGATGAGAAAAATAGAATACTTAGCGAGTATATTTATGTTGCTAACAATATTTGAATAGGAATTATTGCAGATAATTCTTTCATTTATACATGGTTCTAGATTAAACCTACTAAAAAGAGAAGTTTTGTATGTAAATAAAGAAGAAAGAGGTTTAGGGTTAATTAACCCAGAGGTATACATTGCTTCTTGAAATTTGTACAAAGTGTTAAAGTGAATAAATGAAAAAGATGAGCTATTAGTAGTAAAACTGTGTAAATATAATCACCATGGAAATCCACATCTCACCCACACCTCCCGCAAAGGTAACCACCATGAAAAACGTCTCCAAAGCTGACTTTGGGCTCCGAAAAACAGAGCTGGCTAACTTTATGGCACCCATGTCAATGGAAAATAGATGCATGACTACCGAATCATACACCAATGCACTGTACGAGCATGTACATAAATGCATGGAACTAGCCATACCCAACAGAACTATGACACTCTCCTCCAAAAATAAGGAAGCCAATCTGGTGGTCTCCTGCCATTAATAAATTCTACAACAGAAGGAAGAAACTGTTGCAGAAAAAGGTTAAGTCCCAAGACTGGAAAAACTCCCTTATTAGCCTCAACAAAAAGTTGAGATCCCTCATCAAAACCACTAAAGCCAGTTATGAAGGCAGAATTGCGGCAGACACTAAAAACAACCACAAAGCCTTCTATAGTTATATCAAGAATCTCAACAGCAATACCCAGGTTTGGTCTGAGTTACTGCACAATGGTACTCCCTATACTGAGCCAACAGATATTGCCAACATACTGGCCAACTGATTCAGTGCCAGCTTTATCCCTCTCATCCCCCCTAAAGGACCAATCACAATACCAGAGGAATGCCAGGCACCCAGAATTACTGCAGCATAGGTTAAAGCTGCATTGTCCAAGGCCAAGAATACAGCTTCCATGGGACCCAGCAATATCCCTGGATGTGTTCTACATGAACTACAAAGAGAACTGGCACCACATCTGTGTGCCCTGTTTAATTACAGCTTTACCTCAAGCTTTGTCCCTACCGAATGGCTCACTGCTACAGACATCCCTCTCCATAAAGGAGGAGTCAATATAGACCCCAGAAATTATCACCCCATTAGCCTGACAAATCTGATATGTAAGGGTATGGAGCGCATCATCATGGACCTAATTAACAAGGATATAGGGAATCTCCAAACTCTAGATCCCACGCAATTTGGTTTTATGAAAGGTAGATCATGCCTGCTCAACCTAGTTGACTTCTTTGAGTTAGTCACCAGAGCTGTGGATAACAGCAAGGCAGTTCATGCAGCCTACCTTGATCTGGCCAAGGCCTTTGATACCACACAATTATTGATAAATTTACCAAACTAGGCATCAACTCCTATATCACTAGGTGAGTTGCAAACTGGCTCACAGATAGAACCCACAGTGTGAAAGTAATGGACTCCAAGTCAGACTGTTGACCAATCACAACTGGAGTCTCAGGGATTGGTCCTGGGTCCTCTCCTGTTTGGCATCTACTTCTGAGAAGTCTAGGCCAGTAGGGAGGGACTCTGACTGACCAAGTTCGCAGATGACTGCAGGCTGGGAGCCATTCTTAACTCCCCAGGTGATGTAGACATCCTACAGGAAGGCCTCACTGAGACCAATGACTGGTGTCGAAAACATGACCTTAAGCTAAATGCCAACAAAATGCATCAAAATCCCCTTTGGGAAAAACTCAGTTCCCACTAATAACCACATCGATAGGAGCCCACTGAACACTGAAAGAGTTATAAGAGATCTGGGGACACAGGTTGACAGCAACCTCTCCTTCGACCACCACATTGTCACTGTGGTCAGAAAGTCCTTCTATGTGGCGTATCTCATTACCAAGGGTTTTGCATCCAGGAAGAAAGAGGTTATCATTTTTCTCTCTCTACTCTTCCCTCATTAGGCCAATCATCGAGTATAATACCCCATTTGGCATGTACCTTACTAGGCATGTGCAACAGCTGGAAAGGCCACAAAAGTACCTCATGAACAGGATCCTAGGCCTTAAACACATGTCCTACACGGACAGACTCAAAACACTCCAGCTATTCTCTGTCTCATATCGACTACTAAGAGGCAATCTCTGCTTGACTTACAAAGCCTTGTCTGATCCAGCTCTGTTAAAAATGCTACATTTAAAGAAATCCCAATCCCTCCATACCACACGCTCCAGAGACCTCAACCTCATTACCACAATCAACAGAACATGCTGGAGGGACAGGTTCATAACCCAGAGACTGCCCATGCTCTGGAATAGACTTCCCATACATGTCAAGCAGAGCATCTCACTGGCCCTCTTCAAGATAAATCTTGATGAATGGATGAGAAATAGAAAGTTCACCCAGGGACTCACTCCAGTGGCGTTACTTGATAAAGGCACTGGGAACTAATGTGGGTGGCACGATGCCAGGGCACTTCTATGGGCTAGGCTTGTAACGGCTCCAGGTCCATTAGCATAGAACACACCTATGAACCAATGATAAATGTTGAGGTATGGTAAAAAGAATAAAAGAGAAAAAAAGTATATAAATGAAGAAATAAAATGTTACCAATGTTTTTTTTTTGTAGAAAATAAAAATTGATGATGTAGAAAAAGATAGGAAATTATGGTATAAGAATGTAATAATAAAACATTACTATGTAAAACCATGGGAAAATCTAACAGATGAAAAAATTAAAGGTACAAAAATAAACAATGAATGGTGTAATCAGAAATCTGAATGTTAAGATTTTTTGTGGAGACTGTTAATAGACAAATTGCCAGTAAAAGGAAATATGACATATAAAAAGAAAAGTGATAGAATATGCTTACATTGTGAAGCAGAAGAAACTACAGTATATTTGTTTTTGAAATGTAAAAGAGAAAAAAGGTTATGTGGAAAACTATGTAAAGATTTTTTAAGATATAAAAGAAGTGGATAAAATAAACATGAATTTGATTAAATGTGGATATTATTAGAACAGAAATACAGAATATGTTAAAAGAATAGATAAAAGTTTTATGTTATATGGGTTATATGGAAGGAAAGAATACATGACATTATATTTAATGGTAAATGGATTTTACAACAATAGCAAGTAGAATCAGATGGTGGTTATGGAAAAAGGAGTGGGGGTGAAATAAGGATGAAAATATATCATGATTGTATAGGAAATTATGAATATGTTTAAACAGATCTGTGTATTTATATATTTTTTACATAAGTAACAGAGACCTCCCAAGCTGAAACGCAGACAACCACCACCTCCAATACTACCCAAATGACACATAGCCCACAATATCAGTGTGCCACTTAACCTCAGCCCATAAGGCAAAACAACATACCCAACACACTAGTCATAGGTCACTCTATAGTAAGGCACACTGATGTCCCACTCACCAGGCTAAACAAGGAGAAAGTTACTGTCAGCTGCCTATCTGGTTGAAGAATCCACCACATAATGCACACACTCAGGTCACTCCACAACAAGTACAAATACAACTCTGTCATTGTTCATGTTGTTGTGACTGACCTGAGACTTACCTACCTGGACTACATGAAAAGAGACATGGAGGAGCTCTCGGATCTTATAGCCCAGGCAGGTATGACCCTAGCCCTGAGTAGCATCCTGCCATTGCCCAGAATGATACCAAATTACAAGGACAAAATGATTGACTTCAACAATTGGTTAAGCTTCTGGTGTCATTCTAAGGGGATCCAGTATCTGTCTGCCTGAGACGACATGGTTGACAGACCATGATGCTTTGCCAGAGATGGCCTGCACCTGTCGGCCATGAGATTCTGGATACTGGCTAAGGCTCTTGCCACCCCTATAGTGCCTTTTTTGGCAAGGTTCAAATGCTAAATTCACCATGGTAACAGTTACAAGCAAGCAAACTCTGAGGGTAATGCTACTCAATGCTAGACGTCTAAACATCAAAATGCACTCACTCGGGGCACTCCTTAAAATGGAGAACTTTGACATTTGTGCAGTGACAGAAACCTGGTTCAAGGCTCCAGAGAGCACTCCTGCATTACCAGGCTATAATTCATACCACATCTTTTGGCCATCTAACCTGAACCAAAACAATAAAGGAGGAGGCGTGTCCATATTCATTAAGGATATCCACACCTCTAGGCTAGTTGCTCAACATAATACAATCCGATATTATACAAGTGCAACTAAAACTGGGCAAGACTGAAATCCAGGTTCTTGCTTGTTACAGATCCCCCACCATGCCCCAGGATTCCCACTCTTCCTTTCTTAAGATACTGGAAAATATTAAGGTACAACCCAATACCTTAATTATGAGCGATTTCAACTACCCCACAATCAAATGGGAAAACTACTCATGTATCAACTCATTCGCTTAACGTTTTCTGGAATTCATAAATGCCAGTGCTTTGGATCAGCTTGTCCACACCCCCAGCAGGGGCAGCAATATCCTGGACCTGGTCATTACCAATATGGATAACCAGTGTTCCACACCAGAGGTCAGCTCCTCACTGTTCAGATCCAACCACAAGCTGATCACCCTAGACATCTATATCCCACCCCCACCCCCCATTAAGGATACCACCATCAAAAACTACTCCAAAGCCAACTTGATGCTTCTTAAGATAGAACTGACAAACTTCACGACACCCATGCAGATGGAAAATAGAGGTACAACTGCTGAATCTTACACAAACACACTGTATAAGCACATACACAAGTGCATGGATCGTGCCATCCCCAACAGAACCAAGATGCTATCCTCCAAAAAAGGAAGCCAATCTGGTGGTCCCCTGCCATAAACCGACTCTACAACAGGAGGAAGAAGCTGTTGCAAAAAAGAGTAAAATCCCAAGATTGGAGGAATTCCTTGATCAGCTTCAGCAAGAAGCTGAGATCCCTCATAAAATCCTCCAAAGCCAGTTATGAAAATAAAATTGCCACTGATTCCAAAGATAACAACAAAGCATTCTACAGCTATGTCAAGAATTTCAATGGCAACACTCAGATCTGCTCTGAGCTACAGCACAATGGCACTAAATATACAGAACCAACCAATATTGCCAACATCCTGGCAGACAGGTTCAGTGCTAACTTTACCTCCCTCTCACCCTACAAAGGGCCCATCTTAATACTGGAAGAATGCAAAGCCCCTGTACTCAAGGATGAACAAGTAAAGACCACACTCTCCAAAGCCAAGAACACAGCATCCATGGGATAGGACAACACCCCAGGCTGCATACTGCACGAACTACAGAACAAACTGGTACCGCACCTAAGTACTATGTTCAATCATAGCCTCACCTCAGGCTATGTGCCTACTGAATGGCGCACAGCGAAGGTTATCCCACTCCACAAAGGGGATGCCACCATGAACCCTGGAAATTACCGCCCCATTAGCCTGGCAAGCCTGGTCCTGCAAGGCCATGGAACATATCATCTTGAAGCTTATAAACAAAGACATTGATAACCTCCAAACCCTGAACCCCACTCAGTTTGGGTTTGTAAAAGGTAGATCATGTCTACTAAACCTGACTGACTTCTTTGAAGCAGTCACTAGAGCTGTAAACGAGGGCAAGGTAGTGCACACAGCCTATCTTGACCTTGCCAAAGGTTTTGATACCATCCCCCACTCTGTAATTATAGATAAACTCACTAAACTGGGCATAAATCCCTATGTCACAAGATGGGTGGCCAACTGGCTCACTGACAGAACCCACACAGTAAAAGTAGCCAACTCCAAGTCCAACTTCAGACCAGTGACAAGTGGAGTCATCCCCTTTAGGAAAAACTCGGTAACCATGAACTACCACACAGGCGGTAGCTCACTAAACACTGAAAGTGTGCTAAGAGACCTCAGGACACAGGTGGACAGTAGTCTCTCCTTTGATAACCACATCACCACAGTAGTCAGGAAATCCTTCTATGTGGCACATCTCATCACAAAAGGGTTCTCCTCTAGAAAAAAGGAGGTCATTGTTCCTCTCTACTCATCCCTCATCAGACCCGTTATAGAGTACAATGCCTTGTTTGCCATGTATCTCACAAGACACCTACAACAATTGGAAAGGCCACAGAAATACCTCACTAAGAAAATTACCAGCCTCAGACAGATGCCATACGCAGACCATCTCAAAAAACTCCAGCTCTACTCCGTCACATATCGCCTACTCAAAGGCGATCTCTGCCTATCATACGAAGCCATGTCAAACCCAGAGCTGTTGGACATGCTACACTTAGAAAAATCCTAATCTCTCCAATCTATACACTTGAAGGACCTAAACCTTGTCATCAAAATAAACAGAACATGCTGGAGGGATAGATTCCTGTCCCAGATACTTCCCATACTCTGTTACAAACTACCCAGTCATGTCAAGCAATGCTCCTCATTGGCCCTCTTTAAGAAAAATCTTGATGACTGGATAGGAAATGGAAAATTCACCCCGGGAATCACTTCTGTGGCAGTGCTTGACAGGGGGACAGGAAAATAATTTTCTTGGGTGGCGAAAGCCAGGGAATCTTTTTGGCTAGGCTTATATAGGCCACAAGGCCGATAGCCTAGTACCTACCTATGAACTTAAGAACCCATATATATTTTGTAATTTTGTACATAAATAAAGGACCCACATTCTTTTCAATAAGTCTAGTGAGATTTTTTTATATCTACCTGAGCTACTAAAAACTTGAGCAGATGTGACCCCAGTTTAACACACACAGGAGTGTACTCCATCTCTAAGTGCTGCACTGTAATTTGAGCAATGCAATCACCTAAAGTGGGAATAGAATCCACAGCCTTCTGGTCTTCTATCACCAAAGGTAAGTGTGCTATCTGTTGCACAACTAGCACCGATAGTGCATCCTTATTATGACCTGCAAGAAATTTGCAGCATGTTGTGTGCTGCATAACATGATTCCTAGAAAGCATGTAAACCAGCTATCTGTCCAGGAAAACCCCAGACTTG
>NC_056727.1:145952593-146162593 GCF_019279795.1 Protopterus annectens | reverse complement strand
TGGTTAAGTGATAAAGATGGAGTGGGAATATGGCCCCTGGAAGAGGTAGCACATAGTTTCATAGGATTTTATGAAGATTTGTACGGGGACTTAAAGGGGGAAGGGGAAGTGGAGACTGAATAGCAAGGAGTGGGAGTATTTGATTGTGAAGATACATGAGGTGATAAAAGTTTGGTTTGAAATGAAAATTAATAAGGTAGAAATTTCTGGGTGAAGAGTGCACCTCAGAAGTAAGAAATTGGAAGTGCAAGTTTTTGGTCAGTATACTCTGGTGAGGAAGAAGGTGATGTAGGAGTTGAGGACTGTATCTAATAGTGTTTGGAAGGGAGAAGGTAATGTGGGTGTTGGTTGAAGCAATGGTGGTGGGGGCAGTGTCACCTAAGGGAGATCATAGGCCAATAAAATAAACATTTGTGCAATAGTATTGGCAACATGTTTGGGGAAGGAAGTGAGGGTTATGAAGTAAAGGTAACCTGAGTATAAATTAAGGTCAGTGATACTGTCCATAGACTATATGTAATTGAGAAGAGTGTGTGTGACAGAGCAGAGCAGTGAATAATGTGTATGTGATAACAATTACATAACTGGGCAAAGTCATTATTGCATTAACAGGCAACATCATGCTGGTAAGCATGATGATTCGTCTGAGTTTTTATACTGTGTCAAGACCCTGTTTTATTGCATAATGGTGCATGAGAGAGCAGAAATGCAGAAAATATGTTTCAGGTTTGTATAGAGGTAGGCATGTGCAAGAAAAGTATGGTGATGTATGACGTTAAAGGTGACAAGGTGAGACTAGAAACAGACACATTTTAGGTGTACTTCATATTGATACATGTTGCTCAAATATTAAGGATGGGTAGTTTGAGTGGACAGTGTGGGGGAGTAAGGAAAAAATGGTGGAGGAGTGCTATGCATTGAAGGTGAGAATACATTGTTGAAGGGGATTACAAAAAAAAAGTGGCAATGTGCACAGAACTATGTAGAGTGGGGAGAGGAAAAAAGGCAACAAAAGAAGCTGTTATATGGAGGGGAGAGGAATGTGAAAGGTGGTGTAAGAAGGAGATGTATATGTCAAGAGGTCAGCTGAGAGGAGGAGATGAAAATGAGACATTGTCCTTTTAAAAAACGAGGTTGAAGGGTGCCATCAGATAAGGGAACTCCCTGAATACAAGGATCCAATAAGGTGGTGAAGGCTTTTCTTAGGAAAGAAAAGAGGAACAAGGAGACAAGGAGAAGAAAGTGAAAATGTGTAAAGGTTGCCATGGTGATAATGGGAAAGTGTGTAGAACAGTGGGAGGGCCAGTACTAGTATGGACGATAGGAGTTTGAGATGGTAATGGAAAGACTGAGTCTGAGCAACATAAGGGAGGTTGGTCACTGAAAGAGCTAGCAATTTGAAGGAAACATAAAAGGCAATGTGTGCAATGAGGATGGATGGGCATGCATATTACATACAAATGAAGGTTTTACACAGCTGCTACAAGACTGATTAGGCTGAAAATGGAGGAAGTAATGCATGAGGATAAATGCCAGAGGTGTGGGGAGGAAACGTGGCAACAGATACATGCAGTTAAAATGGAGGTGGGACAGAGACCTAAGTAAGAAAGTATTAAAGTGTTGGCTGCATGTGCATGGTAAGTATAATGTTCTCTAGTATATGTATGGAAAATAAAGGGGGAGAATGAGAAAGCTGGAGAAGGGCAGAGTCAGCATGAGTAACATATGACAGGAGATGGCTGAGGTCAAAGGTAAGCAAGGCTTGGAAAGTAGAAGTGGAGGAGAGAGATGTTTGTTAGTTGTCATGGGAAGTGATTATATGGATTGATGGGGAGGGGTTGGGTGTTGGTCAGAGACTAGTAAAAGATTTAAGTTAGCCTTGCGATATTGTGAGAGGACAAAGAAGTGGTAGATAGCCAAGAAGACATGGTTAAGAAGCAAAAAGCAGGTAGGATGAGTAGGTGCATAGTGGCATTACAAAAGTAAAATGTATAACATAGATTGAACTGTTATGAATGACACCAGGGCTGACCTTTCATTTGCCTTGTATTTTATGAAGGCTTCCTTAAATAATATAAATAGTCAGTATACTTGTTTCTGTAGTCTTGTTGTTGGCTGTTGTGGTGTTTGTAGCACCTGCAGGTGCTTCTTAAGTCCATGAAGGATTTTACCTAAGATCCACTTTCCCCCCACAAAGCACATTTTGGAATGGCTGAGCCTCTTAATTGCTTGAAGCTCTGTGTGTGCATCTGTGTGTGTGTGTCTGTGTGTGTGTGTGTGTGTGTGTGTGTGTGTGTGTGTGTGTGTGTGTGTGTGTGTGTGTGTGTGTGTGTGTGTGTGTGTGTGTGTGTGTGTGTGTGTGTGTGTGTGTGTGTGTGTGTGTGTGTGTGTGTGTGTGTGTGTGTGTGTGTTTGCATGCTGCAGTGTGCAGTGTGCAGGTGCCTCATGCAGATCTAGTTTCTTTCCACCCTGGGAATGCCAGGGTAGTTTTCTTTCCTCCACAAAAAACAGCAACCAGCAACACAGGAGGCAGGATGTGAGGTGAAAGGAAGAATCCTTTAATCCAACATAATACACGTTCTGGTTGCTGTTTTTTGTGGACATTTTTTTTCTGTTTCTGTGTTTTTTGAATAGTTTTCCTTCTCTGCAGCCCTGAGATGGAGTAAGTGAGAACTTGGAAAATGAAAGAAAGAATGAATGCTGAGTTAAAAAAATGCATTCTGTGGTCCATTCAATAACTCATAGAATCTGAAAGAGTTATCCACAGGAAACCAAAACCTCAGCCTTCATAAATGGCTTTGGTACAAATCTATTTTTGTAACCAGGAGCCCTACTGTTTTCTGTTAAATAGGTAATCAATACTCCGAACACTGAACTCAAAAAGATTCCAGGTGTCCTGCCATGTAAGGTAGAATATATATATATATATATATATATATATATATATATATATATATATATATATATATATAGGCTTGCCACCCTGTAAAATTTTTATGACTTTGGAAGTGTCACAGTTTTGACTAGCAATCCCCCAATTTTTCAGATGTTTTGAGATCGAATAATCACTTGTTGACACCTTTTTAGGTATTTAAATGGCAGGAAGTCATTGTGTATTAATTTTATATGAATTTCTTTGTTATTTAGAATGAATGCGCTTAAATGTTTATTAGAGTACAGTTTGTGACATCTGGGGGCTGAGTTTTACATAACTTTTGAATATGATATAGACTGCAATTTTTATTTATTTATTTATTTATTTATTGATTTTTTTTTTTTTACCAAAACAATTTTTATTTTTCCACAATACAATAATGAAATGATACATATTATAATATAAACTGATGATCAAAAATACATAAAATCATCATCTTCTTTCGGCTTCTCCCATTAGGGGTTGCCACAGTGGATCATCTGTTTCCATTTCTTCCTGTCCTCTGCATCTTGCTCTGTCACACCAATCACCTGCATGTCCTCTCTCACCACATCCATAAACCTTATCTTAGGCCTTCCTCTTTTCCTGTTACCTGGTAGCTTCATCCTTAGCATCTTTTTCTCAATATACTCAGCATCCCTCCTCGGCACATGTCCAAACCAATGTAATCTTGCCTCTCTGGCTTTGTCTCCAAACCTTCCAACCTGGGCTGACCCTCTAATATACTTATTCCTAATCCTGTCCAACCCTCATCACACCCAGTGCAAATATTAACATCTTTAACTCTGCCACATCTAGCTCAAACTCATGCCTTTTTGTCAATGCCACTGTCTCCAACCCATATAACATAGCTGGTCTCACTACCCTCGTGTAGACCTTCCCTTTCACTCTTACTGGTAGTCGTCTGTCACAAATCACTCCTGAAACTCTTCTCCACCCACTCCATCCTGCCTGTACTCTCTTCTTCACCTCTCTTCAACACTCACCGTTACTCTGAACTATTGATCCCAAGTATTTAAACTCATCCACCTTCACCACCTCTACTCCTTGCATCCTCACCATTCCTCTATCCTCCCTCTCATTCACACACACACATATATTCTGTCTTAGTCCTGCTAACCTTCATTCCTCTTCTCTCTAGAGCATATCTTCATCTTTCCAGGGTCTCCTCCACCTGTTCCCTACTCTCACTACAGATCACAAAAAATACATAAAATAACTATATACAATATATACATTGGCCTGAAAGAGAATACAGAGCAGTAAAAAGGCACTAGCTAATAATCGCTAACAAATTAATTAAATAGCATAAATGAAAACACAGAGTATGAATACATTTGGGAAAGTTGAAGTGTATTTTAAGAATTTCAATGGGGGATATGACTTTCTTCCAAGGCTTGTTGACAAAAAGTTTGGAGAAAATCCTGGATTCTTTGCTCTTGGTTTCCTTAAGTGCCATGTCTTTCTTTCAGTAGAGATTAGAAGTCTTCAAGAAGTGGGGAAATTATGGAATTCCATTTTCTAGTAATACATTATCTAGCAACTGCAAGTATTGTCCATAGTAGAAACAATTTATTCAAAGGATAGCCATTATTAATGTTAAATAAAACTAAGACTTTAAGTAGCATAAAGAAGTCAGAGAACAGAGTTTTTAAAAATTATCTGTGTCACTCCAGAATTTATTTAATTTAGGCCAATCATAAAAAATATGTGACCAATCTGCTTCACAAATCAGTAAACATCTCCAGCGAAATATATTGTTAGAAATGTAGCTTTCTTGTCTGGTGTAAGGAAAGCTCTGTTTAGGAATTTCTATGTAAATATACTCCAGTACTGGGACCAGGAAATAAATTTGACAGAAGAGAAAATACTGAATTTATTTTCTTGAGTAAGACAAGGGAAATGTCCCAAAGAAATAAGATGCCAACATTTATTATGTGGTCTTGTTTTATAGTTTATTAAAATTTTGTATAATTTAGAAGTACTTTTACCAATGTTAGACATATTATATAAAATGTCATATAAATAAGTTATTAATTTAGGTTTAGCTTTAAAAGAGGAATTACAATTATTTTTCAGAGATCTTGAGAGTAAGTTAAAACACTTTGTAAGAGTAAATAAAATAAACCAAACTCTGTGAGAATTAAGCTGTCTCTGCGATAAACAAATGTAATGTCCAAAACCATCAAGAAATGGCACACATGGGCAATAACTCATTAAAATAAATAAAATAAATCAAACACTGTGAGAATTAAGCTGTTTCTGTGATAAACAAATACAATAAGTCCAGAACTATCAAGACAAAGCACACATAGATGGCCTTCCATGTATGCTGTCTCTTGGTATTTTTCAACTTTGTAAGAGTAGCCAATCTTATTATAACAACTCAAAGTCTTTTGTAATGTATTTAATGTCTAATACTCTGTTGTTTTTAATGCAGTGTTGCCAACAAATTAAATTCTTGGTCTCCCACTCATAGGTTCATAGGTTCATAGGCAGGTACTAGGCTATCGGCCCTAGGGCCCATACAAGCCTAGCCAAAAAATGTACCCTGGCTTTCGCCACCCAAGAAAATTATTTTCCTGTGCCCCTGTCGAGCAGAGCCACAGAAATGATCCCCGGGGTGAATTTCCCATTTCCCATCCAATCATCAAGATTTTTCTTGAAGGGTGCTAATGAGGAGCTCTGTTTGACATAGATAGGTAGTCTGTTCCAGAGTATGGGAAGTCTCTGGGACAGGAATCTATCCCTCCAGCATGTTCTGTTTATTGTGGTGACAAGGTTTAGGTCCCTAGAGCATGTAGCTTGGAGGGAGTGGGATTTCTTTAAGTGGAGTATATCCAACAGCTCTGGGTTTGCCATAGCTTTGTACGTTAGGCAGAGATCACCCCTGAGTAGGTGATATGTGATGGAGTAAAGCTGTAGTTTTTTGAGATGGTCTGCATAGGGCATCTGTTTGAGGCCAGTAATCCTCTTTGTGAGGTATTTCCGTGGTCTTTCCAGTTGTTGTAGATGTCTTGTGAGGTACATATCAAAAGGGGCGTTGCACTCTATAATGGGTCTAATGAGTGATGAGTAGAGGGGAACAATGACCTCTTTTTTTCTGGATGAGAATCCTTTTGTGATGAGATGAGCCACGTAGAAGGATTTCCTGACCACTGTGGTGATGTGATTATCAAAGGAGAGACTACTGTCCACCTGTGTCCCAAGGTCTCTTATCAAATTTTTGGCATTAAGTAGACTACCAGCTATGTGGTAGTTCATGAGTACAGAGTTTTTACCAAAGGAGATGACAATACACTTTTTGGCATTGAGCTTCAGGCCATGGCTTTGACACCAGGTATCTGTCTCAGTGAGGCCCTTTTTTAGTTTGTCCAAATCATTAGGAGTTTCGATTATGGCTCCTAGTTTACAGTCATCTGCAAACTTTGTTAGCCAAAGACCTTCTGTGTTGGCCTGCACTTCAGAGAAGTAGATACCAAACAGGAGAGGACGCAGGACTGAACCCTGTGGTACTCCACTTGTCACTGGTCTGATTTCGGATTTGGAATCCGCTACTTTCACAGTGTGGGTTCTGTCCGTGAGCCAGTTGGCAACCAATCTTGTGACATAGGGATTTATACCTAGTTTAGTGAGCTTATCTATAATTCCAGAGTGGGGGATGGTGTTGAAAGCCTTGGCAAGATCTAGATAATCTGTGTGAACCATTTTACCCTCATCTATGGCTTTGGTGACTTCTTCAAAGAAGTCAATCAGGTTTAGGAGACATGATCTACCTTTTACAAATCCAAACTGGGTAGGGTCCAGAGTTTGGAGATTACCAATGTCTTTGTTTATGAGTTCCACAATTATATGTTCCATGGCCTTGCAGACCAGGCTCGTCAGGCTAATGGGGCAGTAGTTCCCGGGGTCCATCGTGGCTCCCCCTTTGTGGAGTGGGATAACTGTCACGGTGCGCCATTCAGTGGGTACAAAGCCTGAGGTGAGGCTATGATTGAACATGGTACTTAGGTAGGGTGCCAGTTCATTCTGTAGTTCGTGTAGAATGCAGCCTGGGATATTGTCAGGTCCCATGGATGCTGTGTTCTTGGCTTTGGAGAGTGTGTTTTTTACCTGTGCAGCCATGATTGTAGGAACTTTGTATTTTTCCAGTATAGAGATGGGCCCTCTAGGGGGTGAGAGGGGGGTAAAGTTAGCACTGAACCTATCTGCTAGGATGTTGGCAATATCAGTTGGCTCTGTATATTTAGTGCTATTATTCTGTAACTCAGAGCAGATCTGAGTGTTCCCATTTAGATTCTTGACATAGCTATAGAATGCTTTGTGGTTGTCTTTAGAGTCAGTGGCAATTTTGTTTTCGTAACTAGCTTTGGAGGATTTTATGAGGGATCTCAGCTTCTCACTGAGGTTGACCAGGGAGTTCCTCCAGTCATGGGATTTTACTCTTTTTGCAACAGTTTCTTTCTTCTGTTGTAGAGTTTGTTTATGGCAGAGGACCACCAGACTGGCTTCCTTTTTTTGGAGGATAACATCTTGGTTCTATTAGGGATAGCATGATCCATGCACTCGTGTAAGTGCTTATAAAGTGCATTTGTGTAGGATTTGGTGGACATACCTCTATTGCCTGTCTGCATGGGTGTCATGAAGTTTTCCACTTCTGTGTTAAGAAGTGTGAAGTTGGCTTTGGAGAAGTTTTTTACAATGGTTTCCTTAATTGGGGGTGGGGGTGGGATGTGGATGTCTAGGCTGATTAGCTTGTAGTCGGATCTGACCAACGAGGAATTGACCTCTGATGTGGAACACCGGTTTTCCATGCTGGTAATGACCAGGTCTAGGATATTGCTGCCTCTGGTGGGGGTGTGAATAAGTTGATCCAAGGTGTTGGAATTTATGAATTCTAGAAAACGTTGAGCAAAAGAGTTGGTACATGAGTAGTTTTCCAAGTTAATGGTGGAGTAGTTGAAATCGCTCATTATTAGGGTGTTGAGTTGTACCCTAATACTTTCCAGTGAGGAGTGTGAATCCTGGGGCATGGTAGGGGGTCTGTAGCAAGCTACAATTTGGATTGCGGTCTTGCCCAGAGTTAGTTGCACTTGGATAATCTCAGATGCATTATGCTGTGCAACTAGCCTGGAGGTGTGGATATCCTTAATGAATATGGACACGTCTCTGCCTTTAGTGCTTCTTTCTGGGTTAGGTGGCCAAAAGGTGTGGTATGAGTTGAAGCCTGGTAATGCAGGGGTGCTCTCTGGAGCTTTGAACCAGGTCTCTGTCACTGCACAGATGTCAATGTTTTCCATTTTAAGGAGTGCCTTGAGTGAGTGCATTTTGAGGTTTAGACTTCTAGCATTGAGTAGCATTACCCTGAAATTTTGCTTGCTTGTACCTGTTATGGTGGTGAATTTGTCATTTGAACCTTGCCTAAAAAAGGCACTATAGGGGTGGCAAGAGCCTTAGCCAGTATTCGGAATCCTAAGGGTGACAGATGCAGGCCATCTCTGGCAAAGCATCGTGGACTGTCGATCATGTCGTCCCAGGCAGACAAATACCGGATCCCCTTAGAATGACACCAGAAGCTTAGCCAATTGTTGAAGTCAATCATTTTGTCCTTGTACTGTGGTATCATTCTGGGTGATGGCAGGATGCTACTCAGGGTTAGGGTCATACCTGCCTGGGATACAAGATCGGAGAGCTCCTTCATGTCTCTTTTCATGTAGTCCAGGGAGGTACGTCTCAAGTCATTCACACCAACATGGACAATGACAGTGTCATATTTGTACTTATTGTGGAGTAACCTGAGTGCATGTGTTATGTGGTGGATCCTGGCACCTGACAGGCAGCTGACAGTAACCTTTTCCTTGTTTAGTCTAGTGAGTGGAACAACAGTGTGCCTGACTATAGAGTCACCTATGACTAGAGTGTTGGGTACGTTGTTATGCCTTATGTGCTGTGGTTGAGTGGCACACTGAGTTTGTGGGCTATGTGTCATTTGGGTTGTGTTGGGGGGTGGAGTTTGCTTGCGTTTATGCTTTGGATGTCCCTGATGCTTGGGCAGGTTTTTATTGAAATGTAGGTGTGTGTTTTGTGTTTCTATGTGTGTGTTTTGGTGGTGTAGGTATTGAGGGACTATGTGATGAGTGTGGTGTGGTGCAAGTGTTTACCTTCTCCTCTTGACTGTATAGTCCAATCTTGGGTGAAGAGAGCTTTGCTTCCAGTTTGGCCATATAAGTGCATCTCTCACAGGTTGTAGTGTTGGGTGGTAGGAGGAGAGGGTTGTCTGTGTACATGAGGCAATTGCTGCATTGCCCCAAGATGCTCAGATTCATCAGGTAGACAGAAGAAATCACTGGGAGATGACGCTTAGACACCATCAAATAAATATTTTGTCAAAAAATGTAATACTAAAAGGTTTTAATAAATCAAAGCAAATTTTAATGTCAGCATTAACATTAATAATTTTCCTAAAATGTTAAGAGTACAGTTCATAGAGTTAAATTGTGAAAGTTTAGTAATACTGCATTGCAAGATGAAACAGAAAAAACCCTAGGTAAGTTTGGTAAACAATTATTCTCATTTAGTAATAAGGCTGATTATAAAGTTTTACAATTAAAAGTATAACTTGAACCTATCCAATTCAAGATGACTTTAAATATTCAAGCTTTAATGAAAGTTTCTATGTCTGGAAAATTTAGCACTCCTTGAATCCATGGCCTGGTATGGTGTGTGAAAACAATTCTATTTCTATTGGGAAACCAAAGAAAGTTTAGTAGAAGTTTATTTATGTCCTTAGTGAAGTGTTTATCGGGAAGCATAAAGAAAGCCTGGGTTATATATAATTTTAGGGAGAAAATCATTGTATTAGTTGCAGCCTATCCTCAAAGGTGATAAATATTTTATTCCATTTATCTATAAGAATTTTAATTGTACTTATAATATTATTGTATTTAGATGTTATAGTCTCTTCTATGGTACTACATAAGACAATTCCTAGATAATCAAGTAAGTTTACTTGTTTTCAAATAATGCATTTTTCCAGTTTCCAAGTAATAAACTTTACCAGCTTGTGTATTATTTATTTTTTTTTATTTACTAACAGTTATTTAAATTTTAGTTTATTAAAGTGAACACCAGGGACTGATTGAAAGTTTTTTTATTGAAAATTCTAATTTTCCTAGGGTTGCTATTGAATTAAATAATGTTAGTAAAATATCTGTAGATAACATTTTTTGAACTATATTGATTATACATTTCAATGCCATCATTCTTTGGATTATTTCATATTGATATAGCAAAGATTTTAATGGCAAGTGCGAACAGAATAGAAGACATAGGACAGCACTGTTTTATACTATTAGTTAAAGGGATAGATTCAAAAGTAAGGGGAACTAGCTTAACATAGGCTAAATTATCTTTATATATATATATATATATATATATATATATATATATATATATATATATATATATCTGTGTGTGTGTGTGTGTGTGTGTGTGTGCATGTGTGTGTTTGCGTATATATTTAAAAGAGAAATGAAGGAATAAAGAAAATCAAAATCAAAAAGATTTAAAACTTTAAATAAGAAGTCCCAGTTTAAAGAGTCAAAAGCCTTTTTGATATTGAAGTCAATTATCAGAGGTTCATCATCAGGAATTCAATAAGAGTCAGTATTCTTCTGATGTTGTCATGGATTTGTCTATTATATATAAATCCTGACTGATCTTCATTAATTATATGGAATAGTGGAACTTTAATTCTGTAATATAAGGATGGACACAAAAATCTTGTAATCATTATTTAAAAGAGAAATAGGTCTGTAAGAACTACAGTATTGTGTGTCCTTGTTATCTTTGGGAATGGGAGTAATTAATAGATATTTCCAAAATGGAAGAATGTTACCTTGTGACTGAATTAATTAGATAAAGAGATATAGTAGATAAATTAATTAGTAAAGATCAAACAGAATTTATAGTCAATAGATTAACTTACGATAATATAAAAATGGTAGCAACTATCTATGATTTAGCAAAAGGAACTGACCCTAATTATCTTAGATATTAACAACGTTTTTTTTTTTAATTCTGTAGCTTGGAACTACTTGTTTAAAACTTTATAAATGTTTGTATTTCCATGACAATTTATTGGTATATTAAAAAAAACTTGTATAGAGACTCCAAAGCATATGTTAAAATTGGATCTTACAGTTCTCAAGGATTTACTTTAAACAAAGGTGCAAAGCAAGGGTATCCCTTGCCCCTTTACTATTTACATTAGCTATCGAACCCTTACCTAACAGTATTAGAAGCAATGATAAAACTGATGGATTTTCAATTAACAAGGATTGTCAATCTAAAATACAATTTTTTTTAGATGACATCTTACTAACGATAGGAGATTAAAATTATTCAATCAAAGAAATAGATGAGAAAAATGAAAACTTTCAAGAAGTATCATGGCTGAAATTTAATAATAATAAAACCAAAACTTTAGTGTTAAATCAATTACTTGATTGCAAATTTAAAGATAAATATAAATATAATAGGGAAGGAAAAGAACTAAAACATTTAAGAATAAAATCTATCAAGATGTGAGTAAGATTATTAACAACAATTTTGAAAAAAATAATTGAAGAAGTATTACTTATTAAAAGATTTTTTTTGTTTGTTTACTTTTGAGGCTAGGTTAGCACATATTAAAATGATTACATTACCCAGGATTTTATACACACACACACACACACACACACACACACACACACACACACACACACACACACACACACACACACACACACACGTATATATATATATATATATATATATATATATATATATACGTGTGTGTGTGTGTGTGTGTGTGTGTGTGTGTATGGCAGATGATCAACTTTTTGGAGACTCAAAAAAATATCAAAGAGACCAGAAGATCGAGTTTCTGAAAACTTGAAAATTAAAAAAAAAATAATAATCTACCTTTTTATGTTTTTGCAGGGTGGCAAGCCCCTGCACCCCCATGTGGGGGGTGTCCCAAAACCCCCTGCAAATTATATATGCCAACTCCAGGATCACACTGCAGAGAGGAAAATGGTAAATTTCTCGAGCATTACTGAACTGCAATCAAAAACTCGATCATATAGTCTTGACCATATGGAGTCTGATTTTTTGAAAACTTCATTGACTGATAGGGACCCATATATATATATATATATATATATATATATATATATATATATATATATATATATATATATATATATATATATATATATACTTATATACACATATTGCATTCAATAGCTTTCATATCTGAAAAACTTTAAAAGAAAATGGAAAAAAAAATTAACTTCATTCTTATGAATTGCATATAGAAATCCTATAAGATTATGAAAGTATGGTAGCAATAGCTTCCCAGATATATGATCATATTCTATTGCTGGAAATTTTAACTCTATTATACTCTGGATAGACTCAAGTGACACTAATCAATGGAAAACCATTCAAGAACAGATTATACTAAATTCTTACAAATTTATCAGATATAATAAATTAGAAATATATGACAATCCCTTCATCTGGTTAATTCAATTTACCATAGAAGGAAATTAATTTCAATCCTTAGACTCTGCATGTATGAAATCAATTCTTAAAACAGTTAAGATATATGTTTTTGAAACTCCATTAGTATTGGAATGGGAATTTTTGTGCTTTCCCATTGCAAAAACACACTTCTAGATTTAAGTCAACTTGAATAATGTTAAAATAAATTTACTAAAAAGGAATGGATTAGTATTATGGTCTGATTGCTCTGAAAAAGGAAAAGCTAAGTCACCAGAATATTTAATGAAAGATTATAAGTTGGATGAGTCTGTTAACAAGTTAATATAATCCATCAGTATGAAATCAAATACATGTGTAGATAATATAGAATAAGATTCTTTATAATAATAAAGATGCCTTTTATAATATACAGTAAAAGGTGTCTATAGCTTAAAATCAGGTATACTAGCAAATGTGGATTGCTTTGCTGTATCTAAGACTTAGTTACAATACCTGCTATTACTTTTCAATTAAAAAATAAGTTGTCCAATTAAATGGTTTGACTTGCCTGAGAAAAGCTTTTTGTAATATTGCATTTACAAGAAATATATTTGAGTCTGTTTAGTAGCCTGGCAAAGTAATGTAAGTGCATTTTACTGTGCTGCTCAGCTATTCCCTCTGTAACTGTATTATGCTTCTCACCATCTGTTTTAGTTAATTCTCCACCCAAACCTGTGATAGGGTCACCCCTATGTTTATCTGTATTTCTGACCACTCCATGAAATACCAAAGACTGGAACCTCTAGAACTGCGGTGGTGAAGACAGTCTAGTTACAATATAGAGTAAATGAACTTCTAAAGTATCACTGAAAAGAAAGTTAATTTCTGCTTTTGACTGGGGAACATGTTGCTAGTGATGGCAGCAGAGAAAATTCCTTACCCCCACATAGTTTTTAAATTACATATATCTATACATTCAGTCCTATACCTATGCTACTGGCCCTTGCACTCAATACCTATTTTGAAAATTAAAAAAATCTAAAAGACTATGTTAACTACACCAGCCTAATAGCTGCGATTAGATATTAGCCATGTGTTATCATTTACATATTAGCAATTTCTAATCAGTTGAACAGCTATAACAAACATGGAATGTACAAACCATCCTTTCTGGTCAGAGTGGATGATAGTTTTTCTAACTTCTTGCATGTCACAGACAGGTTCTTCCCATTCTCTCCACCCTCGCTCCACTTGGGCTCACTCCACTCCCCATAACCTACCCCCATTTCCACACACCCCACTATGCCTATATATGTAGGTAGCCAGTAAACATATCCACTACCAAACTAGCCTATCTTCTTTCAAGGCAGTCACAATACCCCTTACCAAACACTATCTAACCCAATCCCAGTGGCACTCTCTGTGTTCTTCCCTATGGGAAGGACACATAACATTTTACAACTAGTCCATTTTACTTCTCTCACAGATACCTCTCTACTCTACCTTTACATTAAGTTAAAATATTACTACAACATGCACTACTCCTATACTTACTCATCTCAGCTTATCCCACCACCTCCTATAACAAACATCACATTGCTAGAATCTACTCACCAACTAACCCAGTCACCACTCTCCCCAACTCTTCTTTCACAAGCATTGCCATATCTCCTCAACACTATAGTAGTTCAAACATAAAACTCTTTTCACTCAGATATACCAATCTACATGCTAATCTTGCCATCACTGTAAATTTGTTAGACTTCTACCCCAAATTACACATATTTATGTTTAGTGTAAATCACCTCACACTATGTGGGGACATACATCCCATTCTAGGACCTCAGTCCAAGGAACCAACTGACCTTCTGCTACACAGAACAATGCCTCACAACAGCAGTAATCTAAAAAATCCAAAAGGAACACAAAACTGTATACAAAAACGAAAAAGCAGTGAAACCAATCCACAGAAACTATATATTGTAAGCGCTTTCGTACATAAAATCCATGCACTTCCTCAGACAACATAACCCAGTAAATCAAGACTTATATAGTAAACATAATCCCAATAAACCATACAATTACATTAAATTAATTAATTAATTACAACTAAGGACACCCTTACATTTAAAGAAACATTCATACCTAAACACTTCATACTTAAAATAGTCTACACAATAAACAGGTGTTTAAAAATAAATAACCTATTTAAAAATGTATCTATATATTTAAATACATATTGTATATTTATTTTTCACACAGATAAATAAATAAATACAACTGAACACATCAACATTAATATTGGTGCTTATAGTATGCTAGCCTGTTTTTTACCTTTCCAAAGCCTTCAATTTCAACAAGCATTTAATAGAACAGGCATCATTCAAACCAGGGTAAATATGTGCTTGTAGCTGCCATAAAAGTTCCCGCTCCTCTAGTTTGAGCTGCCAAGGTCCCCCGCTCGGATTTTTTGGAATCTAACACACAACTCAGACCTACTAATCTTAAATATGAATGTAAGAAGCAACTTAAAATTAATTAATTTCACATTGCTCTTGACCTATATTCTCCAGACATTGTAACTATAACAGAAATATAGATTAAACCAAACATAAATGATACTGAAATACTAACCCAGAGCTACAATATACACAGACATGACAGAACACAATGTATAAGGACACATTCAAATTGGATTGTCTTGTGTATGTACCCCCCCAGACATATTAAATTCAGAAATATTAATATCCTGCCTGCAGATAAATTCCAAAAAAGCACATTATAATAATAGCTACTTATATTCCTCCAGGTAATAAATCCTCCATAATTGAACACCTTTTCAGCTGGTCTGCCTCTACTTTTAATCCTCCACGTAATACTCCTCCATAATTGAACACTTTCTCAGCTAGTCTGCCTCTACTTTTAATCAGTAAACTATTATAATCTTCAACTTGGATTAATCCACCTGCTTCTCTGATAACCCTACTAACTTTATTAATCTCTTTGGTTACTCCCAAATAATACTCACTCCAACCAGAATTTATAAACATAGCAACTAGCAGTCAATCCTGGACTGGATACTAACAAATGGGCCCTCTCTTGGTCACCTCGCTGGCTGCCTCCCAAATACTCTCAGTGACCATTGACCCCCCTTACCTAATTATACACATTATTAAATAACAAAAAATAACACATTATACTATGTCTGCAACAGAAGAAAGTTCTCCCTTGAAATTTTTAAATCACTCCTAAAACACAGCAGTTGCATACTTTAATAATACTTTCCTCAATATTCTAAATAATCAGGCACCCTTTAGGAAGGTTTATGTCAAATTTAAATGTCTACCATGGCAATCAAAAGACTTCAAGCAGAAAGAGACCAAGTCTGGTCTCAATATCAAGTGACCAAAAACCAAACCTCCCATAACTCTTAATGACAATTAAGAAACCATACCAAAAATAAATCCAAAATGACAAAAAAAAAATCTATTACACCACAATACAACACAATCACCAAAACAACCCCCCCCCCCAAAATTTTGGAGAGCCATAAAAGAACTACTTAATCTTGGTCATTCCACTACATGTTCTCCTACCACTGTAAATACAACAGATAGCATAGCTTCACAATTTAACCAGCACTTCATCAACTCAGTACTATCCCTCATAAAAAAACAACAGCATAACTCCACTAAAACTACCATCTGTATCAGTACCTTACCCAAATTATTTTTCTATCACACAATACAAACCATCATCAATCATCATCTTCTTTCAGCTGTTCCCATTAGGGGTTGCCACAGTAGATCATCTGTTTCCATTTCTTCCTGTCCTCTGCATCTTGCTCTTTCACACCAACTGCCTGCATGTCCTCTCCCACCACATCCATAAACATTATCTTGGGCCTTCCTCTTTTCCTCTTACCTGGCAGCTCCATCCTTAGCATCCTTTTCCCAACATACCCAGCATCCCTTCTCAGCACATGTCCAAACCAACGCAATCTAACCTCTCTTGCTTTGTCTCCAAACTGTCCAACCTGAGCTGACCCTCTAATATACTGATTTCTAATCCTGTCCATCCTAGTCACACCCAGTGTAAATCTTAACATCTTTAACTCTGCTACATCCAGCTCTGACGCCTGCCTTTTTGTCAATGCCATCGTCTCCAACCCATATAACATAGCTGGTCTCACTACCCTCTTGTAGACCTTCCCTTTCACTCTTACTGGTACCCATCTGTCACAAATCACTCCTGACACTCTTCTCAAACCATTCCACCCTGCTTGTACTCTTTTCTTCACCTCTCTTCCACACTCTCCATTACTCTGAAATGTTGATCCCAAGTACTTAAACTCATCCACCTTTACCAATTCTACTCCCTGCATCCTCACCATTCCTCTACCCTCCCTCTCAGTTACACACATATATTCTGTTTTAGCCCTGCTGACCTTCATTCCTCTCCTCTCTAAAGCATATCTCCACCTCTCCAGGGTCTCCTGCACCTGTTCCCTACTCTCACTACCGATCACAATGTCATCTGCAAACATCATAGTCCACGGGGCCTCCTGTCTGATCTCATCTGTCAACCTGTCCATCACCACTGCAAATAAGAAAGGGCTCAGAGCTGATCCTTGATGTAATCCCACCTCCACCTTAAACGTATCTGTAACTCCCACCGCAGTCCTCACCAATGTCACACTATCCTCGTACATATCCTGTACCACTCTTACATACTTCTCTGCCACTCTCAACTTCCTCATACAATACCACAACTCCTCTCTAGGCACCCTCTCATATGCTTTCTCTAAGTCCACAAAGACACAATGCAACTCCTTCTGACCTTCTCTGTATTTCTCCAACAACACTCTCAGAGCAAACATTGCATCTGTAGTGCTCTTTCCTGGCATGAAACAATACTGCTGATCACTAATCATCACTTCCCTTCTTAACCTAGCTTCCACTACTCTTTCCCATAACTTCAAGCTGTGACTGATCAATTGTATCCCTCTGTAGGTACTGCAGCTCTGCACATCACCCTTATTCTTAAATATAGGTACCAAAACAATTTTTTCTCCACTCCTCAGGCATCCTCTGACTTTCTAAAATTTTATTAAACAATCTGGTTAAAAATTCCACTGCCATTTCTCCTAAGCACCTCCATGCTTCCATTGGTATGTCATCTGGGCCAACAGCCTTTCCATTCTTCATCCTCTTCATAGCTGTCCTTACTTCCTCCTTGCTAATCTGTTTCACTTCCTGATTCACTATCCCCACATCATCCAACCTTCTCTCTCTCTCATTCTCTTCATTCATCAGCCCCTCAAAGTACTCTTTCCATCTCCTCAACACACTCTCCTCATTTGTGAGTACGTTTCCCTCACTATCCTTTATCACCTTTACCTACTGCACATCTTTCCCAGCTCTGTCCCTCTGTCTAGCCAATCAGTACAGGTCCTTTTCTCCCTCTTTAGTGACCAATCTCTCATACAACTCTCCATATGCCTTATCCTTAGCCTTCACCACATCTCTCTTTGCCATGCGCCTCATCTCCTTATACTCATGTCTACTTTCTTCATCTCTTTGACAATCCCACTTCTTCTTCAACAGCCTCTTCCTCTGTATACTCTCCTGTACTTCCTCATTCCACCACCAGGTCTCCTTTTCCTCCTTCCTCTGTCCAGATGTCATACCAAGCACCTTTCTAGCAGTCTCCCTTACTAGCTCTGCTGCAGCTACCCAGCTTTTCGGTAACTCTTCACTGCCTCCCAGTGCCTGTCTTAACTCTTCCCTGAACTACACCTCACAATCACCCTTTTGTAACTTCCACCATTTAATCCTTGGCACTGCTTTCACACTCCTCCTCCTCTTCTTGATCACCAGCATCATCCTACAGACCACCATTCTATGCTGCTTAACTACACTTTCCCCTGTCACCACTTTACAGTCTCCAATCTCCTCCAGACTGGCCCTACTACATAGGATATAACCCACTTGTGTGAATCTTCCTCCACTCTTGTACTTCACCCTGTGCTCTTCCCTCTTCTTAAAATATGTATTCACCACAGCCATGTCTGTCCTTTTGGCAAAATCCACAATCATCTGACCTTCTACATTCCTCTCCTTGACACCATACCTACCCATCACTTCTTCATCTCCTCTGTTCACTTCACTAACATGCCCATTGAAGTCTGCTCCAATCACTAGTCTCTCACCCTTGGGTACACTCACCACCACTTCATCCAACTCACTCCAAAATGTTTCTCATCCATTGCACACCCAACTTGTGGAGCATTTACAACATTCATCCTTACACCATCAATTTCAAGCTTCATAAACATCACTCTATCAGACACTCTCTTCACCTACAAAACACTCTTGACATACTGTTCCTTTAGGATAACCCCTACCCCATTTCAATTTCAAGCTTCATAAACATCACTC
Organism: Protopterus annectens; assembly: GCF_019279795.1. Classification (NCBI taxonomy): domain Eukaryota; kingdom Metazoa; phylum Chordata; order Ceratodontiformes; family Protopteridae; genus Protopterus; species Protopterus annectens. The sequence continues at coordinate 146,143,687 of NC_056727.1, read as the reverse complement.
TATCAGACACTCTCTTCACCTACAAAACACTCTTGACATACTGTTCCTTTAGGATAACCCCTACCCCATTTCTCCTGCCATCCATACCATGATAGAACAATTTGAACCTACCTCCTATACACCTGGCCTTACTTCCCTTCCATCTGGTCTGTCCATCATATCAGCTAGCTCTCTCCCTATACCAGTCATACTGCCAACATTCAAAGTTCCTACCCTCACTACTACACTCCTAACCTTCCTCCTCTCTTCCTGCCTTCAGGCATGCCTTCCCCCTCTTCTTCCCCTTCGGCCAACAGTAGCCCAATTTCCGCCAGCACACTGTTGGCTAACATTACTGGTGGCGGTCGTTGTTAACCCGGGCCTCGACCAATCTGGTATGGAAATATGAAATGTTGTCCACATAAGTCATTTGACAGAGGATTTATGCCGGAAACCTTTCCTGACGTAACCCTCCCCATTTATCCAGGCTTGGGACCGGCACAAAGAAATGCACTGGCTTGTGCATCCCCAGTGGCTAGGTTTCACACAATACAAACCAATACAATTAAAAAACGTGTACTCAAACTAAAATCTACAACCCTGTCTGCTGAACTACTCCCCATTGAATTTCTTAGACTGGCAGTAGATGCCACCTCTTATCCTATCTCTTTCCTAATAAACTGATCTATTTCCAAACAATACATTCCTAAGCTCTGGAAAACTTCTGATATCATTCCTCTGCACAAAGGCAGTCTCTCAACACAATTTCCCAACTATAGACCAATTGCTATATTCCCACCACTAGCCAAATCCTTGAAAAATACATACACGCTCAACTCCTTCACTATCTAGCAAGTACTCTCCAATTCACAACATGGTTTTAGACCCAAACACAGTACTTCTACCACTTTAATCAGTTTTACCTATACTATCAATGAACTCTGAAACAATGGCCAATGCATATCTTCCATTTTCCTTGACATATCTATGGCATATGACACAGTATCACACCAAAAATTGCTCAAGGAACTAGCTTTCTTAAATCTCTCCCAACCAGCTCTATCATGGTTTCACAGCTATTTAAAAGGACACCAACAAGCTGTCAAGTGGCAAAATTAACTCTCTACCCGACTATCCATCTCAGTTGGTGTGCTGCAAGAGTTAATACTTGGTCCATTGCTCATCAACATTTTCACCAACAAACTTTGCTCTGCCACTTATCTAGCCACCATTGTACAATATGCCGGTGACTCTGCCCTCATTTACTCAGCTCCATTCCTTCCAGAACTCCTTGAAAGAACCCCAAAATCCTTCTTAGATATAGAAAATTATCTCTCAGAGTACCAACTCATACTCAATCCAAACAGAACAAAACTAATGCTATTCTCTAATACCAAAACACATAGTTGCCTTCCCTCTTTCACCATCAAATCCTCCAACAAAACCAAAATTGAACCCATTGAACACACCAAACTCCTTGGTATCACAACTGATAACTGTCTAAAATTTAACAAATACTTAGCACTATCCATCAAAAATGTCCACATAAATCTTGGGCCACTTTACAGATCCAAACCACACCTTACACACACCACCTGCCACTCCATAGCTAGAACACATTTACTCTCCACCTTTCTATACTCCTCTACTATATTCACAAATCTCAGAAAAACTGTCATAAACTAATTAGAGACCTGCTACAATAAAATAGCTAGATTTGCTTTAAACCATCCTTAGAAATCATACCACTGCACTGCCCTATGAGAACTAAAATGGATACAAAAACCTAACCTACTATCTTTAAACCAATTAACTATCACTCACTCCATTTATTAACCCAACAACTGCCCTGCACTCAAAAACTTAATTCAACCATACACTAACTCAAGAACTCTGAGATCCTCTGACAAATTACTACTAAAATTCATAAAGTTGAACAATAGCTTTGGGGATTCTGTCTTCTGGAATCAGGTATCCAAAAAATGGAATTCAATACCTGCACCTGTCACCCTTGGGATTCCAGATACTGGCTAAGACTCCTGCCACCCTTATAGTGCCTTTTTTAGGCAAGGTTCAAATGACAAATTCACCACCATAACAAGCAAGCAAAATCTGAGGGTAATGCTACTCAATGCTAGAAGTTTAAACTTCAAAATGCATTCACTTGAGGCACTCCTTAAAATGGAGAACAACATCTGTACAGTGACAGAGACCTGGTTTAAGGCTCCAGAGAGCACCACTGCATTACCAGGCTATAATTCATACCACACCTTTTGGCCACCAACCTGGACCGAAACACTAAAGGCGGAGGCGTGTCCATATTCATTAAGGATATTCACACCTCCAGGCTAGTTGCTCAGCATAATGCATCTGAGATTATCCAAGTGCAACTAACTCTGGGTAAGACCACAATCCAAATTGTAACTTGCTATAGATCCCCCACCATGCCCCAGGATTCCCACTCCTCATTTCTTGATACACTGGAAAATATTAGGGTACAACCCAACACCCTAATATTGGGCGATTTCAGCTACCCCACCATTAACTGAGAAAACTACTCATGTACCAACTCTTTTGCCTTGGATCAACTTATCCACATCCCCACCAGGAGCAGCAATATCCAAGACCTGATAATTGCCAACATGGGTGACCAGTGTTCCACTCCCGAGGTCAATTCCTCATTGGTCAGATCCAACCATAAGCTAATAACCCTAGATACCCACATACTGCCCCCACGCCGATTAGGGAAACCACCGTAAAAAATGTCTTCAAAGCCAACTTCACACTTCTTAAGATAGAAGTGGCAAACTTCACAACACCCATGCAGATGGACAATAGAGGTATGACTACTGAATCCTACTCAAATGCACTTTATAAGCACTTACAAGAGTGCATCATGCTATCCCTAACAGAACAAAGATGCTATCCTCCAAAAAAAATGAAGCCAATCTGGTGGTCCCCTGCCATAAACAAACTCTACAATAGAAGAAAGAAACTGTTGGAAAAAAAGAGTAAAATCCCAAGATTGGAGGAACTCCCTGGTCAGCCTCAGTAAGAAGCTGAGATCCCTCATACAATCCTCCAAAGCTAGTTAAAAAACAAAATTGCCACTGATTCTAAAGATAATCACAAAGCATTCTATAGCTATGTCAAGAATCTCAGTGGCAACACTCAGATCTGCTCTGAGTTACAGCACAATGGCACTAAATATACAGAACCAACTGATATTGCCAACATCCTGACAGATAGGTTCAGTGCTAACTTTATCCCCCTCTCACCCCCTAAAGGGCCCATCTCTATACTGGAAGAATGCAAAGTTCTTGTAATCATGGCTGCATAGGTAAAAACCTCACTCTCCAAAGCCAAGAACACAGCAACCATGGGACCTGACAATATCCCAGGCCACATTTACACAAACTGCAGAATGAACTGGCACCCCACCTAAGCACCATGTTCAATCATAGCCTCACATTAGGCTTTGTGCCTACTGAATGGTGCACAGTGCCGGTTATCCCACTCCACAAAGGAGGAGCCACCATGGATCCTGGGAACTACCGCCCCATTAGCCTAACAAGCCTGGTCTGCAAGGCCATGGAACGTATCATCATGGAACTTATAAACAAAGACATTGTTAATCTCCAAACTATGGAAACCACCCAGTTCGGGTTTGTAAAAGGCAGAGCATGTCTCCTAATCCTGATAGACTTCTTTGAAGCAGTCACCAAAGCTGTAGACGAGGGTAAGGTGGTTCACACAGCCTATCTAGATCTTGACAAGGCTTTTGACACCATCTCCCACTCTGGAATTATAGATAAACTCACTAAACTAGGTGAAAATCCCTAGGTCACAAGATGGGTTGACAACTGGCTCACTGACAGAACCCTCACTGTGAAAGTAGCAGACTCCAAATCCGACTTCAGACCAGTAACAAGTGGAGTACCACAGAGTTCAGTCCTGGATCCTCTCCTGTTTGATATCTACTTTTCTGAAGTACAGACTAACACAGAAGGTCTTTGGCTAATGAAGTTCGCAGATGACTGCAAACTAAGAGCCATAATCAAAAATCCTAATGATGTGGACGTCCTACAAAAGGGCCTCACTGACACAGATGCCTGCTGTCAAAGCCATGGCCTCAAGCTCAATGCCAAAAAGTGCATTGTCATCCTCTTGATAAAAACTCTGCACCCATGAGCTACCACATAGGTGGTAGTCTACTTAACACTGAAAGTGTGATAAGAGACTTTGGGACACAGGTGGATAGTAGTCTCTCCTTTGATAATCACATCACCACAATAGTCAGAAAATCCTTCTACGTGGCACACCTCATCACAAAAGGTTTCTCATCCAAGAAAAAAGAGGTCATTGTCCCCCTCTATTTGTCACTCATTAGACCCATTATAGAGTACAACGCCCTTTTTGGTATGTACCTCACAGGACATCTACAACAACTGGAGAGGATGCAGAAATACCTCACAAAGAGGATTACCAGCCTCAAACAGATACCCTACACAGGCCGTCTCAAAAAACTGCTGAACTGCTTCTTACTGAAATTGGTACACCTTGTTTGCTGTAGCATAGACTAGATCCTGGCCTGCTGAATCTGGCTTTGTTTGTATAACTTGAGCACTAATCCAGGCATTCTTTAAAGTATTCAATTGTATTTATTACTGCTTGGTAGTAACTTGATTAAAGTGTAGCTATCATTCTAAGTCTTTTGGATTAAGCACTTGGGCTTCAGACCAGTTGTTTTACATTAGGAGGGTTTGTGGCCTGCACTGTGGTGGCAGGACAGGTAGCTTACATCCTTCTAAGTTGGGAACTGCTGATTGAGGGCTCAGTGTCTGTTATTCTGAAAGTGTATTAGTTCTGGTTTAAGCACTTGGGCTTCAAGCCAGTTATTTTACATTAAGAAGGTTCGTGGTCTGCACTCTTGTGGGAGGAGAGGCTGGACTCTGCCCTTCTGAGCTGGGAATTTCTGGTTAAAGGCTTATAGTGCCTGCATATTTGAACTGTTTCTTACTGAAACTGGTACACCTTGTTTGCTGTAGCATAGACTAGATCCAGGCCTGCTGAATCTAGCTTTGTTTGTATGCTTGTTGTTTGTTTGCTTGTTATTTCCCTGAAATGCTAATTCCACCTAAAACGCGGCTTTTCAGCACTTCTGTGGATCCCTAGTGATATCTGCATTGCTTACTGTACTTATTTCCTTGTTTCACTTGAAAGAAAGTTACTGTTTGTCATTTTTGCATTTAAGTTACCTGTAACACATTGTATTTAAGTTACCTGGCACTTGCTCACTAAAGCAATTAAATAAGTCAGCACTACAAAATTAAAAGCACTACACCCTCACAAACTCCCCTTGAGTACCTTGTTCCCCATTGGCCCTTTTTTTCAATTATAAAGGAATTCTCAATACTATTCTAGCATGTCCAAAGGTCAGTTGTCAATCTCCTCTCCGGTCCAGCTGGTGAATCTGGGAATCTTAAGGCAATGTTACAACTGCCTCATGTACACAGACAACCCTCTCCTCCTCCCAACAAATTCCAACACATGTGAGAGATGCAACCATATAGCCAAACTGGAGGATAAGCTCTCTCAACTCAGTACTGGCGTAACCAGTCAGGAGGAGAAGGAAACCACACTCACTACAATTCCAGTCTCACATAGACCTACCACGACAGAAAACCAAACACATAAACACACAAAAACATACTCGGAGGCTCTAAATAAAAATCTGCCTAAGCAGCAGAGACCTCCAAAGCAGACACCCAAGCAACCGCTACCCCAAAACAAAACACGTGCAACACATAGCTCACAAAGCCAGTGTCCTGAACAGTCACAGCCCTTAAGGCTAAACAACACACCTGATACACATGTAATAGGTGACTCTATCATTAGGCACACTGACGTCCCGCTCACCAGGCTGAACAAGGAGAAGATCACGGTGAGTTGCCTGTCGGGTGCTAGGATCCGCCACATAACACAAGCACTCAGGTCACCCCAAGGCAAGTACAAATATGACTCAGTCATTGTCCATGCTGGTGTGAATGACCTGAGATGTACCGCCCTGGACTACATGAAAAGAGACATAGAGGAGCTCTCTGAGTATGTAGCCCAGGCCGGTATGACCCTGACCTTGAGTAGCATCGTACCCCCACCAAGAATGATGCCACAATATGAAGACAAGATGATCAATTTCAACAACTGGCTTAAGTATTGGTGTCATTCAAATGGGATCCAATGCCTGTCAGCCTGGGATGACATGCTCGACAAGCCACGATGCTTCGCTAGGGATGGCTTGCACCTGTCACCCCTGGGCTTTCGGATATTGGCAAAGGCTCTTGCTACCCCCATAGTGCCTTTTTTAGGCAAGGCTCAAAAGACAAACCCACCTCCATAGGTATCACAAGGGATAAGAAACTAAGAGTAATGCTACTCAACGCCAGAAGTCTAAACCTCAAGATGCACGCAGTCAAACCCCCTTAGCATGGAGAACATCGATATCTGTGCAGTAACAGAAACCTGGTTCAAGACTCCCAAGAGCACCCCAGCATTACCAGGTTATACCTCATACCATGCTTTTTGGTCCCAAAACTTGGACCGAACCACAAAAGGAGGGGGAGTATCAATATTCGTCAAAGATACCCACACCTCCAGGTTGGTGGCACAGCACGAAGCATCAGAGACTATCCATGTGCAACTAACAGTTCGTAAAACTGCCTTCCAGTTTGTAGCCTGCTACAGACCACCCCCCCAAACCCAGGAACCCCATTCGGCCTTCCTGAGAACACTGGAAAATATGAAGGTCTCTCCAAACACCATTATATTGGGTGACTTCAACTACCCAAACATAGACTGGGAGCATTACTCTAGCTCCAACACCTTAACCCAAAGGTTCCTAGAATTTATAAACTCAAATGCTATGGAACAACTTGTTACCACTCCCACAAGAGGGTAAAACATACTGGACCTGATCATCACCAACATGGGGACTCTATGCTCCAGACCAGAAGTGTATCCCTCACTGGTAAGATCAGACCATAAACTAATCTCACTGGATATTCACATCCCGACCCCACCCCCTGCCCAGAAAACCACAGTGAAAAACTTCTCTAAAGCAAATTTCACACTCCTCAAAACCGAGGTGGAATCCTTCAAAGCCCCAGGGCCTGTGGAAAATACGGCCCAGACCACAGAATCCTTTATAAACACATTCTATGAACACCTTCAGGAATGCATGGATCATGCAATCCCAAATAAAACCAAGAACCAATCCTCCAAAGGCAGACGTCCTGTCTGGTGGACCCCAGCCATAAACAAACTATACAATAGAAGGAGGAAGCTACTACATGATAGAGCAAAATCCCAAAAACGGAAGGCATCTCTGATCAGTATTAGCAAAAAACTACGGGCACTCATAAAATCATCTAAGGCCAGCTTTGAGAGAAAAATTGCACAGGACACTAAGGTTAATCACAAGGCTTTCTTTAGTTATTTTAGGAACCCGGGTGGGAATTCCCAGATATGCTCAGAATTAGTACAAAATGACAAAAAATACACCGAACCCACAGACATTGCAAGCATCCTAGCTGACAGGTTCAGCGCAAACTTCTCCCCCCCTCCCCACCAAAAGGGCACATATCTATCCCAGCAGAGTGCTGCCCCCCTGACATCTCAGATGCTCAGGTAAGAGCCACCCTCTCCAAAGCAAAAAACACAGCATCAATGGGACCAGACGGTGTCCCGGGCTGCGTCCTACATGAACTCCAGAAGAGCTAAACCCAAACATAAAACTACTGTTCATTCTCAGCCTTACTACAGGATATGTACCCAAAGAGTGGCGTACAGCAACAGTGCCCCTCTCCACAAAGGTGGTGCCTCAACAGATCCTGGAAACTATCACCCCATAAGCCTGACTATCTTGGTCTGGAAAGCTATGGAAAGGATCATCATGGACCTCATAAATAAAGATATTGGGGACCTACAGACACTGGATCCTACCCAGTTTGGCTTTGTTAAGGGCAGATCCTGCCTCTTAAACCTGGTCGATTTCTTTGAAACAGTCACCAAGGTCATTGACGAAGGGAAGGTGGTCCACACAGCCTACCTGGACCTCGCAAAAGCCTTTGATACAATACCCCACTCAGGCATTATAGATAAGCTCACCAGCTTAAATATAAACCCCTATGTCACTAGTTGGGTTGCAAACTGGATCAAGGACAGAATCCACATGGTTAGAATTGCTGGAGCCATGTCAGACTCTAAACCAGTTACAAGTGGCATCCCACAAGGCTCAGTCCTGGGACCTCTCTTGTTCGGTATATATTTCTCGGAGGTACAGGTCAACACGGAAGGACTGTGGCTGACCAAGTTCGCAGATGACTGCAAACTGGGAGCCATAATCGACTCTCCAGCTGACACAAGCATCCTCCAAAAGGGCCTCATAGAAACAGACAATTGGTGCCAGAGCCATGGCCTCAAGATAAATGCCAAAAAGTGTATAGTCATCCCCTTTGGCAAAAACAATGTGCCCACAAATTACCACATAGGTGGTAATCCATTAAGTACAGAAGAAGTAATTAGGAACCTGGGAACCCAAGTTGATAGCAATCTCTCATTTGACAACCACGTGGCCAAAGTGGTTAGAAAAACATTTTATATAGCCCACATAATCTTGAAGGGATTCACATCTAGATCAGGGGAGGTCATCGTGCCTCTTTACTCATCCCTCATCAGGCCCATAATTGAGTACAATGCCCCTTTTGGGATGCACCTTACCAGACACCTGCAGCAACTGGAAAGACCCCAAAAATACCTCACCAAGAGGATCAAAGGGCTCAAACAGATGCCATATGCTGCCCAGTTAAAGAAACTCTAGCTCTACTCAGAGGTATACCGCCTGCTCAGAGGCGATCTGTGCCTGACGTATAAAGCCATGTCCAACCCAGAATTAATGGACATGCTGCACCTCAGAAAATCCAAATCCCATCAAGCTACACGCTCGAGAGACTTGAACCTCAGCACTGAAATAAATAGGACATGCTGGAGGGACAGATTCATAACCCAGAGGCTCCCTTCACTCTGGAATAAAATCCCAGTCCAGGTTAGGCAGAGTCCCTCATTGACTCTCTTCAAGAGGAATCTTGATGAGTGGATGGGAGATCGTAGGTTTACACCAGGTATCACTTCTGTGTCACTGTTAGACAGAGGCACAGTATACTAACCTCGAAAAAGGGCATAGCAAAATTAATTTAAAATGGATGGTGAAAGCCAAACACACTCTGGCTAGGCTTATAAATGCCCTAGGGCAGATAGCCTAGTATGAACCTATGAACCTATGAACCTATGAATTCCAGCTTTACTCCGTCACATATCACCTACTCATAGGTGATCTCTGCCTAACATACAAAGCTATGTCAAACCCAGTGCTGTTGGACATGCTCCACTTCAAGAAATCTCAATCCCTCTGAGCTACATGCTCTAGGGACCTAAACCTTGTCACCACAATAAACAGAAGATGCTGGAGAGATAGATTCCTGTCCCAGAGACTTCCCATACTCTGGAACAAACTACCTAGCTATATCAAACAAAGCTCCTCATTAGCACTCTTCAAGAAAAATCTTGGTGATTAGATGGGAAATAGGAGATTCACCCCAGGAATCACCTCTGTGGCTCTGCTCGACAGGGGCAGAGGAAAATAATTTTCTTTGGTGGCGAAAGCCAGGGTACCTTTTTGGTTAGGCTTATATAGGCCCTAGGGCCATTAGCCTAGTACCTACCTATGAACCTATGAACACATGCAAAACACTGCTAATAATTCTAGATTCAAAATCCTTCTCAGAGATCACCTTTCCAACTGGCTATGTTCCTGTACCACTCCTGTATGACCTTATACTTCTTCTCTCAACTCTCTCCTAACACACGCTCTGCTTTCTTTCTCTTCATCCAGATTTCTTTCTTTTCATCCACCCAATACCCTGTATTATTCCTATAAACTATCCTAAAATACTGACAAACTAACTATTTGATGTGATAAGCTTTATAGAACTGTAGCAATCACCTACCACAGTATTAATATTCTGCTGCATACAACAAAATGCATATTGATATATGTTGGGGTATTGTGTATTGAATATCATTCTTTGTTATATTTTGCTCCTATCCTACACACATGTTGAACTGTCTCTGCCTCCCATGTAATTCTATCTGTTGCTCTATTTTTAGTCTTTCAAGCTGCAACCATTTATATTACTTCATGTTAGTCAGCATTTATCTTTGTAACTGTTTTATTGTAGCCTCCACTGAAAATAGGTTTCTGGCTCAGTTAGATACTCACTGCAAACAAATGTGAAATAAATAAATAATAAATATGAGAAAAGAGGAACAGAACACTATTCCCCTATTATTTGCATATATGAATGCTATCATCAAATGTAAATTTACCTAAAAAAGAAGCTTGTCTAACTTATGTATTTATTTTATTTTATTTTATTTATTTTATATTTGTTAACAGGGGGTGTCTGACTTTTTCAGCAGAGGCCCGGGAGAAAAGCTCCGCACAGGAAGACAATTACAAATACAGTTAGGTGTTTAAACATCATCACAATACATACAAATTTAAAATAGACATATTTTTACAGTGGTATTAAGACAGCACAATACAGGGGAATCAAAAAACATTCATTAATAATAAGATATATGGTTTTTCAGTTGTGGTTTGAAACACAACACAATAAGAACATAGTACATTAGTTTGTTTTTGCAGTACTATGAAGATAGCCCGATAGAGGAAAATAAACCTTCGTTAGTAATATAAATCATGACATAGTTTCACGGTAACCATTTGCAATTAGGACAGTGGTAGCACTAGTTAATGTCTTGGTTTGAAAGTAGTAAATATTTAACTTGATGAGGTCAGTATATGTGAGTGAGAGTGAGGATTTAGTAAAGTAAGATGGGCATAGTAAATGTTCCTGGTCTGATTGCTCTAGCCTGGAGTGCAGTCATAGCACAGCCAGCCTTGCTTCAGATGTTGCCTGGTAATCTAATTATAACTAGTAATAATAAATTCTGAATTTTTTGAGATAGTAGTAGGTTGAGGGACTCAACAGATGGTAAGAATAAAACTTTGTTATTTAAATCAGTTAGTCAAACTTCTTCAAATTTATAAGGGAAAGTTTTATGTGGAAACATATACATAGAATGTTTGTTACTCCATATAAAATCTGTAACCTTAATAAAATGACTTAGTTTGTTGAAGATGTAGTAACGGTGTAAAAGCTGATTGAACACGCATGTTTCTGGGTGAAAATTTAAATATATTAAATATATATTGGTAATAGATAAATATGCTTTTTAAGGGGTTATGGTCTGATATTTGTTCTTTAACTAGGTCAATAATGCTAATAAATGTTCCATTTCCCATATGTGTAAAAGCCAAACAACAAAAATATTTTGGAGTCTTTTCGCAGTTGCTAGAAACGTTATTAGAAAAAATTGAAAATTGAACTTAGTTTTTACATTCAAAGAATTTTACAGCAATACTATGTAAAACTGAAAAGTGATCAGAATAAGATCTATAAATCATACTAAAAATTTTGGTGGTTAGGATAGCCTTGAAAGGTTGCTATTGAAATACTAAGACTCTTAATTTGTTAATTGTAGATTACCTTGTTGATTCAGTGTATTCCTAACATTGCATAACAGTATGTGATGTTGAATTTCTTCCATTCTGTGTATATATTGTAAATATGTTAAATTAATAAAAATGTTTTTAAAAACATAAAGTATAGTAGAGAACCTTAACAATGCTTCCAAGAAGGTGGATGCCAATTGATTTCCTGAGATCTCTTAAGGGCCCTCTAACATTCTCCCATCCCTTCAAAATTGTGATGGTGACCCAATGATTAGAAAAATAAGGAAGACCCATGAACCAAGCCAGCCAGCCTAATTCAGCCAAGTGTATTCATAGAGTGTTGGGTATATCCTTCATAAAGCATCTATTCACCAAAAACTGTAAAATTAAAGATAAATACCACTGGCTGAGGAGCTGAGGTAGCTTCTTCTAAAACACCTTAAAAGTTAGAAATGATGAGGAGTAAGCCCTTTTTGTATTCAAAGTCCAAGACTTTACCAGTAGGGAGCCAGCTAATCTTTTACCAAATCTTTAAAAGAACAGGATCTTCAAGGGTGCTGCTTCCGGAACCAGCTGGCAGAACGGGTCTATATTAGAACATCGAAGTTTCACTACTTCGAATGTTCTAATATCGACCCCTATTCAGCGAACTCTTCAAATAGCAAAGCTGTGGAACACTGAATTTCTTGCTAGGGAAGGAATTCGGATAGCCGTTCCTGTGGCTTTGCTATGTTCAGCACTGTGGTGTAAAGTTATGGGTCGGGATCAGGTAAGTGTGCGATTGTGTGGATGTGAGGGTTAGGGCATGGGGTAGGTGAGTTAGGGTTAGGGCATGGGTCAGGTAGGTGTGAGATTGTGTGGACGTGAGGGTTAGGGCAGGGTAGGTGAATTAGGTTTAGGGCACGGGTGAGGTGAGTGTGCGATAGTGACGCACCTTAGGGTTAGGCTTTGGGTTAAGGTAAATGGATAGCTAGTGGTGTGTGTACAGTTTAGTGAAGGGTTAGATGTAGGCTTTTAGGTGTATGTGTGTGGATTGCTGTTTGTTTGATGTGTTTGTGTTGTGTGTATGTGTGTCGGAACAGCAAATTTTTTCCCTTGGAAAAAATTCGCTGTTCTGCATGTTCAATGTTGTCAAAGGAAAAAACTTCAAAGACCAATGCACGTAAGGTTCAGTTAAGGCATATTTAATTACTTGCCGCAAGTAGACAAAAACATGCAAATACAAGGATTTGTCTAACTACTAACAGGAAGTATGCTTATTCTTATACTGTTTTACAAGACATGGCCTTCTATGGCTGACGTAATCAAACACAACTTTCAGTATTGTTCTACAGCAGATGTTACTAAGATTTTCTGCTGACATGACTAGATTTGTGAGAAACTTTTGAGAAAAATGACCTGGCCTTGGTGGATACTAATTTGTTTACAGGCTTCTATTGTACAGTGTTACATTTCAAGGTACTCTTCTAATTCAGATACAAGCAAATGCTGATTGCAGTTCATATTTTCAAACAGGCTTTGTCCTAATTATCTATAGCTTCTACAGCTGTGTATTTTCTAACAGCACAAACGGAACTTCTTGTCTAAGCTTCATACAAGTAGTATTGTTCTATTCATTATTTTCCTAACATAAGCAGGAATCATCTGCTTCTCAGTAAATTTCCAAGGCACAAGCAAGATTTTAGCTAACAATACAAGGTCAGAAAGCATCTGCAGTTTGTACAGATTTATGCAGTATGAAAATAGAATAAATGTGTTAACCCTTTTCAAGCTCTAAATGCACTAAGCATATTATTAATACATACATTAATACATATTTTTTTGACATTTCCCCCCTTTTAATACTTTTATTCTACTTTCAAAATAAGCATAAACAGTTTGTTTTCTTCTCCTAACCTCTTCCACTTAGGATTTGCAGTTAAAAGAGTCATTCAGTTTAAACTCATGAAAGTATTTTCAATCTTTTAACAGTTCTTCAAACTCAGTACTTTGATATATGGTTTCAGAAACTGACATGTCTATAAAGCCTTTTATCAATCTTTTCATGCAGGGGATGCCACAACAAACACATACTCCCAGTAGGAGCATTCCTACACAAATGGCAATCAGGATGTTCATTAGGATGGTACCCCACCCCCCAAACCATTTCTGGAAAAAGTCCATCAGTGGGTTTAGGCCTGGTTTGGTCATGGCTGATACTTGCTGAATTACCTCAAAATGATTGTCTATCTCGTGTTTATGGTCAGGAATATATGAACAGCATTCTTCTTGGATTAAAGCGCAAGTACCATCTCTCGCCACTAGGGTGAAGTCGAGAGTCATGCGGTTTTGAAGCACTACAGTTCTCATAGCATTCAGTTCATCAGTCACCAATTCGAGAGCGGAAAAAGTTGCATTACTCATTACTTCGAGAAGTTTCGACAGTTTTCTCAGCTCCCAGATCGATTTCACTGCTCCATATGGCGGTAATATGCCTGCCCACGATATAACACTATCACTCAAGTCCGTATGTGTCAGTCCTTTGCCTGTGGAATGATGATCTTTCCAACGCGCATCGATTTGTCCCTCTGGATTTACAGGTTTCTTGACAACCTCTCGGACATTTTGAATTTTTCCTCAAGGCAAAACTGCAGTGCGTTGTATGGCTGGAACCAGGTAACCCAAAAAACAACTGCTGGACCAATTCTCAGGTAACCATTTGTATGCCTTTCTGCCACACACAAAATAACAGTCCTCTACTTTAGTAGTAACTTTGCTATGAGTATACACTCGCCCTGCATGAAACATTTTTCTATCAATTATAGACAGTTGTTTATAAAGAACAGAATTATGTTTTAATTCAGCAAGTGTTTTGTGCATCAATCCAAGAAATTAATCATAATTTGTATTACAATAAAGATCTACATTGTTACCTTTAGTGTAACATTTTTAAGGAGCAGTCACATTGCAATTGCTCCAATCCACCTGAACAGTATAATTTTTATAAAAACACACAGTTCCCTTTTGTGGAACAGACTAGTGCAATGCTATTTTATCTTGTGATGTAATGGTTGAGGTATCATAAATCAAGTTCTCCCAGGTCTCATTGACCCCTAGGGGAACTGTAGTCATTAATAACCTCCCGTATGCTGTCGGCAAAGTTGTGCAAATCCAGCAATTCGAAACATTGAAAGTCTCAGCATACACATATTTAATTGCCTGGTAAGTGTTAAAGTTTGGATGCCAGTCTATGAGTAATGCTTCACATTTGTTCAGTTCTGTCTGTGTGGCTGGGAAAAGGAAAGGCCACAACAAAAAGATTATTGTCACTAGTACAGTTAACAGGATGATTATGCAATACTTCTGAGGAAAGGGTTGTTCTGCATTCCTGTTTCTTCTGGACTCTATCATTTTTATTCTTGGCATGTGACAAGATTTTTGTCCAGTTCAAAGTTTTTGACTAATTTACAGTGCGTCAGGTGGATCCAGGAGGCGCTCCGCTATCTTGACTGCAGTGGGTGTCAACAGAAGCACTTGATATGGACCTTCCCACTTTGGTGATGCCGAATTCTTTTTCTTTACTGTCTTCACCCAAATCCAGGTTCCAGGGGACACTGCCACTTCTGACGGTCTGGTTCATTCTTTATCGGAAACAGAATTTGACTGCAACAAATGCTTAGAATTTAACAAGTTTCGCATATACTCAGCTAATGTACTGTCAGCTTCCTGGTCTGCGGGCATGAGAGATTTCCACTGAGGTACATAATAAGCCCTTTCAAATAATTTTTCAAAAGGAGTCAATCCTTTTGCATTCGGAACAGTTCTCATGATCAACAGTGCCAGGGGCAGACAGTACACCCAATTTCTCTGTGTTTCTACTATTAACTTACTTAGCTTATTCTTTAAAATTCCATTATGCCTCTCTACTAGCCCTGTAGATTGTGGGTGATACGCACAATGATTTTTTAAAGAAATATCAAAATATCTATTTAACTGTTCTATGGTCTGGTTTACGAAGTGTGTGCCATTGTCACTGTAGATCCTTTCCAGAATGCCGA
Source organism: Protopterus annectens (assembly GCF_019279795.1). Lineage (NCBI taxonomy): Eukaryota > Metazoa > Chordata > Ceratodontiformes > Protopteridae > Protopterus > Protopterus annectens. Next base: position 146,128,036 of record NC_056727.1, on the reverse strand, counting down.
ATCTAGGGATGATTTCTTTAACAAGAACTTTGGCCACAGTTGCAGCATCTGGATTTTTAGTCGGAAAGGCTTCCACCCATCTGGAAAACATATCTACAATGACAAGACAATACTTTTTATTTTCACATTTATTCAACTCTATGAAATCCATACAGATAGTATGAAATGGATATGGTGGTGTAGGGAAACTCCCTTGCTTGGGCTTTAACGCCCCTTGTGCATGATGTTTATTACAAACATGGCACATCAAACAGAATTTTTTAGAGTAATTTAAGAATCCATATGTCGTGAACACTTGGTTCACCAGCTGTACCATCCCCCCTGTTGAGACATGGCACTGCCCATGGCTCAACAAAGCTGCATATCTAAGCAAATTAGACAGCAATATCAGTTTCCCATCTTTAGAGATGTACAGCCCCTTTTCGAGAATTGCTCCTCATTTTACCCATCTTTGTTTTTCAACTTGCATAGTAAGTGTCTGCATTGTCTTTAACATTTCTAAGTCTAAAATCTCAGAGGGTTGTAATTCCTCATTCAAAAGAAATACTTCTGAAGCTGCCTGCTTTGCAGCTGTATCAGCTCTCACATTACCTTTTGAAATCCTGTCCTATTGCTTGGTATGAGCTGTGCATTTACAAATAGCTACTTTCTGAGGTAACTGAATAGATTCTAAAAGATCTAAAATAAACTGTGCATGATTGATTGGTTTGCCATTAGATGTTATCATTCCTCGATTTTTCCACTGTTGTGCAAAAACATGTACAGTAGAAAAAGCATACTGGCTATCAGTAAACGTGTTCACACATTTACCCTTTGCTAAGGTACATGCCCGTGTCAAGGCAATCAATTCTGCTGCCTGTGCAGATAAATTGTGTGGTAAAGATTTCACGTCTATAATGTCAGTATCAGAAACTACTGCATATCCTACTAGGTTCTGTCCTGCAGGACCCTTTTTGCATGAGCCATCCATGTAGTATGTCACCTCGGCATCATCCAAGGGAACATCCGTAAGGTCTTTTCTAGGCAGTGTCTTTTGCTCAATCACCTGCAGGCAGCTTTGTGGTGTGCCATCTGCAGGGGTTGGGAGCAAGGTAGAAGGGTTCAAAGTCGTACATCGTTCAATTGTCATATGAGGTTGGCTCAACAATATAGTCATACAGGAAAGATGCCTAGCAAGGGAAAGATATGCTACCTTCTCTTGCAGTAAAATAATCGTGACTGCATGAGGCACTCTCAATGTGAGAGGGTGGAACAAAACTACTGAGGCCGAAGCCTGTACTGCCATTGCAGCTGCAACTACTGCTTATACACAGTGGGGTAAAGACCGTGCCACTGGGTCCAGTTGTGATGGATAATAAGCAATAGGGCGTTGCTTGTCCCCATGCTGCTGTGTTAACACTGATGTCATATAACCTTGCTTACAATCTACAGTTTGGAAAAAACGTTTATGATAGTTTGGTAATCCCAAAACTAATGAGGACGCTATTAATTGTTTCAGTTTGCAGAAAGCAGATTCTGCTTCTGGTGTCCATTGTAACAAATCCTGTGCTGCCATAGGCTTTTTATAAATCAGTTTAGTCAATGATGCAGATTCCAAGGCATAGTTTGGAATCCAACTCCGACAAAAATTAGTCGTACCCAGGAAGGACATCATTTCCTTCTTGGTAGTGGGTTTTGGTGCTTGCAAAATCGCTACTTTTCTCTCCTTGTCTAATGTCCTAACCTCCTTGGATATTACATATCCTAGGTATTTAACTTGTTTTTTCCAAAGCTGCAGTTTATTTTTGTTTACTTTATGTCCTTCAGTGGCTAAAAATTGTAATAGCGCTATGGTGTCTTCTTTACAATCTTGCTGGGTGGGGGCCGCCAGCAGGATATCATCAACATAAAGTAAAATCTGGCTACCTCTTGGTGGGGTAAATCCCGCCAAGTTGCTTGCCATTTCTTGTGAGAATATTGCTGGACTTTCACAATACCCCTGTGGTAGTCGCGTATATGTATACCTTTTCCCCTGAAATGTGAATGCAAACCAATACTGGCTGTCAGGGTGTATTGGTATCGAGAAAAATGCATTGATGATATCTACCACAGAAAAATATTTCTGTCGAGGTTTTAAATCATTCAACAGGGTATGTGGTTCTGGCACCATAGGTGCCCTTGGTATTACTGCGTCATTTACAGCTTGTAAATGTTGGACCATACTCCACTCTCCATTCGCTTTCTTAACAGGAAATAAGGGTGTGTTACATGGTGAATCAGGAGATTCCACCAGCACCCCTTTCTTAAGTAAAGCTGCTATAATAGGTGTGCTTCCTACCTCTGCATCTTTTCTTAAGGGATACTGTCTTTTTTGTGGTCTAAATGCTGACTTTGGTGTAATAGTAACTGGTCCTGCTGTACGAATAAGTCCTACATCTGATTTTCCTGTTGACCAGAGAGTTTCTGGTATATTCTGTAAAGCATTCTCTTCCTCCTTCAATAGGAATGCTAATCAGCTGTCCTTGCTAGACTGCAAGTGCACAGCTGGGTGGGTCTGAGTTATCCAATTCAGCTTCTGCATTTGTATTCCCTGTTCTGACAGTTCTAAGTCTGTCTGTTTTTCCCATCTCGTAACTTGTTCTCCTAAGTCTACCCATTTTACATTCTTGTCCTTAGTTAAGCTAACGTGTGGTAATCGATTAGATTTATAGAGTGCAAAGAACTCCTGGGGCAATGAACAGCTGGCTACACTGTTCCCTTCCATGTCCCAGTACAGATTACGTAGTATCAATCTGTTTGCATGATTTCTAAACAATACTTACTTATATTCCTTATCAGGTCCTGGCGTGTTACAATAATACAGAGTAGAGTGCAACAAATGCTGTTTATCAATGTCAAGGGAGGGGAACTTGCTGATGGCTACGTTCATCAACTCTTCGGTCACTGCCCCTGGACCAGTCGTAACCAAGTTCTGGCTGTACCAATAAAACATTTTACCCTCCATTTGCACTGAAAAGGTATTAATCTGTCGCTGTGCTTCCATACCCTGCATAGTCGGAACTACTGCTATACCAAATAGCTGCCTGAGGTCTCTGCCCAAGAGGTTTACTGGGCATTTTGCAGAAACAACAATTTTGCTTTTCTGGGTCAATCCTGAAACAGGATCAGTTATCACAATATTATGGGAGAGGGGCTCCTGATACAGCTGTCCATTAGCTGCTTTCACTAATATGTAATCAGTTGATGCTGAGTTCTCTGGCAGTTTGGAGGGATGTATCAGGGTCCGTGATGCCCCTGAGTCACACAAGAATCTGACTTCCATCCCTTCTACCAGGAGTGTAACTTCTGGTTTCATGTCTGCTAAATAGAGCTCTAAGCTCAATAAAGCCAAATCTAATATTTCATTTTCTTCACTATCCGTGACTTCCTGCACTTCCTCTATTTCTTCTGTCACATTCTCTACTCCCTCTATCACATTCTCACTTGTCATTTCTCTGCTATCCTCTTCTAGTGATTCCTGACTATCATATAGTCAGTCCTCACCCTCCTTATCGTCCATGGTTGCTTTCTTGTTTTTCTTGCAATCCCTTGCCAAGTGTCCCTTTTTTGCCGCATTTAAAACATTCACCCCTTTTCTTTCACCCTTCAAAGTCCTTTGATCACTGATCAGATTGTTTGTTTCCCTGGGCATTTCTCTTGCCCTTTTTCCCAGACTGTACTACATAAACTTCTGCTCCATCTTCTACAGAAAATACTTGGGCTTTCTTTTTCTTTTTGCTATTAAAATGCATTTTGGCATGCCTAGCATATTCAAGTAATGACTGTAACCTGCTTGTAAGATGATCTACCATGTGCTTTGTAATAAAGATGCTTATGGGTGCAATGCTGCCTTTCAAAAATGCATTCTTTAACTGCTGCTCATATGGGGAATCATGTGTCTGATCTTCAGGAACCTGCATTCCACAAGGGTTATTAAAACATTCTAATAGTCTGGCATAATATCTGTCAATAGTTTCACCTTCCTGTTGGATGCATTGATTAATGCAAGTCCAGTCTGCCCTAGGCTTCCATTTCTCAGAGATGCAGTCTGTAAGACCTTTCACTCTGTTGTCTAATTCTGCACTGCTATGTGGGAGAGGCCTGAGTGCAGTGTCACGGGGATTCCAGTCGCCACTAATCATGTGCCAATCTGGTCCCACAATTTGTCTGACTACGTTTTCTACCTCTTCTCCATTTAAATTATAACTTAGCCTCATTCCTTGCAAATTTTCTAAAAACTTTCTAAAATTAACTTTTGGATGGGGAATTCCCTCAGTAGCTTTCCGGATGTCTTCCGGAGTCCAGGGTCTATACACTAGAATAGTCAGGTTCTGACCTTCTTGCCCTGCCTGAGGATTAGGCACTTCTATAAGTGGGCATATTTCTTCTTCACTCATAGATCGTGAATTTCTACCCATTTGATATAACTCAATGTCCCCCTTTGGGTTACCGGCTCGTGTTCGAGATCTGGTCTCGACGGGATCTCTAATAAACGGTTTCGCTTTTGTAGTGTCTCTACTTACAGTGACAGCAGGATATCGCAGGGGTGGACTAACTTGTTCACTTGCCTCATATTCTGGTAAGGGAGGTGGAGGGGCTGATGCTATTACTATTATTATTGTCCTCCTTATCTAAAAACATTGCTTTTGAATTATTATTCTTTTGTTCCCTTCGGTTTACTTCCTCAATCCACCTGTGTGCCTGAGGAATTCCTAATTGACGTTGCTTTTTTACCCGACCTTTAGAATCGGTTTTAAGCTGTTTGACAAGTTTGACAAGCAAGGAGTTTTCTAGTTTACCATCAAATTCATACTTATTAACCCATTTTGAGTAGTATTTAATATTATCAGCACGCTGTGACTGCATGTATTTCGCGTCTTCGGAACAGCGGACTTTGGGATCCTTTTGTACAATTATTACCCATTTTGTTCTACCCTTTTAATCGTTACGCAACTCCTTATTTTTAATGTGGTACCACGGATTTTGTTATAGTCTCTTCAGAATGACTGCCTACCTGCTCTGTTTCCCTGATCTATGACAAGACAGCAATCTTTTTGTCCCTGACTTGTATAAACAAAGTCTTAACAAAATAAATACAAATCTAGTCCCTGATCTAAAACAGAAAAAAAGGTAGATTCACCTTACTTGAGCCTTCGTGATTGATCACCTGGTTCGAGTAAACCCGTCCTTCAGTCGCAGATCAGAAAGTGGCTGGCCTCTTTTGTACGACAATTCAGTCGGAGGGCTTTTCAACTAAGAACCAATGTGGTTTCTTCCCCGTACGGTTTCAAGCCACCTGGCCTGTCTGATCCGAGGTGAAGTGAGGGTTTCTGGTCCAAAGGACCAATCTGTCAAAGGAAAAAACTTTAAAGACCAATACACATAAGGTTCAGTTAAGGCATATTTAATGACTTGCCGCAAGTAGACAAAAACATGCAAATACAAGGATTTGTCTAACTACTAACAGGAAGTATGCTTATTCTCACACTGTTTTACAAGACATGGCCTTCTATGGCTGACGTAATCAAACGCAACTTTTAGTATTGTTCTACATCAGATGTTACTCAGATTTTCTGCTGACATGACTAGATTTGTGAGAAACTTTTGAGAAAAACAACCTGGCCTTGGTGGACACTAATTCGTTTACAGGCTTCTATTGTACAGTGTTACATTTCAAGGTACTCTTCTAACTCAGACACAAGCAAATGCTGATTTCAGTTCATATTTTCAAACAAGCTTTGTCCTAATTATCTATAGCTTCTACAGCTGTGTATTTTCTCACAGCACAAACGGAACTTCTTGTCTAAGCTTCATACAAGTAGTATTGTTCTATTCATTATTTTCCTAACATAAGCAGGAATCATCTGCTTCTCAGTAAATTTCCAAGGCACAAGCAAGATTTTAGCTAACAATACAAGGTCAGAAAGCATCTGCAGTTTGTACAGATTTATGCGGTATGAAATAGAATAAATGTGTTAACCCTTTTCAAGCTTTAAAGGTACTAAGCATATTACTAATACATACATTAATACATATTTTTCTGACAGATGTTGCCAGCGTTCGCTGAATAGGGGTCGATATTAGAATATTCAACATTTTAAAAAGTCGATGTTATAATATAGACCCTGGCAGAACTTGATAAACTAAAAGCAGGATAGGCTGGCAGTTATGCAATTATCACAACCTGGCACATGACAACTTAAAAAACTCAAATTAATTTGCAATCTTAACAAGACTAGTAACCATATCACTGAGTGAACCCACCTAGACTTGGAAGATGACTTCCTAAGGCTTGAACTACTGGTAAGTTGTCAGATCAGAAAGAGATTTTGTGGTACGGAAATTGGTCCTTCCAAACCAAGGTAGATAATTGGAGAAACATCTAAAAAGGTGATATTCTTCTTTCTTTCCCTCAACCATGTAGGGGGCCATTATGCAGCAAACCACAACACCTAGAAGTAGCTGCCCATGCCTACCCCATCCTCTGTGTTAGTGAAAAGTTGCAATTCGATGTAAGATACCCAGAGTGTTTGGCAAAATGAGAACCCATTGTACTACAGCAAAACTGTATTCTACAAGAAAAGATACTCCTTGACCCTACTGCTAACCCAATGTTGCTTTATCTTGCCACCTTTAAGAAAGTTCAAAATGGAGCTGAGAAACATCCTCTCTGTTGCAATAGCCCTACAGGCAAAGTTCAGCAACGCATGTGGATGCATGACTTCCCTGATATGTGTTATTTTGAGCTACCAAAAATGTGTCAATTGAATACTTGAGGTGCTGCAGTTTATCAGCAGGGAATTTAAAGACGGAAGCAGGAACATCAATAAGTAACTCAAAAAATGCCATGTTTTGGCTCTGGCATCCCAACATTTATTTAGCCAAAGGAACTCTCAGTTCACTGCAAAGCTATTTGAAAAGTGTCATCCCTTCTAGATCCCTATCCCTGCCTTATCCCATTATCTGGTAATCACTGAAGTAATGAATGGAAGCTTGATGTGGTGCCCTCTGTTGCCAACACCAATATAAGGCAGAACTAAATGTCTCAAAAATGTGCAAGCCACAGAATAACCTACAGACATGGTTGTGCCAAAAAGAATTTAGCATCAAACTGAAAACATAATAGAGGCCAGTCATCTTCTCTGATGGGAAGATGGCAACATTCAGACTAAACATTAAGTTTACACAGCCATGGATCTGAAAATTCCTTCATTGCATGTGTAGCTTGATATAAGGATATATAGTGTAACATGGAATGCCTGTTTATTATTGAAAAAAGGACAGCTGGGTGTAGGGTTGATGAATTAAACAGAATTCCCCTTCTTTCTTTTTTGAAACCAAGCCTATAGTGGATATTCTGAAATTTGGCAATGGGGTTGTGAAAAAGGGCTGATGATCCTACCTGTTGTGACCTCTATCTCAATCAACCTTTCAGCTTTGACTTATTTACCTTTGATAGACAAAAGATTCTTAACTACCTTGGAGCAGCATAAAAGGATTTCCTTACCACTGTGGCCATGTGGTGGTCAAATATAAGTCTTCTAAAGACTCAAAAAAAGCAAGCCTGATGAAAATTATAAATAAGAAGGCAGAACCTTCATCAGGATAGTCTGAGGCTAACAACAATAATGTATCTACTCTGTCCAGGGAATGTGACCACTTGTGGTCATACTTGAATCTGAGAAAAGTTGGCCATGAAAAACATGCTTGCTCCTCCCCAGGTTGCCTGGTTTTGGGTTGGTCTTTTATTATTTAATGGAGAGTTAGGGTTCAGTATAAGGTGGCTTGGTTTTGACTAACATCTGGTTGCTTGATGAGTCTTTCATCAATGGGAGCAGAGATGAGACAACCTGCAAGGTGGCCATAAACACTTCCCATTGTTGAAAGACCAAAACATTTGACTTTCAAATGAGATTCAGACAGTGAGATGTAATCTGCAGCATTTGGTCTGACCAGCATAATGCTTAGCCAAAGGTCTGGATTTCAGTGTTCCCACTTGAGAGACCTATCTGCCACCTTTAGCTTTCTGAATCTTCGGTCATTCCATGTCTATGCTGCCCCCTATGCATATGGTGCTACTCTCCAATGCAAAGAAAATAAGCAAAGGTAGGGCTTGACTTGAGTCATTTTCAATGAGAGTACCCATATAAACCACAAAACCTAAAACCCAGTTGTCCCATTTACTGGTTACTGTCTTGGCTGTGATTGCCTCAGCAAGGTATTAAGACCAAGGATTCTTGGACTTGACAATTCCTTAAATGTCCTCCATGTCTGTTAAATTGATTGTATCAATGAAATCTCCTTCAATGGCTTTCTCCTTAATGTTCAACAGCATATGAGCCATAGTGTGAGAACCTGTGAGGGCCAACTAGTTGAGCTGTCAAAAGCCATGAGAGTTAAACATTGAGCTGTATTGAGGTCAGGCTCAACAGGTCTGCTCACTTTAACAAGAAAGGATGAATCATTTAGTGCCTCAGAGGACATTCAAGAAGATTCAACAGAGCATAATTGTTGCAGCCCTTGAGGATCACTTACCACTTGGGAAGATGTGGTACCAAAGTTCCTTTCTAAAGCTATATCAAAAATCCTTGACCTACCTTCATCAGGCAAGGAATCTAGAAATTCCTCTAAGTACTCATCTATGGGTCTATATTCAAATCGCAAAACCTCACTTACGCGAATATGGAAACGTCAACACATATATAGAGAACCACGAAAACACCAAACGTCCTGAAGCACGAAATTTGAAATGTCGAATTGTCATAGTTGGCCAACCTCACCATCCGCTACGTACTACCTACCCAAACAAAATAAATAATCCATACTTCCCCATATCTACACTTCACCCATATATCCCATATCCTAATCAAACATTCACTACACACAAATTTATCTAACTATAAACAAACAACACCCAACTAAAGGAAAAGTATAAATTATGTATACATTCAGCTACACAACTATATTACTATATATACACTTAACATAACCCTACTTCTAATCCAAAAGTAAAGGTTGCATGTATTACTATGTATACACTTACCTTAACCCACACCCTAACCCTAAGGTCCGTAACTATTGCACACTTACGTTAGGGAGCTATACTGGATAAGGGCCAACTATGACGATCTGACATTTCGAATTTCGAGCTTCAGGGCATTCGGTGTTTTCACGGTTCACTATATTGTGTCGACGTTTCCGTATTCGCGTAAGTGAGGTTTCGCAATTTTAATATAGACCCCTCATCTACTAATTGCTCCTTGATGACAGTGATATCCTTGCATTTCCCACCACCATCATTACATTCCAGTTCCTTCATGACTTCAGAAATTGGGGTGGAACCTCAAGAAGAACAGGGGTATCCTTCCTTGTCCTTCTCCTTGACATTTTAGCAGTAGGTGTGTCCATCAAAGGCTCATCCTCAAAAGATGGAATACCTCTCCTTTTGTTGACCAAACACATCTTGACTGTGATCCACTTCCAAATCGGAATCAAAACTTACAGAGGAGGAATTCCTACAGAGAAAAAAAGGGTGACATGTTAGTGAAAGAATTAATTAGCATTTCTATGGTTAACCTCTTGTATGAATCTAACCCCAGCCAGTGCCCATCCATCCATCCATTCATCCATCCATCCATAACCCCTTTTTCCCATTTTTGCACATGGGTTCCAGGTGTCACTTCAACAGTGACAATCATCTGGAGCCAAGGTTTACACTGCCAGGTGGATATGATTCTAAAAAAAAATCTCATATACTTTAGCAGTATGAAAACTATCAAATAATTTAGAAGGAGACAAAACTCTTGTGAAACACCAGAGAAATATAGCCTAACATGGTCCAAGTAATAAAGCAAACCCTGTTTAAAAAGTTACATTTTGCTCTTTGCCTCTTTTTAACATATTTCTGAAATTTTCTTTCTCTTTCTTTCTTTCTTTCTTTCTTTCTTTCTTTTTCTGCCTTTCTTTCTTTCTTTTCTTTTAATAAATGCATACCCTTTCTTCCTTTACTACCTAGCCATCTGTGCTGTAGTTTACTTCTGAAGGGCATGCCTATCTAAACAAATGTATTATTATTTTTATTTTTTTTATCCTAGATCTTACTGGGTTGTATCTTGCACCACTATTATAAAAGTTATTCTTGCAAACCAATGTGATAATCTATTTCATGCTTCATTCCAGTCCAAAGAGGTGCTGCAGTGAGCTGCTGTCATGCTAAACTTTATAAAAATGCACTGTATTCCCATCCTTCAATAATCCTTCTTTCATTCCTTCCCCCGTTTCTCATTTTTTTAGGCATCAATAACATGAATGAAAGGATAAAGTAATTAACAGGACTTGCAGAGCACACTGTGTTGACTGACCTTACTACAGTCTCTCTGAGCTTGTGCTTGCACTTTAATGTAAGCTAGAGGAAGGATCATCTATTCCCTGTCCTTGACATAAAGCTCCTTCTGGGTGTCCTGCATTCCAGAATAGTGTAAGTCTCTCTCTCTCTTTCTCTCTCTCTCTCTCTCTCTCCCTCTATCTCTCTCTCTCTTTCTCTCTCTGTTTGAGTGGCATTGAGCACTCTAAACCAGTCAGCAAGAAACTTCTGATGAAGAAAACCAATTATTACCACATCTGTCAGGAAAATAAATTCACAGTCCTGGAGTTAGTATATATAATTGGGGGGGGGAGAAAATATGAACCAGGTGACACCACCATGAACTTCAAACAACAATAAAATCCTTTATTTGATGCAATCGACAACTGACAAACAGGAAAATGATAAAATCCCCTTAACAAAGTCCAACGATAAGCGCTTTCGGAAAAAATCCTTCATCAGATATTAATTTTAGAAGAAGGGGGTTTCATTTAAAAAGGGAATGAGAGCCAATCAGAATAAAATATTGCACAAGATAGCCAATAATCAACGTAGGAAATATAGCCTAGGTAAACCAAACAGACAATACTTAATTTGCATTTCAGACACTACTTGTGAACAAATCAACATGAGCTTAAATACGGGAACTATTCATTGGCTAAAGCAAGCCAATCAAAATTTAGTACTTCTCCATGAACTGTCACATTAGAAAGCCAAAAAAAAATGCATTGCATAATAAACAATAAAAATAAATTCTTAAACAGATAACTAAAATGCACTTTTAACTCCACATGATGTAATTTACAAATAATAAAAAAAAGAGATTAGTTGGCATGATAGAAAAGTACTGTATTCCAAACTTTACACCAACAGCGGAGATGAGTCGAAGTCATAATAATAAAGTTTCAACTCATCCACAAGTGGAAATTTCTTGCCAAACTATAAAAGATGATATCCGATGCTTGGCGACAACAATTCTTGTGATACATTGCAAAACAATATATTAGAACATTGCAGAAAAATAATAAAAAGCAATTAAACAAAGTAAAGCCAGTTTATGTATCATTAACCTGGCAATTAAACGTAAATGTAAATGTTTAAGAAAACTAAAACGTGTCTTTAACTAAATAAAAACATAAAAGTTGGATAATGCAATATATATACTATATAGTAGTGAATTTATCAAAAACCACATTGAGTGAAGAACAGATGCAACTTTTAAACAGGGGGCTTACTTTTATTCCTTCCATTTCATCTGACTTGAGTGAATTTGTCTTGGATATGAAATTATTTGGAAGGAATGTAACTCTAAAAAACATCTTTGGTAACCAACCTAGATCAGAAAGAGGCATTATCGGAAAGCCTAGTACTCTTGTAACTGTTTGTCACCCCACAGTTGATTTGTTTGTGAAACTTTGCATCAATGATGTTGAAAGCCTCGGGACTACTAACATCAGTACATCACGACACTATAATATTACTAAAAAGGAAAAGGAACCAGTCCAACTACAAACCAATCAAGATATTGTTTTGAAACCTTCAGACAAGGGAGGAGCTATAGTCATATTGGATGCCCAATGGTACCGAGAAGCTATGGACTCGATGCTGAGTGATAAATTGACATATATGAAAATAAAGAAACCTGAAGTTGAGCATAAAATCTCATGACTGAGAGAAGAACTGTATGATATGTGATGCAAAGACACCTGAGTGAAGAGTTGTATCATTTCTTTGACGTATCCAACCCTAGCATTCCTTCCATAGGAGGTTTACCTAAGATCCACAAAGATACCATCAATCCCTCACTACGACCCATAGTGGCTTATCGAGGTTGGATCACAGAACCCCTATCTATTCATGTTGAAAAGGAATTAAGAACTCTACTAAATAATATTCCAGTTGTTTTCAAAGATACTGCCAATTTTTTGAACCAACTAGGTTTGATTGCAGATAAGCTAACAGAACACATGGATGTCACATTCATCACTTTGGACATACAAAGTCTATTCACCTCAATCCTGAATGACTATGGTATTGAGTCAATTAGGAATTTGTGTCAAAGGATGGCACACAACATTGATTTGGAGCTTATTTGTGTCCTGTTAGATTTAATTCTGGAAAATAATATTTTTTCTATGGCAAACAATATTATTGGCAGTGATGGGGTGCTGCCATGGGCACACCCTGTGCTAATAGTTATTCCAACCTTGTCCTCTCAGAATGGGAGAAAAATTTGTATTAAATGACATGAATCCTTGGTTTCCTAATGTGATCTACTATGGTTGTTTTGTCGATGATGTTTTTATTCTGTGGCAAGGTGATTGTAGTCAAATACAGAATTTTGTGAACTATATCAATGAGACCACTGATTCTTTACTGTTTACACATCAGTCTTCTAAGGAGAGCATCTGTTTCCTTGATGTAAAGATATTTCTTGATGCAAAAGGAAAGATAGGTACAACTATACACAGGAAACAGACATAGAAAATCCACTATTTACACAGGACTAGTATACATCCAAGACATATTTTTAAGAACATTATGGAGAATGAAATCACCAGAATCTCTTGATTATGTATTGATCATGACTATGAATCTGAGGTGAAGTATCTTCAGTCTAATCTATTGAACAGAGGTTACTCTCCCAAAGATGTTACCATTGATGCTGACAGACTTAATGAAGTTAGAAGATCCAAGGGCCATCCTCACTTCTTTAGTAGATCGAATATCAGAAATAGTTTTTCGAACAATATCAATGCAAATGATTCAAGAGCAAATATGATTCTAACTTTCACCAATGATAATACACAAATACATAATATTATCAAGAAATACTGGCCAAACTTGACACAGGATGCCAATATCTGTAGTATCGTTGGAGAGACACAGAGATTTACCTTTAAAAACAAGAAAAACATCAAATGTTTATTATGTCAGAAAGATGGTTTTCCACCTAATAATGTGATTAAGAAAAAGGGAACATTCTGCTGTAATAAATGTTCAGCATGCAGTAGCATTGATACTACCGATTGTTTTGTACATCCCAAAAAAGGTTGTGAATATTCCTTTTCATGTCATGTTGATTGTAACATCCAGCATCTTGTCTATCTTGCTACTTGTCAATGTTGTGACGCTTATTACATAGGGAAGACTGATCAGAAATTCAACAACAGGATTTTGAGACACCTATGTGACATTCATCATAAAGACAGTAAGAATGTCCTTGCTGACCATATAGTACAATATCCCACGCATACCTTTAAGTTTAAAGGAATTCAAAATATGTATCACAACCTTAAATTAGGTAACACAATGAATGCTACTGAAAGAATGAAGTAAAATGGATTATTAATCTGACTGCAGATAAACCACCTGGCTTAAATGCTGTTGTAATATTAAGACCTATGCTTAAAGATAGACGTTTAACCATTGGCTAACCATTGACATATCTTTATATCGTATGTAAATTTCTTTCTGAATGTTATATAGATCTCAACCCAATGCAGTTGCTTGCTGTAGTGTATAATTCAGTGTTTAAAGTATACCTGTTGCCAGTGTAGTACACTATCATTTACATCTATTTGACCTAATATAGGTTTGTCCTACAGATGATATACAATCTAAATATAGGCCCATATATTTTTGTTGGCCTTACTGATGATACACCACCATAAGTCGGTACATCATTTGGCTATCTGATGAATGGTCGGAATGCATTTTTGCATTATATGACAACATGACCTTGAATCTTGCATAGATATTAGTTTAATGAAACTGATTGTTCTATTTTTGCTTTCAGTAGGATTGTGCATCTATTTTTATAATATTTCTCAACTAGTTCCTGGCTGATGCCATACAGTACGAAATCTTCCGTTAGCCCCTTACATGGCTTATTGTATATTTTATATTATTTGTAGCTAGAATCTTTAGGATTGGCACAGAGCATTTGTTAATGTGATTTATAATGATTTTATATGATCTAATGTCGTAATGTTGTCCTGCGGTTTGATATTCCAGGCTACATTTGAATGTGTCCTTTGATGTGCGTTGATACGCTTTACAGCTTTATGCAATTTCTGTCCTGACATGGCAGTCAATGTGGTTTTCTTTGGGACCAAGAGATGCTTGTTTGCACTAATTACCTAGTGATTTCCTGTCTGGGTATAGATGTCTTTATGTGGTATATGTTAATTTTGAGAGTTATTTGGCGTGGTAGCCATGGGAGACCATGTTGATTGGTTTCAGAGGTTGTGTTCCATCTTGCTATTGGTTGCGATTCTAATGGCGAGATTGGTTGGTCTCATCTGTCAAATGCACATGATTGGACCATGACAACTTGGCGCAACTGGCGAATGAAAGATTTGCACGTATTTACTGTTAAGAAGTCCTGTTATGTTGTGCGGGCTTTGGCTTGGTATATTCGCAGACATTTATTTGTTTTGGAGATAATGGGTTATTTGCTTGCATTGATTATCCAATTAATTTATGTATAATTATTTATATAATTCTGAACACTTTATTTGATATAGGATAGCCGTATATCTTGTTAGATTCAATGGCTACAGCAGATCAAGTTGATTGGCTTCAGAAGGTATACTTCTATCGCCATTGGCTGCAATGATAGATTTAGTTTATTGGTTTTAGAAGGTATGTTTCTATCGTCATTGGCCGTAATTCATTTGTCATGATGGGATGGTTTTATCTGCCCAAAGTGCATGACTGGACCATGACATATTAATGCAATTGGCGTGATTTTCATAGGATGCACTAGGATTGGCTGCACTTCATGTGAGAAGATTGGATGGTTTTATTTGTCCAGAGATTATGATTCGACCATGACAATCTAACACAGTTTGTTTGTTTCTCAATGAGTATTGGGATTAGCTCCAACTCACAATACCCGCATGTACATTTTTATATATTGGATTATCCCAGTTTTTTTTTATAGTTCTTTATATAATTCTGAACAATCTATTTGATATACGACAACCTTATATCTTGTCAGATTTGATGGCCATAGCAGATCAAGTTGATTGGCTTCAGAAGGTTTATTTCTATTGCCATTGGCCGCAATGATAGATCAAGCTGATTGGTCTTAGAAGGCATGTTCATATCGCGATTGGCCATAATTCATTTTTTATGATTGGGTGGTTTCATTTGCCTAAAGTGCATGATTGGACCATGATATCGCAATGCAATTGGTGTGATTTTCATAGTATATACTAGGATTGACTGTAATTTATGTGCGAAGACTGGATGGCTTTATTTGTCCAAAGGTTATGATTGGACCATGACAATCCAACACAGTTTGCTTATTTTTCAATGAGTATTGGGATTAGCTCTGACAATATCCATGTGTACACTTTTATATATTTCATTATCCAACTTTTATGTTTTTATTTATTTAAAGACACATTTTAGGTTTCTTAAACATTTACATTTACGTTTAATTGCTAGGTTAATGATACATAAACTGGCTTTACTTTGTTTAATTACTTTTTATTATTTTTCTGCAATGTTCTAATATATTGTCTTGCAATATATCACAAGAATTGTTGTCGCCAAGCATCGGCTATCATCTTTTATAGTTTGGCAAGAAATTTCCACTTGCGGATGAGTTGAAACTTTATTTTTATGACTTTGACTCGTCTCCGCCATTGGCAGAAAGTTAGGAATACAGTACTTTCTATCACGCCAACTAATCTCTTTTTTACTATTTGTAAATTACATCATGTGGAGTTAAAAGTGCATTTTAGTTATCTGTTTAAGAATTTATTTTTATTGTTTATTATGCAGTGCATTTTTTCTTGGCTTTCTAACATGACAGTTCATGGAAAAGTACTAAATTTTGATTGGCTTGCTTTAGCCAATGAATAGTTCCCATATTTAAGCTCATGTTGATTTGTTCATAAGTAGTGTCTGAAATGCAAATTAAGTATTATCTGTTTGCTTTACCTAGGCTGTATTTCCTACATTGATTATTGGCTATATTGTGCAATATTTTATTCTGATTGGCTGTCATTCCCTATTTAAATGAAACCCCCCTTTTTCTAAAATTACGATCTGATGAAGGATTTTTTCTGAAAGTGCTTATCGCTGGACTTTGTTAAGGGGGTTTTATCATTTTCCTGTTTGTCAGTTGTCGACTGATCAAATAAAAGATTTTACTGTTGTTTGAAGTTCGTGGTGGTGTCACCTGGTTTGTATTTTCTTCTTCAAGTTTACAAAGAGGGACACCTTTAGCAGTTGCAGGTATATTGTTTTTCTTCATATAATTGGGGGGGCAAAGCCTCCCCCTACTGTGGGGTGTGTGGGGCATAACCCTCCACCTAGTTTGGTTGTACATTGTCCTGTTTTTGTTAAGAGGGTAAGTAAGTAATTTTTAAGTTCTGGAAAGGGTTAGTTATTGGTGTTCTAATTGTGCTTGTCTATGCTTTAAGATTTAGTATATTGAAATTCAGCATTGTAAGCTGTTGGTGAAATGTGAGTCAGTCAAATGAGTTGTCAGTCAAATGAAATTTAGGTCAATTAGGTGTCCGTCAAATAGGTGTCAGTCAAATGAGTTTTAGGTCAAGTGAAGTAGATCCCAACTCCCACACCATTTCTAATCTGTCCTTCCCCTGAGTAGTAGACACCAGATCTCTTGCCTAGTGGCTTTACTGCAATGCTCTTCCACCGTGTCCCCTGGATACACATGATGTATAGCCTTCTCATTTCCTTACCATCATGTCATGTACTTCTAAGCTGTATCTCATCAGCAAGCCTATACTGAGCATAGCAATCCTTAGTTCATATTTGGCAGGTTGATTGGGTTTACATCCAACTTTCACTCAACAGAGCTATCCCGGTTAACCCAGGTTGGGCAACTAGACATGAGCCAGCAAGTAGCTTATTGACCCAGAGCTGCTGGATTTTATGTCAGACCCATACTCGCCTATAGGCACATAGGCATCTCCCACCATTAGCATGGGTCAGTTGTGTAAGTCAGATTGCTAATGCACTTATTACCAGCAAATACCTATGCCCTTTTTGGCAACACTAGCTGATGTGACAAATTTTACACTGTTGAGCGGCTAGTCCAGACATCGCCCACAGTCTGTGGTTCAATGTACAAATTCTTCTACCATTGAGTAGCTAGCTTGAACATGGTACACCGTCTTTGATCTATGTTCTCCTGTCTAGATGATACTGCTTATCACAGTTGAGTGATTGGTCTGTACATCACTTCCAAACAGGCACCACCTAGAGTTTGTGCTACTGCCCTTTACTCCATTCAGTTTTGGGTGAGTTTGAGATAGATATAGCCAGTATGATTTTAGGAAATGAGAGGAGCCCCATGGAGGTATAGAAAAAACATGCAAACTCAACAAAGGCATTGGACAGAGGTCAGGACTGAACCTTGTGCCTTGCACATGGGAGGTGGAGACCTCAGCCATTATAGCAACTTGATCTTCAATGACATGCTAGTGCATGCAAACAGCAGATCGCAGGAGATAGCTACTGTCATGTCTGCACCAAGGCTGCTCCCCAAAGCACCCCTTTCTGTTCACAGTGTCAGACAATTTTTTAAATAACACTCAGAGGTAATTCCAACATGATTAAGATGCTAGGAAATGGTCTGAATATATGAGTTGGGCTGATCTGGAATGCCTGAGTATCTGCTACAGATGCCTCAGCTGAGTAGTAGCAAATGTCTGTCTTGCAGCACACTGATAGCTCATTCTCATGATGTATGCAGACTTCACCATATGCATTCCTGTTAGCCAAAAAACACCAGGGATTCACCTTCAAGCACCTGCAGCAGAGATCAAGACTGCCTACATGTCTGAGGGAGATGCATCAGGCAAGTTGCATAAAATGCCACTGTAACACAGCATTGATGAGCACCTTTGTGGAATATATTTACACAGTCTACTGCATTTCTGTCACCCAAGGACTTCAGAACAGCAACACACATGTTCTGTACCATCAGTTATTCATATGCTCATGACCAGTGTAAATTCTTTACATGCAGCTGTCTGTCTGATGCATAGCTGATGGTGGGGGTTCCACTTCTACCAGGTTTTACATAGTTATGTTATTATGCTTTCTCAGGTTCTACTGGAAGAGGATCCAGCATTATAGGTCAGCGCATGCCAAATGACAGCACATCTGAAGAGACTGAAAATGATGGTGCTGTCAACCTGAAGTAGTGAGAGGACACACAACAGCTCTGGGTACTACAGAAGTCCAGGATGGCCTTCTTGTGTCACCACTGCTTAACAAAGAATGTCCTGTCCCTGTGTGTCTCAGAAACACTTGCAACATAATATGAATGCACAGCATTCAAGGTGCACAGACCCAGAACTGGAGAGAATTGCATGGGTGCCCATCCACATCCTGAGGCTTTATTTATGCCTATAAATCATCAAATGCACAGACCTGTAAATCCAGACACAGATGGATGCTCCTCAACTATGTTGGAAGTGCTCTCTGTGCTGGGTAGTTGCCTGCAGACATGCATGGCCTCTGTGACTTCATTCCTCCATTGCAGGGAATGGCAGCCCACTTTGCAGCCATTATTGGGACCCTACTTCTGTTTCAACATGGATGAAATAGTCATGGAAGGGGATAGTTGCACACTGTAGGTGAGAATGGCCACTCTGCATATGTGTTTGCATCCACTGCCACGTTCACTCCTGATTACAGCCACTCACATGGATGTGTATGACACTCTCCTGGCTCTGCTTTCTGCTCCACCACTAGTTGTGACTCCTACATGGACATGGATGACACTATTCTATCTCCTACACCCATAGTAGTAAATGGCCTGTGCATTAGGGTTTTCAGGAAAGAAACTTTCACCAACAGTTACTTTCATTATACCAGCATGCACCCTCATTACATGAAGAATAATATTCCAAAAGGACAGCTCATAAGAGCCAGTCGAATGTCAAGTGAAATGGGTGACTTTTTAACGGAAATAGAATTTATCACTACCTTGTTTGTTGAAAAAGGGTATAGTAAGATTCTGTTGAAAGAGCAGGCTGAATATGTCACACAGAATAGGGACAGTCTCTTTCCAGCCATCCTTGAGCATGGGTTTTCCACACTAATACAAAACAAAACCATGACAGGAACACATCTGATGCTGGTAAATATTTTTGTTTGGACATGACAGTACACAGTGGTATTATCAGAAACATTATTTCTGACAACTGGAAAATTTTAGAGGGGAAACAAAGATTTACAACCCATTGTGGGGACTCAACCAAGGATTGTATATAAAAATCAAAATAATTTAAAAAACGTTTTAGAAAGAGAGAGAAACAAACGTGCTCATTGTCCCAACATCACACAGAAAAGATGGGGCATGTATAAGTGTGGGAACTGTAATATATGTAGATACATTTCACATCCTATGGATTTCACTCTGTTCTTCTACATCCTCCAGTCTGTTTTTTTTTTGGTTCAGAATGGATCTACTTACACAAGAAGAGAGGTGTCTGGTACATACCAACATCAATCATCTTCAACTGACTGCTTGGATGATAGGGTCTTAATTCTTTTTAGACACCTGTTTTCTGAGGGCATGCAGCAGGCAGTAATGGAGGAAAGAAATCCTACTACTAGAAAATCATATATTAGCAAATGTTCTAGCTGGCACCAAGAACATAGCCAGCACTGATTCAAGGCTAGTTGTTCTATGGTTTTATAGTGTTTATGAGAGTTACTGTCCTATGACCTTTCTTATACCTCTATCAAGGTTTACTTATCAGCTATTTCAGCATATCTGGTCATGGATCCTCTTCTTTCAAGGTGGTCGCATGACAAAATGTTCTTGAAAGGGGTTTTGGATTAGACACATTCAAGTAAATCTGTGGCCTCTCCTTGGGATCTTAATTTTGTGTTAGAGATGCTAACACTTGCTCCATTTGAACCAACTTATCTGGCTAACTTGAGGTTCCTAACTTGGAAAATAGTTTTACTAATTGCTCCAACCTCTTCAAGAAGGATATTTGACTTGCAAGCAATTATGGTGAGTCAGCTCTACTTCATTTTACATAGAAATAGGGCTTCTTCGAGAACTAGTTCTTGTTTTATGCTTAAAGTAGTATCTGATTTAACTTTAAGCCAAACTATCCATATCTCTGTTTTCTTTCCTAAACATAAAAAGGAAGGAGAAAGGATAGTCCATACCTTGGATATCCACAAACAACTCAAGTACTATCTTGACAGAACTAAATCTTTCTGATCTTCAGAGCAATTGTACAGTTCTTGTGAAGTTTAGAAAAAGGGACAACCTGTGCCAAAACAGACTATTTCAAATTTGTTGTCTAAGGATATTACCTTTTGTTATACTCAGTATGACAAATCAATTTCAGCCATAGTCAAGGCCCACTCTACCAGTGCCTTGGCTTCATCTATGGCTTTTTGGAAAGTGCTAGATTCTAGAAGTATTCTAGAAGCTGCTACTTGGTCCTCCTTACATACTTTTATAAAACACTATATGCTTGATTCTTTCTCTAAGTCTAGTTCAGTTTTTGCTATGACCATTCAACAGGGGGGTCCTGCACCCTTCTCCATCCTCTTCCCAGATATAGTTAGCTATGGTAATGTACCAATATAGCTAAGGCTAATGCATCAGTGATTAATAAGAATATAGCACAGTTGAATAAGCTTTACTTACCATAACAGCAGATGTTTGAATGATCACTGCTCCAGTAGCTACTCCGTCCTTCTGTACCCCTTGTTTTTGGTGTGTTTATTGATGCCAGGGTGTGGACATTTATTTATTTATTTATTTATTTATTTATTTATTTATTTATTTATTTATTTATTTATTTTTATTTCAAGCATTGTCTTTTCAGGGCTCAGCCTCACTCTCTCTGCTGCTAAGAAAACTCTGAAGATCTTCATGCCCAAATTTGTGTTTTAGTCAGTTCATCTTGAGATGCTTGACAGTATGGGCATGATGAAGGTACCCTGAAGCTTTGGAAGCTGGCCATCTGCAATATCTTTGGCAGGATTTAACCCATATAGCTAAGATTACTGGAGCAGTGATCATTCAAGCATCTACTGTTAATGGTAAATTCAACTTGCACAGCTTTACTTTCTCAATCTAACTATGTACTAACATTCTAGAGAGTTATTATATTTTATTGAATGTGTTTCAGATATTCAATATGACTAAGAACTTGTTAAAACCTGACTTAAAAATATGTAAAACAACCACAAAAAATGTCATTGATAAAGTTTGATTTTTAAATATGTCAAATGTGTGTGAACTTAAAGTTTATTTATTTATTTATTGAATTTGTTTGCTGGTAAAGCCAGCCTGAGCTTAAACTACCTTTTCAGTGGAGTACCGGGGTGAAAAGCTCCATAAAAGACAATGGTAAACCAAAAGGAAATAATAAAATGTATGCAATAATAATGAAGGATACTATGTAATGCAATATAGTATACAATAAAAGAATTTCAAGAAATGTACACATCACAGTAGAAGACACAGAGCTATATAATAGACACATTGTGAAATTATTGTTTTTAGCAATTTACAAGTAAACATACATTAGACTTTGCTTTAGAAATATATAATAGCATAGTTGCTTCTTGTATTTTGAGAGAGAATTGCAGATTCTTGAAAATGAAGAGCCTTAAACAGTGATATCGTCCAAGGTTTATTAACTACATGGTTCAGCTGTAGAGTAGGACATTTGAAGTAAGTTAATAAGAAAAGGCAGACAGTTTAATTCACTCAATTAATTTTTTAGCATAAATAATTATATACAGAAGGGAGGTTGCTGATATTTATGGAGATATGAAGTATATAATACATTTTGTTAGATATATGGATAATGTAGTAGAAATGGACAAGGAAATACAAGCTTGTATGAATTGGCTTTAGCCAGGTGAGGTACAGGACCAGAATCAGGTGTTGCTTTGACTCAGTTTGAAAGATTTTAAATTTGTCTCAAAGTGGAAAAAATAGAGCTCCATTTTGAGACACATCTGGCATACAGTGATTCTCCACCTGTGATATTAGATTTAATTATGCTAAGTAGCATTTTGTTTCCTGAACACATTGGTCTGCTAGAGAAGTGAGGGTAGATGAAACTGTTTAGAGATGGATATGTTTTACCACTGCATGGAGTAATTGATGTGTTATCGGTAATTATGAGTATGAGAAAATATGAAAAAGATCCCTCCAGTTTAAGTTTTTGAGAGCCAGACAGAGATGAATCTATTTTGTAGGTTAGCTGCAAATTAAGCTATTTTATTACAGCACTGTTGAAGTTTTAGGGTTATAGAGGAAGACAGATTTGTCAGAATAGGAGATGACTATAGTAGATTTGGAAGTACATAAGTTGAGGCAAAGCTACTTCTAGCTGTGAGGAATATTTTGCTCTGTACAGGCTGCCATTTTTGTTGTGTGTCTCCTGAAGTACTTCACTTATGTGATAATCAAATTTAAGATGGTCATCTGTGATGACTCCTAGTAGGTTTATATGAGAGATAAGTCTTATTTTTGCATAATTTGCTGAAGTAATAGTGAAGAGTTTTTTTGTGTGAGTTATATTGTTTTGTTGTGAACAGCATTAATTTCATTTTCTTGAGGTTAAAATGAAGGCACAAATTGCTAAGCCAGTTTTCAATGGAAGATGATTTTCATATTAGTTGTAGTTCATATAGGTTTTTATAAGCACAAATGAATGTAGAATCTTCGACATATTGAATATTTGTTGCATGTAGGGAAGTAGAATGTAGATCCTTGAGGAATAGATTGAACAATAGCAGACCTAATAAGGACCATTGAGGTACACCTGTAGGTGTGGATAGGTATGAAGAGTAGTCATTTTTCCATTTTACAGCTTGCTGTCTGTCAGTGAAGAGAGAGGAATAAGACAGGCCTAGGGAGCATAGTTTATGTAACAGCTATCTATGGCAAACTGTATCGAATGCTTTTGATAAGTCAGTGAAGAGAGTAGATACTAGGTTTTGGTTAATTGTGTTGATAAAGCTTAACAGTGCTGCAGTAGGACTAAGACTGGGACTAAATCTGTGTTGGGTAGAGAAGAGGAGATTATTTTGCAGAATAAAATATAGTAGTTAATTCAGGAATATTTGAAAGAAAATATGATGTCTTTCTTATCAGTATTAGAAAAAAGCAAGTCCTTATCTTCATAAAGAAATTAGTTTTCAGGTACAAATGTGAGAACCATCTGGTCATAATTAAGGTTTATGCTGGGTTGAATATTTACTTGTGAGAAGGGAATATGAATATGGTGATTAAAACCAGTTCATCGAACACAGTAGGTAGAGTCTATGATTTGATTACTATGAAAAACCAGGACATTATGTTTTGCATGAAAAGATGTTAAACAATATTCTTCTTCAAATAACTAACTAACTAACTGACTAACTAACTAATTAATAAATGACTGATGTGGGTCTGATAGGACGACCATGGCCTTTATTCATCTGTTTAAATGAGTGTGTGTATAAAAGTTCTCATTATTTGATAAGGCCCTGCCATAAGCATTGAACTGAGAGTTTCATACCTAAACTGTAGTGTTTTCTTATCAGATCCCTTTTGAATGCTTATTAATTGTATGCGTTATAGCACACTGTGATGACTTTACCTAGAACTGCCTAGCAGATGGTATTGATGGGCAAAGACAATAGCACTGCGGAGCCAAGAAAACCAGATTGTGTATTGCATAAGGAATAGAACAGAAGTAATCATTGTAAAATGTAGAGACGCAGGGTAGGGGGTGGGGTGTTTGAAACTAGTCTTTTTTAAGGGAATTACCTGGGATCCCAAGTAATCAGAAGGAGCTGGAAACCAGCACTTTTATAAAGTTGGTAAACTGACAAAAATGGCAGAAGTCAGAGATGGAGAGTCCAAAGGAGTATGAAGGGTTTCATGTATGTAAAAAGTGAAGCATACTGAGGGTGGAACAATCAGTTCTTTGATGGAGGGTCTTATTCTGGACATGAGGTGATGATGGTGGAATTGCTGGTGGCTGGAATCTAGAACCATCTTTTACAATGAACTAGTGAGCCAGTGGTCCATGGTTTATTTGAGGCACTTTTTATCCGCATATCAGAGACTTATTACTTGTGTGCTAGAGACGACAATTATCTTTCTAGGACTTTTATTTCTGTGCCAAATGCTATCTGTTTTTATATCAAGACAATATTGGAAGACATCTACTTGTCCAGAAGCACCTCTTAAACAAAAGTGTTAACACTCACAATTGGTTAACCACTTATTTTGGTTTTATGACTGGCATTGCTTACTTGTGTGACATCAGGCAAGAGAGAAGGAGAGTTTATTTTAGTTGTGTTTTAACTTATCACATGCTATTAAACTAGGAACTGTTTCCAAAAGGTGCGATTGGGGCTATCATTTCTTTTCAAGAGCACCTTTTCAGTTTTTCATATTGTTGCTGCAAAAGTAGCTTCTCTGTAAGAACATCTGTATATGAGACCATATTCTAGTCATTCTAGAGTTGTATTTTTTACCTGTCACAAAATTTTAAATTCCTGTTGTGGCAAAGACTGCCTGGCTTTATGTTTGTGCAAATAAAATCACCTTTCTAAAGTAAATTCTGGTGTGCTTGCTGATTGATTTGTCTATAATGTATACTTTAAAATAAGGATTTGTTTTTGTTAGCAGTACTTCTTATAAGCTGTTTCAGTATATAGCCTGAAATATTCCCACAGAAAATTCCCAAATTAGAAGGAAAGCATAGAATATCAGGAGGATAGATTCATTAATGTCAAAACTCAGTGTACACAAAGTATATGTGATCTGTAGTCAAGAACATCCCTACCACAATTTTAGTGTTTTCTAGTCATTCAGAAAGATTATACTAAGTGTACATGTAGTCTACACTTCGTGGTTACCTATTGTGAATCCCCCTCGATATTTAAGGCTGCAACAAAATCAGTAGGAAAACTAAAATTAGGAGGAAGAAGGTATTAGTCATGCTTGTGTTGTCTGTCCACTCAGAATGGTGTACACAAAGTGTAGGGATTAATGAATCCCAGGAATAAATACAGTTTTACTGTTGAAGTAATATGGAGGAAAGATAATATGCAGGGACTGAAGTATTTGAAGACATATGATAAACAAAACATTCAGGATAAAAAGGGTGTGATTAGTGTTTGCTCAGGGGACTGAAATAATATAGTAGCAAATTAGAAAGGAATACATTAATATTGCTAAAGTGAAGCAGATGCCTATACTGTCTACAAGTCAGTTTTGCCCTGTCATTTGCCTGCTGTTCCAAAGGCACCAGTCTGATTAGCATCCTAAGTTTTGTGCTATTTTGGTGGAGGATTAAACAGCCACTGTCCTGGTCCTTTTCCCACAGAGTGGGTGCAGATTCACCCACAACATGTTTACCTGCTGATGGGGAATTACAATCCAACAGGTATGGCGGTGCATTAATGCACCTTACAGGTATTCTAGTTGGAAGAATTTTCTCAAAAACATGGACAAAGTGCATGTTAAGTTTATAAGGAGACATGGCAAAACTGCAAACAAATAAACAAACAAAATGAGATATAAATTATGTATGAAAGCCCCACTATTCATGATATGATGGCTGGCTGTGATTCATCATCTTCATGCTGCAAACTACTGGATGAAAAGCGTGGTGGGATTTAGCAAGGTATATTACTGGGCAAATACTTGCTAGTAAAGAATCCTATGGTCCAAAGAGACATTGGTCACATAAAACTATCCATACTAGTGATATTTTTCAGTTTAATTGTGTGGACATTGCAAGCTGCTTTTAAAAAACTTAATCAAAAAATTGTTGTATATTCTGATATTCTGTTTTTAACTGATGCAGTCTTTAACATCATTAATTTTACAGTTTGAACTCACTGTAAAGAACAGTGACTAAATACAGTTCTTCTAACTATACCATGAAATAGATTCACAACAAGGATTATAAATATTTTGATATTCATTATATATAAGCAAAAGAACTGTCAGGGAGTTAGCTGAATGAATAAGTGAGAGTAGGATTTACCATTTATTTGTAAAAATTCTTTGATCATCAACAATTCTAACTGGAGTATGTGAAAGTAACTCTTTGATGATATTATCTAATATTAAACTTACATTTACTTATTCATAAAACATCAGTCTAGCACTCAGCTGTTTTTGTCTACCCCTTTGCATTTCCTCAGCTTGCGTGTACTCAAAACAGTGAACACATATTACATTGCTAAAACCTCTTCCTACAGAGGTGAAAAATCAAGACTTGGAACTGAGCTGAGGGTTGTTTAATGAAAGTGAAATGGCAGGATTTCCAAATATGTCACTATTTGTGTATTGGCTTTCTACACCGAGTAGGCCTGAAATAATTCTCTGTGATTCAGAAACATATTGTGTCCTGAATCCTAATACCATAATCAACTGTACTGACATGTCACCTGGCTGTAGTGAAAATGCAGCATGTAATTCTTGAATGGTAGATAGAACAGAGTGGGATAGAAGGTGTAAAAGACTATGTTAAAAAATACAAGTCTCACCGACCTTAATACTGTTCCTTGCAAAAGAATCCCTTCAGTAGCAAAGCTGATGTACCTGCCTAGATATTTGGGCCCCTTTGCTTTCTAAAATAAGAAAATCAGATAGAGATCAAATAAGCAATTATGCCTGAAAGGGGGGCATTAAAAGGAAATAATCGTCCACCTAAGGGCGTATAATGAAGCCTAACAGCAAGCAGAGGTGTTCCTCACCCATGAAAGGTACCTTATTTTCCCATAATCTCTCCATCTTGGGGGACATTGACTTGTAAAAAAGATTTTTATAATATCAAACAGGATATTTTTATTGAACTGGTTTTGATTTTGAAATGTAGTCATTAATAAAAACAGGTTAGGTGGAACACTTAAATTTTTCAAGCTGTTGATTGTGGAATTACTATTGTATAGAAAGTTATGCGTTATCACTCAGAAATGTGTACAACTTATTATGGTATGAAAGTAATCTGTTAGTACCATTGTTTAACCTTCACACATAAATGCACATGCATATACATATATATATTTATATATATATATATATATTTAATGTGTATATATATATATATATATATATATATATATATATATATATATGTATATATATATATATATATATATATATATATATATATATATACACACACACACACACACACACACACACAAATTCACTTCTTCGAAATATAAACCACTATGAACGTCTTTAATATAAGACCCATTTGTATGCATTGTGGGAATTAATTCCACTTATATTAGTAGTAGTTATGCCTAATCTATATTTGTTAGTTTCTGGTTTACAAAATACTAACACGTAATGTACTTTACTTCAACATTTTTTACCTTATGAAAAGTAGAAATAAGGTGCAGTACAAGGGCATCATGTTCAGATGTATATAAATGTACTTGTATACAGATGCGTAAAAAAAAAATAAAAATGAATGTAGAGAGAAGAAACACAGAAACGATGTTACATACTGTTTTGGAGTATAGAATAGTTACACATGCATGGTAAAACTTCAGTCCAGACCTTAGCATGTCTACAGCTCTAGCACATAAGTCAAGTACTTGGCTGAATATCACATTTGGAAGCCACGGATGATGACAGGAATGTGGAGCAGGAAAATGTGTCGTTTAGCTGATGCGTCATACGGTTGTCATGTCTAATTCATATGACTACATACATGTTACATTTCAAGGCGTGACGTAGTTGTGCTGACTTCAGTAATGTCCCATTGCTATGTTGTTATTTACTAATTTTGAATAAACCATGATGAATCTTCTAGTATTCCTTTGTTTTACATCTTAATGCAGTCAGATACCATTTCTAACTCACATGGTACATCTATTATGAGTTTTAACTAGTACTCCTGATTTATTTTGTTTACTTTTGCCACAGCAGTCTGAATTTACAAGTTACTGGTAATTGTTTTCTGATACAGAGCCATTATTTGTGCAGCTTTAACTAAGCAAAAGATTTGTTTTCTTAACTCTGTTTTCTAAATTCTTTAATTGCTGGCCTCTGGTCTCTGTATTCTGTCTGGATTGTATGTTTCTCAGGGAAGTTCAATACCTAGTTTCAGGTGGGGTTTTTTTTGCTTTCTGTGGAGTCAGCCCACCTAAGTTCTTAGCTATTGGCCAACACCTCTGTGTTTATCCGATTGCCTGAGGTTTATTTTCTCTGTTGTACTTCTGGTACAAAGGCTTATATTCTGTGAAATTGTGCACAGCTAATATAACAGAGCTAACTACATGGCTACATTGAATTCTATAACCATGTGATATACTAAACTGATAAGTATACTTTTTGCATTTGATATGCACTGTACTGCATTTATATATTTGCTTCATTGTTTATTGCTGACCCCTGTCCTCTATTCTCTCTGTGCCCTCCCACCAAAGTGTTGTTGTACTCCTAAATTTGGTGGCTTTGGAATTGCCTGCCCCTGTGTAAAATTGATTTTGGTCACTCCTCCAATTCCCATTCCATTTGCTCACTCATATGAGTACAGTGAGATTATTTGGGAAGGACTACACCCTTGTTTCTTTGATTTTGGACACTCCTCCTTGTCCCATCTCATTAGCTCAGTCTACTGAATACAGGGAGAGCATTAGGGAAGATCAACCCCCTTAGTTTCTTAATCTTGAACTGCCTTGTTTCCTCCCTCTGCAGTTAAGAAAAAAAATGTACACTTTATTCAGCTGCTTTTACTGTAATTGTGTTATTTCCACTTTATCACCTTAATTTTTGTTGTGTGCTCTTGGGTGTTCAAGTGCTTTTATTATGTTGCATTTATTACTGCTAGTAAGTCGCCTGATTAAATTTTCTGTTATTCTAAGCATCTTACGTTTGGTTTTAGCACTTGTGCTTCAGGCTGGTTACTTTACATTTAAGAAGGTTTTTGTGGCCTACTCTCTTGTGGACAAGCCCTTATCAAAACCCTGTCACCATAAGTCCGCCCAAGTATTCAAAACACTATGTCTGCACAATCCCCATCAGTTTCTCTTGCCAACCTTGTCAACGTGGGCATACTGAGACAGTACAGAAACTGCCTCATGTTTATTAACAGCCGTCTTCTCCAAGCACATAATTCTTCTAATTGTGAGAAATGCATCTACATCAGTAATCTGGAATCCATGCTCTCTCACACCACAGTCAGTACTTCTGATAGAGAGGATATTGCCAGCACAAACACCACACCACTCACATCACATAGCCAAGCACAACTATCTATGTAGTGGTTCTCAATAAAAACTTACCTAAACAGCAGAGACCTCCAAAACACACTCACAAACATTCCACATACAACACCAAACACGTCACACACAGCAGACAACATACCAGTGTCTCACAAACAGAGCCCATAAGGCAAAAAATAAACCATTACAGCCCACAAGGCATAAAAATAAATTAAACATGCTAGTCATTGGTGAATCAACTGTGAGGCACCCTAATGCACCCCACACCCGGCTTGACAAGGAGAAGGTCACAGTGAGTTGTCTGTCTGGTGCCAGAATCCACCACATCATGCATGCACTTAAGTCTCTCTACAACAAGTACAAGTTTGACTCTGGCATTGTCCATGTTGGTGTGAATGACTTGAGATGTACCTCCCTGGACTATATGAAGAGAGACATTATTGAGCTCTCAGAGCATGTGTCTCAGGCAGGTATGACCTAAGCAGAATCCTACCTTCACCAAGAATGTTCCCACAATACCAACAAAAAATAATTGACTTCAACAATTGGCTTAGTTTCTGGTGTCATTCCAAGGGAATCCATTATCTGTCTGCATGGGATGACATGGTTGACAGGCCTCAGTTCTTTCCCAGAGATGACCTATACCTGTCACTACTGGGACTCCGGATCCTGGCTAAGACTCTCACCTCCCCAATTGTGCCTTTTTTAGGCAATATCCCAAAAACAATTCTTCCAACATAAAAGATCTGTCAAAAAGCAAATTGAAGGTCATGCTGCTTAACGCTAAGGGTCTTAACCTGAAAATGCACTACCTGGAGACTCTCCTTGCACTGGAAGTTGCCAATGCCTGTGCAGTCATGGAAACTTGGTCCAGGGCTGCAGGGAGCACCCCTACCTTACCAGGCTACACCTCATTCCACACATTCAGATCCCAAAATGTGATCTGAAAGACTAAGGGTGGTGGAGTCTCTATCTTCATTAAGGACAGTCACGACTCCAGCATGACGCACTGGAACTCCTACAGGTGCAACTGACAGTCGGCAAGACACCCATCCAAGTTATAGCCAGCTATAGACCCTCTCCATGACTCAGGACACCCACTCCTCTTACCTAGATCTACTTGACTCCATCAAGGTACCCACTAACACCCTGATCCTTTGTGACTTCAACTACCCCACCATAGACTGGGTGAACTATTTCTGTACTAATACACTCACTCAGTGATTCCTTGACTTCATTAATTCTAATGCACTCATCCCCTACAAGGGGAGATAATTCCAGACTTAGTTCTCACCAACATGGGTGACCGCTGCACCACTTCCATAGTATTTCTTCCCAGGTAAGATCAGATCATTGGACTGTCTCATTCAAAGATTCTATCCCACCAAATCTCCTCAGTCATAATCAAGCTAAAAAATTCTCAAATGTTGACTACAACCTCCTAAGGGAGGGTATATGTAGCTTCACACCACTGCCCCTTCAGAGGATGCAGACAACTATTCTGAACAGTACACCAGTGCAGTAATCAAGCACCTGTACAACTGAATGGACTCAGCCATACCCAACAGAACTAAAACCTGCTCCTCAAGGAAACACAAACCTGTTTGGTGGACATCCTCTATCAACAGGCTTTACAACAAAAGGAAGAAAACTGTTGTCCAGGGGTAAAAAGGAACAAATTCCAAAATGGAAAAACTCCCTTCTAAGCCTCAGCAAGCAAATTAGATCACTAGTGAAAACCTCCAAAGCCGATTATGAATCAAAACTAGTCTCTGAAACAAATGGAAACCACAAAACCTTCTTCAGGTATGTCAGGAACCTCCATGGCAAAGCCCAGGGTTGTTCTGAATTAGTACTTAACAGTATCACTTACACTGATCCTGTTGACTTAGCCAACCTGCTAGCAGATAGTTTCAGAGCAAACTATATCCCCCTGTCCCCCCAAAGGCCCTTTCAACATCCCTGCTACTTGCCCCGCACCTTACATCTCCATAGAGCAAGTGTTAAAGGCCCTATCCAAGGCAAAGTATCCCAGGCTGTATTCTGCGCCATCACTAGCAAGAACTGGCTTCACCATTGAGCACCATATTTAACAACAGCCTAAGTACAGGCTTCATTCCAGCAGAGTGGAGAACTGCCATTGTCATCCTCTTGCACAAGGTGGTGCCACTACTGACCTTGGAAACTATCACCCTATTAGCTTGACAAGTCTGATCTGTAAAGCCATGGAGCATTTTATATGACTCTCATAAACAAGGACATAGGCAATCTCCAAGCACTTGACCCCACCTAGTTCGGATTTGTCAAGAGCAGATCTTGTCTGTTGAACCTTGTTGACTTCTTTGAGACTGTTGCCAAGGTCCTGGATGAAGGAAAGTCAGTACACACAGCTTACTTTGATTTGACCAAGGCGTTTGATACAATTCCCCACTCAGGTATCATTGAAAAGTTAACATATCTTGGCGTAAATCCTTATCTCATCAGGTGGGTGGCCAACTGGCTCACAGACAGAACCCTCAAGGTCAAAATAGGTGCCTCCACCTCTGATAGCAGACCTGTCACTAGTGGAGGTCCCTAGGGATCTGTCCTGGGACCCCTACTGTTTGGCATCTACTTCTCAGAGGTCCAAGCAAAGACAAATGGCCTGTGGCTGACCAAGTTTCCAGACAACTGTAAGATGAGTGCTGTCATTGACTCCCCAAATTATGTTAACATACTGCAAGAGGGTGTCACAGCAACTAATGACTGGTGCCAAAGTCATGGCCACAAGTTAAATGCAAAAAAAAAGTATCATCATACCATTCAGCAAAAACACAGCCCCTACTGATTACCACATCAATGGCAACTCTATAAGCACACAACCTCTGGTGAAAGACCTGGGAACTAGGGTTAATAACAATTTCACATTCAACTGTCATGTAGCGGCAGTGGTCAGAAAAGCCTTTTAGGTGGTCCATCTCATAAGTAAAGGGATTGCATCCAGAAAAAAGGAGGTTATTACTTCTATATGTTCCTCCCTCATTAGAACAATAATTGAGTATAACACCCCGTTTGGTATATACCTTTCCAAACACCTGCACCAACTGGAAAGACCAAAGAAATACCTCATAAAGAGAATCCATGGCCTCCAACACCTGTCCTATGTGGACAGGCGCAATATCCATAAGTCTAGCTCCTTGCGCATTATTACCCTCTTGAAAGATTTGAATTTAATATGCAACATCAACAAAACCTGCTGGAGAGACAGGTTTATCTCTCAGGGGTTGCCCTGCCTCTGGAATAGACTTCCCATACACATCAGAGTACCTTGCTGACCCTCTTCAAGTGCAGCCTTGATGAGTGGATGGAAAACCACAAATCTGCCCCAAGGGTTCCAACTGTGTCCCTCATTGACATGGGTGACAGGTGCTGAGTGAGGTTTCTTTTTGGGGATAAACTCTTGGCTAGACTTGTAAGGGTCCCAGGGCCATTAGCCTAGTAACCTCCTATGATCCTATGATCCTATGATCTATACTAAAGTCATTAGGTATGACATTAATCTTTGCTGAATATTGAATGCAGAACCTTCCACGAACAAAGAGAAATAACAATATATACAATACGTTTAGTATAAGTATGGATTTGATAACTGGGTAGTAAGGGCAAAGTATGTAATCTGAACATGGCTACTAGGGATGAAGTTCCTATTTTACCACAAGGGCAACATTATTAATTTTCTTAAACAAAGTTATAAATTCGGGTCTACTTCACATTGTCGTAAGCTGACAATATTGAGTCTGATATTGTCGGCATGACGATATCGAAAGTGAAGAACATCGTGCAAGTAAACATAAATCTCCGTAAGGGGAGGTTTCCATTTACCTCAATCTAGTGTGGTCTCGGAGTTGGTATATTTAAGTAGGGGGGTGTGTTGGTGCAGGGGGGCCCGCCCCACTGCCTATGCCATTTAATTACATTTTTTAAAAAATTTTTTTTTTACGTTATTCCATTTTTTACTTAATCGATCAATAAAGTTCGACCTTTATTGATTCTATTAAGTAAACTTTCAATAATGTGATATAGACGCATAAATTCCAGCCACAGGAAGTATACTGAGTACTGCTACCTTACTTTTCATACACATAAATTACAAGTCTCTCAGCATATCATATATTAATGTGCTAAGCTTTATATACATGTAGTACTTACTATTCTTGATGTTGGCAACATTTTTACCATATCCCATCTATATTCCTTCTAGAAGTGCATCTAAGAAAGATCAGTGATGAAGTCTCTTTTCAAATGTGAAAATATCATCCCTTTTTTAGACTAGTTTATACATCCATTTGATATCATTGTGATTTTTAACAATTCTCTGGTTATATAAAAAGTGCACACAGAAAACAAAAACTGTTGATACTAATATTAAAATTTCAGTTACGTTTGATAAGTGCTGCAGAAGAGCATTAAATAAATAAACTCAATTGTAAAACATTTGCCATTATGGGTATCTCAGTACTAAACAGCTTTCCATTTTATTACATCATAAAAATCCCCAAAAAAGCAACAACTTGCACAATCTTTTAATATCAAAATATGCATGAATATTAAGCATACAAATACAGTTTTAGTATAAAATGTAGTCCTTCTTTTATATTATTATAGAAATGTTAGCTGGACAATTACTTTCCTGTTTATACTTACAAAACAAAATAAGATTTGCACAAAAGTAAACTGATGTAAACTGATTTGAAAACTGTATATATAATATTTCTTTAGATATTTCTGAGATATAGTTATGCTTTATGTGCATATGTGTGGTTGTCTATGTATACATAGATGTTGTGCAACCCTGGGTTGATATATATAGTTGGGGGGTGGGGGGCACAGCCTCCCAATGGGGGGGGGGGGGGTGCCCACCACCCAACAATTTTTTGAAGGGGCAGCATCTTCTGTCGCATTGAAATTTCAAAAAATGAATTGTGAGTGGATACATATATATATATATATATATATATATATATATATATATATATATATATATATATGTATACATATATATATATATATAGGTCCCCTTCATATGATCTACTTTTCATACAGTTGAAATTCATATGGCCGAGACCATATGATCGACTTTTGAAAAGCCGACGGGGAACCGCTATCTCCAAACAGTGCAGAATGGGAACATTCCCTCTTCTGCACTGTACTGCAATCTCGGAGTTGGTATATTTAAGTTACAGTTAAGTTTTAAGTAATTGTTCGTTGTGTTCTTTGTGTTTACTTTACATGGTTGGCTTTCTGAAAGTCGATCATATGGTGTCGGACATATGAAAGTTGACTTTGTGAAAAGTCGACCATGCAAAGTAGACCCATATATTTTTATATATATATATATATATATATATATATATATATATATATATATATATATATATATATATATATATATATATATATATATGGTCCTGGGCATGATTATCCTGTACAAAGTTCATATTTCAACATTTACACTTTTTCCCAATGTAAAACAACGTATACGTTTCCCCTTTTTTATTATTGAGTAAATACCAGTCAGTATTAATACATTTTGAAAACATTTTTGTATATTTTTTATATTTATATACACAAATGTTTATAAAATGAAAAGCACTTTAAAAAAATGACTAGCCAAATTTTAACAAACTTTTCACAAGAAAAGTGGGGTGGGGGGGTGGAGGCCTAAAGCAATCTTTCTTTAACAACATTTTTTAATGAAGGTCATTTCCTTGAGTCTTGTTAAGTCATTTAGAAAGGTAAATAATACTAAAAGTGAAAAAAGTAAAAATAAAAAGCATGCATTGAGTGTGATGGAAGGCAATCATTTTAAATCATGTGTCTGCAGTACTTTCAGATGCCTTCATCAGACCTGCCTAGAATTAAAACTTGGATAAGTTAGTAAATGCTGGGCCATATGGCTGCTGAACATTGAGTTTCATCTTGTGTGGTGGCCTTGGGTTTAATTTTCATGTCTGGGTACTGAGCAATGAGCAACTGACGTTATGCTGAGTCAATCCAGGATGTCACAGGAAGAAAGGCCCATTTGTTGATGCAAAAAAAAAAATTAATACAATGAAATAAAGCCTCAGTTTTTCTAGTGGAATTGACTGTAATAGAATAGTTACTGTGATTGGCCCAATTTTTGATCAGACTGTGTGGTTTACTGCTGGTAATGCCATTAAAAGAGGACTCATGTGGTCATTGTGTAGGGGATTGCAGCTGTCAGGCAGGTTTGGTGGTTAATACATTGTACAGGATTACATTATAGATTCATAAGTTCATAGGTGTGTACTAGGCTATTGGCCATGGAGCTTTTAGAAGCCTAGCCCATAGAAGTGCCTTGGTATCATGCCGCTCGACATTAGTTCCCAGTACGTCTATCAAGTAGAGCCACTGGAGTGATCCCCGGGGAGAACTTTCTATTTCCCATCCATTCATCAAGATTTCTCTTGAAGAGGGTCAGTGAGGTGTTCTGCTTGACTTGTATGGGAAGTCTATTCCAGACCATGGGCAGTATCTGGGTTATGAGTCCCTCCAGCATGTTCTGTTGATTGTGGTAATGAGGTTGAGGTCTCTGGAGAGTGTGGTGTGGAGGGATTGGGATTTCTTTAGATTTAGCATTTCTAACAGAGCTGGGTCAGACATGGCTTTGTAAGTCAAGCAGAGATTGACTCTTAGTAGACAATATGATACAGAGAATAGCTGGAGTTTTTTGAGGCTGTCCATGTAGGACGTGTGTTTAAGGCCTAGGATCTTCATTGTGAGGTACTTTTGAGGCTTTTCCAGCTGTTGCATGTGCACATGGGGTATTATACTCGATGACTGGCCTAATGAGAGAAAAGTAGAGAGAAATGATGACCTCTTTCTTCCTGGATGCAAAACCCTTGGTAATGAGATGTGCCACATAGGACTTTCTAACCACAGTGACAATGTGGTAGTCGAAGGAGAGGTTGCTGTCAACCTGTGTCCCCAGATCTCTTATAAAGTCTTCAGTGTTCAGTGGGCTCCCATTGATGTGGTAATTAGTGGGAACTGAGTTTTTCCCAAAGGGGATGATGATGCATTTTTTGGCATTAAGCTTAAGGCCATGGTTTTGTCACTAGTCATCGGCCGCAGTGAGGCCTTTCTGTAGGATGTCTACATCACTCGGAGAGTTAATAATGGCTCTCAGCTTGTAGTCATCTGCAAACTTGGGTAGCCAGAGTCCCTCCGTGTTGGCCTGGACCTCTGAAAAGTAGATGCCAAACAGGACAGAACCTAGGACCGATCCCTGTAGGACTCCACTCATGACTGGTAGGCAGTCAACTACTTTCACACTGTGGGTTCTATCTATGAGCCAATTTGTAACCCACCAAGTGATATAGGGGTTGATGCCTAGTTTGGTGAGTTTATCAATAATTCCTGAGTGGGGAATGGTGTCAGAGGCCTTGGGCAGATCGAGGTAGGCTGTATAAACTGCCTTGCCCTCATCCACAGCTCTGGTGACTGACTCAAAGATGTCAAAATGGTTGAGCAGGCATGATCTACCTTTCACAAAACCATATTGCATGGGATCTAAAGTGTGGAGATTCCCTATATCCTTGTTAATTAGGTCCATGATGATATGCTCCATAGCCTTACATATCAGACTCATCAGGCTAATGGGGCGATTATTCCCAGGGTCTGTAGTCACTTCCCCTTTATGGAGAGGGATAACTGTAGCAGTGTGCCATTCGGTAGGGATAAAGCCTGAGGTGAGGCTGTGACTGAACAGGGGACACAGATGTGGTGCCAGTTCACTTTGTAGTTCATGTAGACCAAATCTAGGTATATTGTTGGGTCCAATGGAAGCTGTATTCTTGGCCTTGGACAATGCAGCTTTAACCTGTGCTGCAGTAATGCTAGGTGCCTGGCATTCCTCAGGTATTCTGATTGGTCCTTTATGGGGGAGGGGAGTAAAGTTGGCACTGAATCTGTCAGCCAGTGTTTGGCAATATCTGTTCACTCAGTATACGAGGTACCATTGTGCAGTAACTCAGAGCAAACCTGGGTATTGCTGTTGAGATTCTTGATATAACTATAGAAGGCTGTGTGGTTGTTTTTAGTGTCTACCACAATTCTACCTTCATAGCTGGCTTTAGAGGTTTTGATGAGGGATCTCAACTTTTTTTTGAGGCTAATAAGGGAGTGTTTCCAGTCTAGGGACTTCACCTTTTCCTGCAACAATTTCTTCCTTCTGTTGTAGAGTTTATTAATGGCAGGGGACCACCAGATTGGCTTCCTTTTTTTGGAGGAGAGCTTCTTGGTTCTGTTGAGTATGACTAGTTCCATGCATTTGTGTATGTGCTCGTACAGTGCATTAGTGTATGATTCAGCAGTCATGTATCTATCTTCCATTGACATGGGTGCTGTGAAGTTAGCCACCTCTGTTTTTAGGAGCCCAAAGTCAGCTTTGGAGAAGTTTTTCATATTGTTTACCTTTGCAGGGTGTGGGTGAGATGTGAATTTCCATGTTGATTAGTTTGTGGTCAGATCTAACCAGGGAGGAATTAACTGTTGGTGTAGAGCAATGGTTGCCCATCTTTGTGATAACCAGCTTAAGGATGTTGCTTCCTCTAGTGGGGGTAAGAATGAGCTGGTCCAGGGCATTGTAATTGATGAATTCCAGAAAGCGTTGGGCCAGTGTATTGGTGCATGAGTAGTTTTCCCAGTTCATGGAGGGGTAGTTGAAGTCACCTAGTATGAGAATATTGGGTGGGACCCAAATAGTTTCCAGGGTGGTTAGGAACATGGAGTGAGAGTCTTGGGACATGGTTGAAGATCTATAGCAAGCTACCACCTGAATTGCCATCTTTACCCAATGTTAGTTGTACCTGAAGTATCTCAGATGTGTTATGCTGGACTAATAGTGTGGAGGTGTGCATATCCTTTATGAATATGGAGATACCCCCGCCTTTGGAGCTTCAGTCCATGTTTTGGGGCCAAAAGGTGTGGAATGAGTTATAGCTGGTAGCACAGGGGTGCTTTCTGCTGCTTTAAACCAGGTCTCTGTTACAGCACAAATATCAATGTTCTCCATTTTGAGGAGTGCTTCAAGCAAGTGCATCTTGAGATTTTGACTTTTAGTGTTGAGCAGCATGACCCTCAGATTGCATTTATTTATAGCTATTATTGTGGTAATTTGGTCTTTGGAATATCGCTGAAAAAAGCCACTATAGGGGTGGCAAGAGCCTTAGTCAGTATCTGGAAATCTAGGGGTGACAGATGCAGGCCATCTCTGGCAAAGCATTGAGGTCTGTCAGTCATGTCATCCTAAGCAGATAGATACTGGATCCCCTTAGAATGACACCAGAACCTTAGCCAATTGTTGAAGTCAATAATTTTCTTCTTGTACTGTGGTATCATTCTGGGCGATGGTAGGATGCTGCTCAGGGCTAGGCTCATACCTGCCTGGGCCACATAATCCAAGATCTCCTCCATCTCTCTTTTCATGTAGTCCAGGGAGGTGCATCTCAGGTCATTCACACCCACATGGGCAGTGACACAGTTATACTTGCACTTGTTGTGGAGTGACCTGAATGCGTGTGTTATGTGTCAGATTCTGGCACCTGATAGACAGCTGACTGTTACCTTCTCCTTATTCAACCTAGTGAGTGGGACATGAGTGTGCCTCACTATCGAGTCACCTATGATTAGTGTATTGGGCAAGCTGTTTTGCCTTAGGGGTTTAGGTTGAGGAGCACACTGTGTAGGTGAGCTATGTGTCTTGTGGTTTGTGCTGTGTGGTGGTGATTGAGTGTGTTTCTGCCTTGGAAGTCTCTGCTGTTTGGGTAGATTTCTATTGAGAGCCTCCATGAAGGTGGGTGTGTGGTTTATGTTTTTATGTGAGAGCTGCGATTGTGGGTGTTCTGGAGGGCTATGTGTTGCATGCAGTGTTGTGCAGGTGTTGACCTTCTCCTCTTGACCAGCTATTCTGGTCTTGGCTTGAAAGTGCATGGCTTCCAATTTGGATATATAAATGCATCTCTCACAAGTCTGAGTGTTGACAGGTAAGAGGAAAGGGTTGTCTGTGTACATGAGGCAGTTGCTGTACTGCCTCAGAATGCCCGGGTTCACCAGGTTACTAGGAGAAAGCACAGGGAACTGACCTTTAAACATACCTGGAGGGATTGTCATTATTACTAAGTACTGGAGCTGTTTCCTTATACAGAAAAAATGTCACTCAAGGTGTCTGAGTTTGTACAGACCACTGCCAAACACCTGAGGGAAACTAATATGTAGACCCTGAAAATTTTGGATGAAGTATTTAGGCAGATATTCTGAAGATAGAAAGAAATCAAGCAGTACTTACTGAAAAATAAAGAATTAGCTTGTCGAGAATGATGAAAAGAGGGGAGTCACATGGATGGTTACTGCCTGGCTGCTACTAATGCTGGTCTCAGCACAGCTTCACTCTGTTGGTATTTTAAGTAGTATAAGTAATCAGAAATGTCCTCTGTTTGTATTAGATGTAAATAATTGAGCACTTAGTGCTTTCAGCAGGGGTTGCAGTTCCATGTGGTGTCATGCCTGGGTTTGTTAAGCTCATGTAAGGAAAAATGGGAAGAACCTATTTGTTATGAAATTTCTGATCCTGGACTACATGGTGACTGAAGGTTTCTAAGAAGCTTGAACAGGTTTAAAATAGCTATAATTTTTAATTTGCAACTCTCCAATTGTTTGCTGTCAGGGCCAGGGCCAGTCAACACTCCTCATTGATACAGAAAATCTAATTCTAGTTATGAAGCATCTGAGGCTGATCATCTCAGTGTTGGAACCATGTTGGTCCATAAGGAATTATACTTTGTGCATCACCAAACAACAAAAGTTTACTTCCTACTGATAGTTATTCGTCAGGTATGATGGTTAATACATTTAGTTTGGCATAGAATCATTTTTATCAATCATCTCATCTAAGGTTTATATTAGCCTTAAAAATGGAAAACTTTGTACTTTTAGCAGGAGTTTGGTCAATTAATCTTGACAAACCTTTGGGGGGAATACATGATGAAAAACGATCAAAAACATATTTATTATGAAATTAACGATCATGGAACACATGGTGATTTTGAAAGTTTCTAAGAAACGCATGGTATTGGCAGGCCAGGTTTAAAATAGCTGAGGAATTTA
Source organism: Protopterus annectens (assembly GCF_019279795.1). NCBI lineage: Eukaryota > Metazoa > Chordata > Ceratodontiformes > Protopteridae > Protopterus > Protopterus annectens. The sequence goes on along the minus strand of NC_056727.1, from coordinate 146,087,259 downwards.
AATTTTAATCTCACAAATTATCATTCGCAGTAATGGCCAGTCAACCCTCCTCACTGATACTGAAAATCTAATTCTAGTTTAAAAGCTTTAGTGGTTCATCATCTCACTACCTTGCCTGGACCCTTGTTGGGCCATAGGGAATTGTATCTTGCAAACCACCAAAAGTTCACTTCTGAATCCAAATGAAATGGGGTATGAACCATGTGGCAACATAGTGCTTCACGGTGGGTTAGACTGGTAGGGCAAAGTCAGAAGTGCGGTACGACTGTAGCTATTTGTGGGATCAGCATAATGTGATCCTTTTTGCATACCAAAGTGGTCTCTAGCCAAAAGTAAGAACATTGTAGTAATATCTATTGCAATATAAGATTTAAGAAAAGGGTTCTATCCATTGCTTCTGATGGTTGTATCTAAGAGAGGATGGTATGGGTAGAGTGGTCTGGGATAAAAGTATTCCCAGTCGATTGTGTTAGTACTGATGTTAAGTGGATTGGAAGGTGTCATATGTGGCCAGTGGATCTGGCCATAACTTTACAGTGCATCTACCATGGAAACCATAATTAAGTTATGGAATGCCATTCAGCTATTAGTTGGGCTCCCATTTTTTATTTATATATGCCACTTTATTCTTAAGATAGTAGGATAAGTTAAATATCTGAATAAAAAAATAAAGATGAAGAAGAACATGTTTAACATTAATTAAAGGTATCATCTTAAAATGGTCTAGTTCATGGGTTTAGGGTTTAGTGTAGATTCAAATGCCCTTTATATCACAAATTAGTGAATGGTTTGGGTTGAGCTGTCTGGGGAATAGGATCATCTAGTTGTTTGCCTTTTACCATTTGCTAAGGGGTATTTTGAGGGTCTTTTGTGTTTTATGGATCCAGTCATTTTTTTAGAATTTTCTTGAGAGTTAGGTTGAAAAAAATAGCCCATTTACAATCTCAGAAAGGCAATTATATATATTAGACATTCTAAGGAAAAAGCAAACAGTATCCAACAAAAAATGCCAACAAGGATAAATATTCCATTGTTCAAGAAAAAGTTCAAGCCAAAACATGTACTAGCAATGGAATAAAGCAGAGTCCAAGGGGTCATAAAACTAATACTTTTAATAAAAACACAAACAAATGTACAACAGGTAAGCTCTTTCACTACAGCTTCTTCAGACCATGACATCAAACTACTAATCAGGTATAATCAACTTATACAATGAGTAAGCTTGCAGTAGCCAATCAAAAAAACAAAGAAAAAAAAGACAGCTCAACAAAAGCAATAGAGAAAGAGTAGTAAAAGGATATTCGCAATATTCACTAAACACACTAACACACTACAGATACCGAGATAACTAAAATTATACATACCTACATCAAATTAAATAGATAAAAATAGAAATAAAAGCCTATTTCCTCAAACCACATCCCTTTAAAATAGGTTTTAATGGGATATTTTCACTTAAGCCCTACCCTGATTAGACTTCAGGCAAATTATCCATCAAATCTCCAAAGTTTCAGTGAAATTCCTTATGTCCCCCTCATGTAAGCTAGGTTTTACAGTATCAGTCACCAAAAATCTGAAAGTAGTTTGTTGTTGCAGCTGCCATCCAAATGTTTAAAAATTATCTTGTCAATAATGTGAAACTTGAAAATCTTGTGCCCTGGTTTCTCCAAACTGTGTTTTGCCAGTGGCTTCATCAACGTCTTGTTCCTGATGTCAGTGCAATGGTGGACTACTGTTTTCAGTGTGCTGATGGTTTTTCCAATGTAGAAGGCTTTACATTGGTTGCATTGTTTCCTGTAAACTACTGCTTCAGCATTACAGTTGACAAAGGAAAAGCTTGGTTATTATTTTGTATTGTTGGGACAGTAAAATCTATTGTTGTTGCTCATATATCTGCAGTAGTTACAACTGGGGGTTGACGGGGGTAAGTCCCTCTTTTTATAGTGTTTTCCTGATTAAGACTGGTGATTTGTACATAGTTTCTGATGTTCTTGCTCTTTTTTATTGTGAATTTGGGCAAAACCTGGTTTTGTGGATGATGCATCAACTGTCTGTTATTGTTTGTTTAATATTTGGGGAGTTGAGTATATAGATCAAGGAGATTCTGTAGTGCCAGTTGCTGCCATTGTTGTGTAGTCTGCTCATTAGACTGGTGATGTTATCCAAATAATCTTCTATTGGGGGGGTCTCCTTCTCTTTTCCAGTCTACGCTGGGGTCCAGGATCTGTCTTAGTAATATGTTGAAGTATCTTCTAGTGCAAAAGTCTTTCTGAACGTTTGCAACATTTATGGAAAATGTTTCCAGTTCTACTGAGACTTTGGCAAATCTGAGTCCTTGTGATTTGATTATTCTCCTCTTTATCCTGAGGGGGTACATGCTATTGATATTTAGGAGTAGGTTGATCCTTGTTGGTTTCTAGTAAAGGTCATTGGTTAGATAGTACACCTTTTCATTTTTGATGACTTTAGGTACAGAAATTTTACAGTGTTGTAAATGTGATGTATGGTGAATTTTAGGACGTTGGTTGAATTGTTGATATATTCAAAAAATTGTTGTAGGCTCTCCTGGCTGTTGTTCCAGATGATGAAAATGTCATCTACAAATCTGAGGTAACACCCCATATATGGATAGAAGGAGGAGTAATATGTTTGATCTTCTTTCTGTTTTCCAAGAGCAGTGTCGGCGAAGCTTGGGGCCATGGCTGCCCCATAGCTATACCCACTGTTTGTCTAAAGAATTTCAAACTCAAAGTAGTCGTTGAGAAGGAGATTTTAAAAGTTTTGCAATATTTTTTGCTTCTCCAGGAAATACTTCCCATGCTTTGTTATTTGCTTCTACAACTGATTGTATACAGTAGTCATGGGGAGCATGATAGACAAAGCATTGACATCTATAGTGTTACCCCTAACCAGCATTTATAACAGATTGTTACATTATTTGCTGCTTTCTGTTTCAAAGGAGATGGTACATTTTATTACAATTTTAGCTTTGGAAAAAGATGATTACATTTTAAAAATTCTGTCATTGACTACTAAATATTCAACTAATGTTACTAGCGTATACGATTTTTGGAATCACTTGGCAATATCTATTGCCCTATATTTATAGGAAAAGCTCTTTTAAATATGTCTTCTGATAATAATTTCTAGCTTTTTAGCCATTTGTTATATGCTTCTACAACTGTTTGTATACAGTAGTCATGGGGAGCATGGTAAACAAAGCTTCAACATCTATAGTGTTACCCCTTACCAGCATTTATAACAAACTGTTACATTATTTGCTGCATTCTGTTTCAAAGGAGATTGTACATTTTTATTACAATTTTAGCTTTGGAAAAAGATTATTACATTTTAAAAATTCTGTCATTGACTACTAAATATTCAACTAATGTTACTAGCGTATATGATTTTTGGAATCACTTGGCAATATCTATTGCCCTATATTTATAGGAAAAGCTCTTTTAAATATGTCTTCTGATAATAATTTCTAGCTTTTTAGCCATTTGTTATATGCTTCTACAACTGTTTGTATACAGTAGTCATGGGGAGCATGGTAAACAAAGCTTCAACATCTATAATGTTACCTCTTACCAGCATTTATAACAAACTGTTACATTATTTGCTGCATTCTGTTTCAAAGGAGATTGTACATTTTTATTACAATTTTAGCTTTGGAAAAAGATTATTACATTTTAAAAATTCTGTCATTGACTATTAATTATTCAACTAATGTTACTAGCATATAAGAGTTTTTGGGATCACTTTGCAATATCTATTGCCTTATATTTATAGGAAAAGTTATTTTAAATATGTCTTCTGATAATAATTTATAGCCTTTTAAATATACTGCATTGGTCAGGTTTAAGGCAAAGTTGAAAAATTTTCTTTAAATCCTATATTTGCTTACCAGTTTATCCTCATTAAAAGTAAAGCTATTCTATATTTCATGATTATACCAACTCTGACCAGAAGTACTTTCTAAAGTTTATCTGAGTCCATATAATCAGATCCTTCAATGCCCATGTACATTTTAAGTACATTTCCAGTCATTAGGGATGGCAAGAGTTTTGTCCAGTTTGTTTGGTTCCAGTTTTCTAGCATGGTATAGTGCTCAAATGCCACCAAGTGAGTTTCCAGGTCATTATCCTTGCACAGCTTATTCAAAGCCATGATATTTTTAAGGATGGCAGCAACACTGGATGGCTCAGTCACCTGTTGCTGCAGTTATGACAGGTGTGTGTGTTAGTCCCCACACCTCATCAACAGTGTTATTTGATGCAGACCATTCAGGATACAGACTATCTTTCTGAAGTAAAACAAAGGCCAAGGCTGCAAGCTTCTCTCAGTTCTAGTTTTCAGCTTTATAAAGAGGTACTTCCATAGAGTACACTCTACAGGTTATTATCTACTGTGGTCTCACATTTCATGCTTTTAGAGCCTTCCTTTAGATGATCTTCTAAGTGATGGCCTAAGTTCCTGATTCTAGCCCTTCAGGCTACTTTATTTTATACATCAGAGATGATCAATTATCACCTAATTGATCTTTAGCTAATTTAGAGTGTTCCCTAGCTACCTGTTTGTGTGAATAGTCTCACACACTGCAACTTATTTTTAAAGATGACTAACACAACGAACACAGCGACTAGTAAAACAAAAAAGCAGACCAGTTCCATGTGAGGTCCCGTTTATTGAAACTAGTGCTGATGCCCAGAATGGTTATGGGTGAAAGCGCTTAGTATTTTTGTATATTTGTTTCTTCTACTAGTTTCAATAAACGGGACCTCACACAGAACTGGTCTGCTTTTTTGTTTTGTTATTTTTAAAGATACTGTTGATGTGACACCCTAACCCCATGTTCATTGTATGATAAAGGGGTTGATCCCAATGCTGATATATGTACCCCTGTCCCCACACACCCCCTATCTATATATACACTAACTCCAGGATTGCACTACAGTGGGGAAAAGGGCATATACCTTTCAGTTACCTTACAGTACTCTACACAGTGCCATATATACTAAGTTCAGCTCAGTGAAATGAGATTCAGTAAAATGAGTTTTCAGTTATTTGTGTTTTCAGCGAAGTTGTCGGGGTGAAATTAAATTCAGTGAAATGAGATTCAACAAAACAAAGTAGAACCATATATATATATATATATATATATATATATATATATATATATATATATATATATACATACACATATATATGTAGAAAGAGAGAGAGATACGTACATATACAAACTGCAGATACATAACTTTTTGTTCCCAACATAATACATCAGGTAAACAGACAAAGGAGAAAGGACAGAGTCCATCAACATGTCCCATGAACCAGACATCAAATGACCTGCTATATCAATTTGAAGTTTTAGAGATAAACATCCTGGTCTAAATCCAGAGGCACATCAAAGTGCATGCTGCACATAAGACTCTTATCTAGACCCAGGGGATCACCATTACAGCAGCTCTACCACTTATCCTTTGAAGCAGCTAAGAATAGGCCAAGGTTATTGAATATCAGTTTACAATCAAAGTACACTTGTGGATTTATTCATATCTCTGAACCATATTGCTGAAACTGAAAATGATTTCATATCCCCATTTTGAACCATGTTAACACTGATGGTTTGAAATTCGTTGTTATGAAAATGTGACCTTTGGATTTCATTTGCCATTCGCTGTTCATTGATGTAGGTTCACTAAGTTTACATTTAATGTTCAGCCTCTTTGAAACTGTACTTTGATGTACCAGTAGTTGACGAAGTGCACTACAGGATTTTGATAGTAAACCTGAAACATCATCTCTAGTGACACTGGCACAGTATGCTGGAGGTCTTTATTTTCAGTCCCATATGAAAGCTAATATTATTCTTTCATTTTTGTGGTTCTTGCAGTTCCTAGGCAGAGGGTTTTCCTTGTGTTTCTGTGTTGGTTTGCAATTAGATCATGATCACTATGCTGGGAGGTTCCTATCTGAAAGGATGTAGCTCTAAAGGGAAACTCAGCATCTATCTGCCCAGAAACTCTTGCTGGACCAGTGTGCATCAAAGTGCCACCTGAACTAGAGCCCAAAATAAATAATACCTTTTTATGAAGTTTCAAAGGCAACAAGGTAACCATTAACAAGCTATTTCAAGTCTAGTCTTACACGATCCAACCAGATGACCACTTGTGTTATCTATGCCATCCAGACATTCAATAATCTTTGCCACAACCCTCTAAATCACCTCTGCCTCATATGAAATGTCATGATTAGCATGACAAACCTATTAACCTATCAGTGCTTATTAAATATACATAACTTTGAGGTGGCTACATCTAGCTACATTTGATGAAAACCTTGGTTAGCATGTAATACAGCAATGCACGTGGCATTGTGTTTTATTCATGCAATCTGTCAACTATTAATAATGAATAAGTCTTTCTCTGAATCTCTTTGATCAGAAGTTTGTGGTTTGTGTAGATTCTAGGCTTATCTTGCTTTACCAGATATAACCATACTGCTAACTCATTCAGTAGGCACTTACTGTTTTAAAATGACAACAAAGTCCACAGCAAATGAATAGTGATAAAATTAACTTAAAACACAAACATACACTGCCAGGCCATCAGCTCCAAAAAGCTGACATAATTTCTTATGTATTTATTAAAAAATAAAAAGAAAAATTAAGTGCTTTCATCCAAAACTATGCTGGTGCAGCTGTGCAGCATTTGCACCTATTCTTGGTTACTGCTTTAAAAAGCAACATGTCTTGATCCTTTAATTCTCTCAGTGTATTCAGTTTCTTAAGGCTACAGCTGTTCTTCCTTTTAGGTGAGCTCTTGATATTGAATAAGGAAATATTTTCAAATCAGAATGCAAAATTGTAATCACTCGGATCTGAATTAGTAGTTTTGCAATTAATCTGTTTTATTTGCTATTTAATCTACCATTGCTTTGATCTTAATGAAGACATGGTTTCTGCTTTAGCAGGAACTTTATGGAAATCACTGGAATTAACATTCCTATAAACATTCATGATGAAGCCTCTAGGAATACACAGATGTTTCGACTTTTACATTCTGTGAATATGCCAAGCTTATCCCATGCCAAACAATCTGATATTTTCATTTGATTAATTACATTTTCCAGAGTTGCAACTTGAAGGTTCACTTGTAGTTTTTGTTTTATTTTGTGGCACTTGTTATAAGAGCTTTAATATAGACAATGCAATATACCCTGAATAGCCAATAAAGTGCTCACAGCTTCAAACACAGTGCTTTTCTGTTGCAGTGCAATGAAGTTTCTGGCAAAATATTAACTTCTGTTCCTGTTTCAAGTCTAAAGGCAACAGATATGCCTCAAAAATAAACTTATTATGTCATCAGCTTTTCTCAGTATTCTCTGTGCAATACACTGCACTTTAACACTGATGCAAGTTCATCATTTATCCATTGCCTGCAAACATTTCCTCTTTTTTCATTTTAAGTAATGTGCACATTTTGTAAAACAGACTTATTTAGTTGCTCGCATATACTTGCAGATTGGTTCTTGCCATCACATGGCATGCAGTTATGACTAAGTACTAGCATTTTCTTTTTTAGTACCAATCACCAAACAGTGCATTTTGCAGCTCCTTGCGAGCATCATTTTACTCCATGCTTCTTTTTGCTATCGTCTCTATTGTAATCACATACTTTAGCTTTAGGCCTGATTTTTACATTACTTTCAGCCTGTTAGCTCTACATGATATAAAGATGTAGCCATACCTACTGTCCAGATGGGCTTAGCTAAAGGTAGTGGCGGTTGAAGACTTGATACTGGTGAAAAAGGAATGATGAGGCATAAACCTTCTCATGTTTCTGGGGATGGGGGATTAAAATATGCATGATGTATACGCTGTGCATTTTCCCAGTGAAGGCTTAGAAAATGGCACTAGCTGGCAACTGTGTGAAGGAAGGACTGAGGGTGTAGACATCACTATCAAGATGATGCAAGTCCCTCACAGCACCCCCTTTACACCTCCATACGAGTCTATGCAATCCAGACCCAGTAATAGGTTAGTCAAAACCTGAATGGCATGACATCTTCCTGTATGGGCAGACAAGGCCTATTCAGTCAATAGGCACATCTGAGGCATGCTCCAGTTGTAGTTATCACAGTTTTTAATGCAACATACTACGTATTCTTAGCAGCACTTTTTGCTGCATACTCATACTTTGATTCTCTTTGCAGATATCCAGTGTTTTTTTTCTAAAGTTATTTCCAATTCTCTTAGCTGTTGGTCCTTTACACAATCATTTCAATGCCATGGTCAATTCTATCTCTGATCATTTAATCATACAACTCACCAAATCTCTTCTTTGGCTAAGTTATTAACTTCAGTCATATAAACATCTCTGGTTCCCTTGCTCATTGCAAGCAATAAATATCTGAGAAATAGTAGAAATGTATTTGGCTGATACGATGCTTTGCACTTATAAGTACTAACTTGTGTCTTTGTTTTACTATAGGATAATGTGTTTTAAATAACTTCATAGATTGCACCCCTGCAGCAGGTAGGAATATTGCATATTGAACTTTTTCAGGCTTTTCTCAAATCTGCTCACAGTTAGATACAGCCCAAACTGCTGCATGACAAAGCTACCAATTAAAGTTACTCTGCAGTTTGAGTCTCAATTGTGGCGGCAGTGGATTTATCTTGAAGAGATGTATAGGCTTGCTTTACCAGAAAAGTCGAGGGAGAAGGCATTTTGGAAATGCTTAATATTAATGCTATAAGTTAAGTGCAATTGTTGGGTATAAGTTTAACAGTGACTCATATCAATAATATTGCATGTGGCTATGATACTATACTCATAGTTTATAGTGGAAATAGGCACATCTGTGTAATTTGGAACTTGCTGCTCAAATGATAAAATCGGCAATATGAGCTTCTTCTTCCTTTCTGATGATGTTTGATACTTCTGCAAATAGTCAGATAATGATGTATAACATGAATGCTTTACATTTTTTATGTATCTCTTTTGTGAAGTCAGAGCATGTGTCATATATTTCTTTACTAGAAGCTTACCTTCTCACAGCTATTCCACTACATGCTGCAACTAACTCCCTCTGTCTTTTTCTGACTTCATCCACATGGATTAACCTGTCATTCATACATTTTCTCCTAACATAGTACAGCTGCTCACAGCATTTTAAAGGGTAAGCAAGGAGTAGCGAGTTGTTTTTCTAGGATCTCGCTAGCTCCTTCTTAATATGGCCTACACTTCATTGTCTTCTTCTGCATGTGCTTATTGCACATGCATATCATGTCCTCTTATAGACTCGTCTTCATATTGTCTGTAAGAATTACTTTATTGCTAACAGGTATTTCTCTAAATATTCTACCCCCTTGTTATGCTTTTAGACACATATGAAAGTAATATTTTCCCATGGATGGGAAATTTACTGTACTTAACTTAGACACTCATTACCTGTAATATGTGCCACTGGGTATGCCAGATGTGGGGCATGGCTAGCCATTAACAAAGACAGACAGAATGGATGTGGGTATACCCTCACCGAGATATATATTCCTAAAAAACATTTAGAGTATGTAGAAAACTATATGTCACATGACAACATAATGTGCCATTAATGCAGCTAGGTCACTAATACTCAAGTTGTATACCCTGTAATCAACAGCTACCCTTTCTAAAGTTTAAATATATACACACATATGTGTGTGTGTGTGTGTGTGTGTGTGTGTGTGTGTGTGTGTGTGTGTGTGTGTGTGTATATGTATATATACATATATATATATATATATATATATATATATATATATATATATATGTATATATAGCAAAAATGCCGCAACAGGGTGTGTCTTATTGTGTAAATAACACACGCCAAAAGGTGTTCTGAGGTTCAGTACCATAGGCAAAGGGCCTTTACATCCACACATCCTCTACATACATATATATATATACATACATATATATATCTAAACATTAGAAAGGGTAGCTGTTGATTACAAGGTATACAACTTGAGTATTAGTGATTCCAATATACATCATGCAGAGCCCCTCACTAACACTCTTCAAAAGTAACCTTGACAGGTGGATGGGAAACAGAAAATTTACCCTGGGGATCACTGCACTGCCTCTGCTGGACAGTGGCACAGGGAACTAATGGCTCTGCTGGATAGTGGTGCAGGGAACTAATGGCTCCGCTGGACAGAGGCATAGGGAGCTAATCTAAGGGGGTGGCGAAAGCCAACACATTCTGGCTAGGCTTATAAATGCCCTTGGGCAGATAGCCTAGTACTTACCTATGAACCTATGAACATCCCTGGAAAGGCATTATTCACATAGTAATACTCATCCTGGAGGGCATTAATGCACTTAGAGAATGGGCTCTCTGTAAATTGTTTTGTTTAACATATTTATATTTATTATTGCTAAAAGACTGTTTTTTTTTATATTTTGGATACAAAATAGTCTTCTGCATAGTGTTCAAACTTGCTGCAGTATATGTAAATGGTCTTGGATGAAGTTTTTTGACATCCAAAATGTAAGATTTTCAAATAATATACAGATTTTTACCCCATTATTTAGTTTAATGATTTGTTGGCAAATCAGTGGTGACTGAAGTCAGTAAAGAATGGAATACAATTGAGTTTCAGACTTTATTTCCTTCAGAAAACGCATGCTAAAACAAATTCTGTAACAGCAATCTTTAAACTCTGTTCCTATTTTTGAGCCTTTGTCTCTCCTTTATTTTACGCTTTATCCAGATTTCTTGAGCTATGAGGTTGAGAGGTATGATGTTGAGAGGTATGCATACTTCTTAAGTTTAATTGCTGCTACCATTGTTTGCTCGATCTGTGCCTCTTTCTCTCTATGTTCTGCTTAGTGAGTGTAAAATAATGGCTCACATGCATGTACACACACACACATACACACACACGCATGCATGCACACATGCACACATTTTTCTATTTTTTTTTTATTTTCGATTTGTCTTAATTTTATACAAGCAAAGCAGTGTGGCTCTTAGCTTCCTTACAATCAAAGCTCCACAGTAGCTTAATATGCTGCCCTGAAGAGGTGGTCTTGTTTTTCAGTGAGCATTACCTTTACACTAACACCCTGCTGGAGGATGTTCATTCTCCAGTCAGGGATTAATGTACAGTCTGCCCATTCTCTAAATAAAAACAAAATGTTCTATATCATTAAAGAAGCATTTTAATCAATGAAGATATTTAGCATTTTGAATCATTATTGCAACTCTGGTACAGTCTATGTGCTATTGTCTGGTTTCTTCAGTGAACTTTTATATCTGGTGCATTGAACAAGACTATCCATAATGGATATTAATCTTGCTTCTTGGATAGTTCTTAGCCTAATCACCTTCACTTAGAGAAGACATTTTAGAAGTCTATGACTTCAGCTATTGACTATCATATTTCTCATAGTCTCAATTTTTTCATAGCAATACTGGTTGTAATCCTTCTTGTTCCTCTTCCTCCAGAAACTTCAATTTTGTCTTTTAAAAGTTTCAGCAATTTCTCCATAAAACTTCTCATCTTCCATCAGTTTCAGGTTCAGACATTGCTAACGCTGTAACTTTTTTTTTAACTGGTAAATGTATTATTCATGGTTATTATGCCCTCTGATTTGTATCCAGTATTTCTTTCACTCTGGGTTGACTTTGAGACATAAGTAATGCAGATGAAGTTTGTTAAATGCTTTTCATCCTGTTGTCGACTAGCAGTTAAACTGCTGAGGTAATAAGTCCTTGCAATTGATAAGGAAAACTCCCTTTTCGATAATTGTGAGGTAATCCTAACTGCTGGATTCATGACAACAATTTGACTCATTTGTAATCAAACCTCAGAACTGCAATTAGAACAGAGCAAAATCACTAAACTGTAAAGATCAGTTGCAATCAAAAAGTAGAAAAAAGTCATTTTTTCAGGGGAGCCAACCCAGTTGCACTCATGATATTGGAGGGTTGCACCCTGTAAACTCCCACTACTTATACTGGCCCTGAAGTAACACAATCTCAGAAAAGGATACAAACATGGAATACTAAAATATTGATCATTTGGAAATACATTAATGATCAGACATATGAGAATGTATTGCAAGAATCTCAAAAGCAAACCTTGCTACAGTCATAGTTTTACTGAAGTGTTTATTATGAGATTTGTCACTGTTGAGATAGTTCTCTCAATTTTTTCTTATTCAGCATAATCCAGTACACTTACTGTGACATGTTTAAATTTCTGTTTATGCACAAACTTCTGATTTCTGACTTTTGTATTGCAAACCTTTATCAGAAATAACAAAATCAGGTATCACTGTCTGAATAATATGTTTGTGTTTATCAGTCTTATTATTTCAGAGAACTTTAGACAATAATTTACACAGATTATATGCATAGCTACTTTGAAATGCAAAAATTCACTACTCAATTGACTACACACACAAATATGCTATTCACTGCTAGATTGTTCATGAATTATAGTGGTAAATGTCTCTCTTCTTCTTCTTCTTTTGGATTGTTGTTATTTTATATGCTTTAGATGGCACAACTCAGTACAGGATACTGAGAGACAACTTCTGCCTCATGTATAGAGCCCCAACAGATCCTATCCTCTCAGACCTTTTGCACATTTGCAAGTTCTATGGCGGAATAAATCTCAGTCTCTTCTGCAATATAAACAGAACATGTTGAAGGAGTACGTATGTAATGCATAGAGTTCTGTTTTTTCTGCAAGCCTCTGCCATATCACATAAATCTACATATTTTTTTATACCTATTCAAACATAATTTGGACAAATAGATGGTAACCACAAATTCATCCCCAGTTTCGCATCCTTGTCCCACATGGACAGAGGCAGCCTATAAATTTCCCAACATGTCTGTGTTCTGCCCATTTCCACATTATTTGTCAGAAAATATAAGCTGTGAAAACTATCGTGAAAAATGAAGGCTAGGCTTCTTATTATTCTCCTAAATCAATAGCCTTGAATGTACTTATGAACCTGCTACTACTGGTTTTATCTAAGTAGGCATTCCTGGTCAATATATTGGCTCCTTTGCTCTTTCTTTGTACTTTATTATGCCCACATGTGATTTTAAGTACTCTCTCAGCATTTCTTTCTGTACCTTTATTTTTATTTATACATTGTTAACTGGATAAGTACAATGATATGAAGATCTTTTTCAGGCATGGCCTGGTGCAATAAGGCAAAACATTTGACATTATAAAAGCAATCATTCATAATGCTGTATATATATAAATAAAAAAGTTGAACATAAACAGATATTAGTGCTTAACTGAGTCATTTGCAACTATGTTTTCAATATGTATATGTATAATGAAAATGAATATGAAATATAAATGCAATGAAGTGAAATCAGAGATATATTGATATGTTTTAGTAAGGCAGGAAACAGAATAATGGATCTGAAATAAAAATAGAAGACCGTAACAAGACAACAGTGAAAAGGATTGCAACCAGGTAGGTATGTGAAGTATAAGAAAATGATAGAGGAAAGAGGCAAGATTACAGTTTAAAGGACTGTGGGAGGGTGAGGTGTGAAATATAAATTCAGTAAAATATAGACTTATCCACAGGAGGGTAAAGAGCTATGTAGGAAGAAGAGACTAAAAAAAATGTAATTTCAAAGTGTTTATTGGGAATATTATTTTCCAGTTTGGAAATTTAATCCATGAATATAAATTATTTCTTCTTTGTAAGATATAAGACTGATTTTCTTTTATTTAGTAATGATTTTAGTTAAACCATCATTTTATTGTAAGATTGCTTACCAGCTGAATCTCTTAAATCTGTGTAAGTACATCTCTGGAAATCTTTTAAATTGTCCTTCTGTCATTGGCAACTACTTATCTATCAGATCTTTATGCATCTCTAGTAAATATGCTCTTTTCAACATATGTGTCATGTGCTATTCCATATTTGGTTTGTATATCATTTTTAGATTATGCTTTTGCAGACAGAGTAACACTTCTGCAAGTAAGTGTCATGCTATAGAAAGACTTTTTGAACAGGCTTTCAATGTTCTGTGGTCTATTTCCATCCAAACTTTATTTTACTACATATTTCTTCTTTTTCTTTCATCTACTCCTGTTAGGGGTCACCACAGTAGATCATCTGCTTCCATTTCTTCCTGACCTCTGCATCTTGCTCTGCCACACCAACCACCTCCATGTCCTCTCTCACCACATCCATAAACCTTATCTTAGGCCTTCCTCTTTTCCTCTCACCTGGCAGCTCCATCCTTAACATCCTTTCCCAATATACCCAGCATCCCTCCTCAGTACATGTCCAAACCAATGCAATCTTGTCTCTCTGGCTTTGTCTCCAAACCGTCCAACCTGAGCTGACCCTCTAATATACTGATTCCTAATCCTGTCCATCCTCATCACACCCAGTGCAAATCTTAACATCCTTAACTCTGCCACATCCAGCTCTGGCTCCTGCCTTTTTGTCAATGCCACTGTCTCCAACCCATATAACATAGCTGGTCTCACTTCCCTCTTGTAGACCTTCCCTTTCACTCTTACTAGTACCCATCTGTCATAAATCAATGCTGACATTCTTTTTCACCCACTACACCCTGCACTCTCTTCTTCACCTCTCTTCCACACTCACCATTACTCTGAACTGTTGATACCAAGTATTTTGAGTCATCCACTTTTTCCAGCTCTCCTCTCTGGACCTTCACCCTTCCTCTGTCCTGCCTGTCATTCACACACATATATTCTTTCTTAGTCATGTTGACCTTCATTCCTCTCCTCTCTAGAGCATATCTTCACCTCTGCAAGGGTCTTCTCAACCTGGTCCCTACTCTCTCTACAGATCACAAAGCCAACTGCAAACATCATAGTCCACAGGGGAATCCTGTCTGATCTCATCTGTCAACCTGTCCATCACCATTAGAAATAAGAAAGGGATCATAGCCAATCATTGATGTAATCCCACCTCCACCTTGAATATATCCATCACTCCTACCACAGGCCTCACCACTGTTACACTGCCCTCATACATATCCTGTACCACTCTTACATACTTGTCTGCCTCTCCCGACTTCCTCAAGCAATACCACAACTCCTCTCTAGGCACCCTGTCATATGCTTTCTCTATGTCCACAAAGACACAGTGCAGCTCCTTTTGACCTTCTCTATACTTTACCATCAACACCATCAGAGCAAACATCACATGTGTAGTGCTCTTTCCCGGCATGAAACCATATTGCTGCTCACTAATCATCACTTCCCTTTTTAACCTAGCTTTCACTACTCTTTCCCATAACTTCATGCTTTGGCTGATCAGTTGTATCCCTCCACAGTTACTTCAGCTCTGCATATCATGCTTATTCCTAAAAATAAGTACCAATACACTTCTTCTCCACTCCTCAGGCATCCTCTCACTTTCCAAGATTTCGTTAAACAATCTGGTTAAAAACTCAACTGCCATTTCACCTAAACACCTCCATGCTTCCACAGGTATGTCATCTGGACCAACAGCCTTTCCGTTCTTCATCCTCTTCATAGCTGTCCTTACTTCCTCCTTGCTAATCTGCTTCACTTCATGGTTCACTTTCCCCACATCATCCAACCTTCTTTCTCTCTCATTCTTTTCATTCATCAGCCCCTCAAAGTACTCTTTCCATCTGCTCAACACAGTCTCTTTGCTTGTGAGTACATTTCACTTGTTATCCTTTATCACCTTTACCTGCTGCACATCTTTCCCAGCTCAGTTCTTCTGCTGAGCCAATCGGTACAGGTCCTTTTCTCTCTCCTTAGTGTCCACATTTTCATACAACGTGTCATATGCCTTATCCTTAGCCTTTGCCCCCTCTCTTTTCACCATATGTCTTATCTCCTTATACTCCTGTCTATTTTCTTCATGTCTCTGACAATCCCACTTTTTCTTTGCCAGCCTCTTCCTCTCTATACCATTCTGTATTTCCTCATTCCACCACCAGGTCTCCTTGTCCTCCTTCCTCTGTCCAGATGTCACACTAAGCACCATTATAGCTGTCTCCCTTACCACCTCTGCTGTGCCTGCTCAGCTACCTGGTAACTCTTCACTTCCACCTAGTGCCTGTCTTAACTCTTGCCTGAACTCCACTTACAGTCATCCTTTTTCAACTTCCACCATTTGATTCTTGGCACTGCCTTCACTCTCCTCCTCTTCTTTTTGATTGCCAACGTCATCCTACAGACCACCATCCTATGCTGCCTAACTACACTTTCCCCTGTCACCACTTTACAGTCTCCAGTCTCCTTTAGACTGGCCCTCCTGCATAGGATATAATACACCTGTGTGCATCTTCCTTCACTATTGTAACTCACCCTATGCTCCTTTATGTTCTTAAAATATGTATTCACTACAGCCATATCCATCCTTTTCACAAAATCCACTACCAGCTGATCTTCTGCATTCCTCTCCTTAACACCATACCTACCATCACCTCCTTATCCCCTCTGTTCCTTTCACCAACAATCCCACTGAAATCTGCTCCATTCACTACTCTCTCACCCTTGGGTATACTTTCTACCACTTCATCCAACTCTCTCCAAATTATTTCTTTCTCATCACACACCCGACTTGCGTAGCATATGAGTTAACAACATTCATCATCACACAATCAATTTCCAGCTTCATACACCTCACTCTATCTGACACTCTTTTCACCACTAAAACACTCTTTTTTATTTTATTTATTTAACATTTGTTTACCGGTAAAGTCCAACTTGGAACAAAGACAATTTTCAGCGGAGGCCTGGGGTGAAACACTCCAGATGCATGTTTTTGTAATGTGGGAGGAACCTGGAGAACCTGGGGAAAACCCACATGAATGCATGGAGGACATGCAGACTCCTCACAAAAGGTACCCCAGACAAGACTCGAACTAGAGAACCTCTTGCTGTGAGGTGACAATGCTACCACTGCACCACTGTGTCATCCACGTCATATGTCTTGACATACTGTTCCTTCAGGATAACTCCTACCCCATTTCTCCTCCCATCCACACCATGGCAGAACAATGTGAACCCACTTCTGATATACATGGCCTTACTTCCCTTCCATCTGATCTATTGCATGCACAATATATGACTCTTTCTTCTCTCAATCATATCAGCTAGCTCTCTTGCTTTACCAGTCATACTGCCAACAGTCAAAGTTCCTACCCTCACTTCCACACTCCTAAAATTCCTCCTCTGCTCCTGCCTCCAGGCATGGCTTCCCCCTCTTCTTCTCCTTTGGTCAATAGTAGCCCAATTTTCACCAGCAGCATATTGGCTAACAGTACTGGTGGCAGTCGTTGTTAACCTGGGACTCGATCAATCCAGTATGGAAATCTTGATTGTTGTCTGAATATTTCATCTGGCAAAAACTTTACACCAGATGCCCTTCCTGATGTTGTCCCTCCCCATTTATCCAGGTTTGGGACCGGCAAAAAGAAATACACTGGCTTGCGAACCCTCCAGTTTACCATATATTTATTCACAGAATTGTTCATGTCTATACACTGTTGCTAACAGTTTATTTTCTGTTTTAGCATATCTTTTCTGCACATATGGAAATGTTCTCAAACCATATTGAAATTATTATTTTCTGGTAGAATCATTGCTTTTACACTCATTTCGACTGGTGTTTATGTACAAAAAACTGACCTTTTTTTGTATTGTAATATTTCAATATTGGAACATAATATTTTAAACACAGAGTAACTTTAATTACTATTTTGTGGAATTCAAATGTTGTTTCTTCTTCCTAACTCCATTCTCAATGCACACCTGGTTCTAACAGATTTTTAGAGGTTTAATAACTTCAGACATATTCTTTGCAAAATGCAGATTAGTCTAATTTCTAGAAACCTCTGTAATGCTCGCTTGTCTTTTGTCCATCCCATTCCCATTATTTTTCAAAATTCTCCTGGAGCTGTAATCAGTCCCACTGATGTTATATGATCGCCACCTGAAATTATGTTGACTTATTCTGTTTAATAGTTGTACCATTATCCTGTCAGGCTGTTCTTGGGTTTGATCCAAAACTAAGAGACCACTAATTATGCTTACAGTACTTTCCAAGCCTTCAGTTATTAGAGTGATAGTGTTTTGAAGTACCTCTAGCGCTTACACTATACAAAAATGGAATTCTAAACAATGCTTGCCTTCCATTTATATAGTAAATGCAGACAATTTGGAAAGTACAGTTGTGTAAAATCTTACCATAACAGTAGATGCCCTTGCTTTCATGGCAGCAGTATTCCTTACAAATGGGATTCCCTGCAGTGATGCCCACCATCCGGCCAGTTTACCAAAGTCTACTGTTGCTTTAATGTACACTGAACGTCACCTGCACATTGCTTGCATAGGATAGGGCATAAATGTGATGTTCAGGTATACCATCCTCAGAACTGTTTGCCCCAGTAGGAACAGAAGTCCAAGGAGAACCTGCACATCCAGGAAGGAAAAAAGACGAGGGGGGGAGTGAATACTGCAGAGGTGAAGGCAAGGACATCTACCATTATGGTAAGATTTTACACAGTTGTACTATGTCCTTACATTCACTTTTGCAGTATTCCTTACAAATGAGAGAGTGTCAAAGCTCAAGAAGAAACTTGGGAGGAAGAAGCAGCAGACTCCTCTAACAAGCCATGAAGAATGGCATCAGCAAAACCAGCCCTAGCTCAGGAGATACCATCCATCTGGTAATGTTTGTTAAAGGTCTGCACAGAAGTCCAGCTAGCAGCTTCAAGAATAGAGTTAGGGTCTAAGCCTTTGAAAAAAGCACCAAAAGAGGCCACAGCTCTAGTGGAATGAGCCTTTACAGAAGAGGGAAGGCTCTTTCCATTTGAAGTGTAACAAAAGGAAATGGCCTTTGAAATCCAAGTGGAAATAGTATGCTTGGAAACAGCCAAACCTAAAGACCTAGGATGAAAGTAAACAAACAACTGGTCAGATTTCAGATAGCTTTAGTTTTATCCAAATAAAATCTGAGCTGTCTATGCAAATCTAAGGTAGACAGCACCCTCACACTGTCAGATTGTGGAGAGGGGAAGAAAGTAGGCAAATTAGTAGACTGATTAAGTGACAACTCATTAATCATCTTATACATGAAAGAAGGATTAGTACGCAAGATCACCCTGTCCCCGTAAAATATCTAAAAAGGTGGACAAGCCATAAGGACTTTCAACTCAGACACCAGACGTAAGAGCTAACAAAAGAAGTGTCTTCCAAGAACAATGTTGCAAGGGAGCTGAAACAGCAGGCTCAAAAGGAGCCTGAGTCAATTTTTCCAGAACAAAATTAAGATTCCAGGGAGGAGGAACAGGCTTCCTGGGAGGTCTAATATTAAGGGCTCCTTTAAGAAATTGCTTAGCCTCAAATCTAGAAGCTAATGGGGGAGTTAAAGGCAGACAAGCAGAAAGAGCTGATAAGTGGGCCTTAATAGATGAATTGGCCAAACCAGCATTGAGCAACTCACACAAATAAGACAGAACCGAAGGAACATCCCCAGAAAGTGGGTCCAGGTCACAAGAAAGACACCAAATAGAAAACCTCTTCTATTTATACAAGTAGGATTTCCTAGTAGTAGGTTTTCTGGCCTCTTGATGGACCTGCAGCATGACCTCAGAAAAAAAAGGTGTCTATGAAGGATCAAAACCCTATCAACCACAGTGTCAGTTGAAGCGGGGACAGGTGGGGATGGATGAGAGACCTCTTGTCTTATGTGAGGAGATCCATCCTGTGAGGTATCTTGTGATGATTGCCCTTGGCTAGATGCAGAAGTAGAGGGAGCCAGTGCTGTTTCGGCCAAAAGGGAGTCACCAACAAGATTTTAGGAGCATCCTGTTGAATCTTGAACAGGACTCTTAGAATGAGAGGAAGAGAGGGAATGCATAAAGAAACATCCCCTTCCAAGAAAATTAGAGGGTGTCCACCTTCCATACCATAGGACCTGGGACTCTGGCACAAAACAGAAGAAGTTGTCTGTTCAGAGGGAAGGCAAAGAGATCTACTTAAGGAGTACCCCACTGGTGAACAATGTCCAGAAACATATCCCTGTGAAGCATCCATTCATGTGATTGAGTGAAGGACCAAGTCAGATTGTCTGAGACAGCATTCTGATCTGAAGAAATGTAAACTTCCTGAAGAGCCACTTGATATTGGATAGCCAGATCCCATACAAGAAGTGCCAGCCATCAAAGACAGTAATATTACATACCCCCCTGTTTGTTGATATACCACATGACTGTGGTATTGTCTGTGAATAACTTGACAGGCCCTGGAGAAAAGTGAGGATGAAAGGCCTGAATAGCTAGCATAAGAGCACTCATCTCTTTGATGTTGATGTGTTACTTCTGCTAATGAGGTGACTGAACCCTCAGGGAGCCAAACATTGCTCCCCATCCCACATCTGAAGCATCTGTGAACAGATCCAGAGGGAAGAGGAGGTTGAAAAGGGAGTCCTGGATTCAGAGACAACTGCTGAATATACCACAAAAGTTCTTTCTCGAGACATGGGAGAAGAGGAATGGGAAAGTCTAGAGGAAGCACATGTTGAAGCCACACAGACTTCAGAAACCACTGGAATGTCCTCATGTGGAGTTTGTCGAGAGGGAGCATTGGAATGGTGAAAGCCATGAACCCCAGTGCTCTCAGAAACTCCCTGGCTGTAATGAAGGCCAGGTGAAGAAGAGTCTGAAAGAAAGAAATTAGAGTTAATGCCTTTGGAAGAGGCAGGGATACCAACACTGGCACTGTTTGAATCCTGCAATCCAGAAAGACATGATCCTGAGAAGGAGTCAGGGAAGACTTTTTAAAGTTTATTGTGAACCCCAGGCTCCGAAGAAGAGAAATAGTAAAATGAAGATTTTGCAAATGGACCTCTAGAGAAGATGCTTGAATCAGCAGGTCATCCAAATAAGGAAAGATTTGAATCTGTTGAAGACTGCAAAAGGCAATCTTAGGAGTAAGGCATTTGCTGAATACCCCTGGGGCAGTAGAAAGGCCAAATGGTAAAGCACAAAACTGAAAATGCCAAGAAGCAACAGAAAAATGCAAAAATCTCCTGAAAAGAGGATAGATTGGAATATGGAGTTAAGCATCATTGAAGTCCAGAGACATCACAAAGTCCTGAGGGAGCAAGCAAGGAAAATGGGACTAAAGGAACAACATCTGAAAGGAAGGCACCTTCAGAAAAGTGTTTAGATGGGAGAGGATGGTACACCTGATCATCTCCTTTATGCCCTACCCTATGCAAGGAGTGCGCGGTGACATTCAGCATACCTTAAAGCAATGGTAGACTTTGGTAAACTGGCCGGATGGTGGGCTTCATGGCAGGGAATCCCATTTGTAAGGAATACTGCAGCTGTGAATGCAAGGACATCTTACATTATCTAGATGTGTACCCCAAACATTGTTTTTCATCTAGTACTTGAAAACCTCAGTGCCTGGCATTTTTAAGATTTCTTCAACTGCAGGCAAATGGTAATGCACTTTTATAGTCTTTGATTTGAATTTAGTGGATCAATAGAAATGTAATTTTGTCTTTCATTCCAGTAGTAACCATACCATCCACCCATTTTGTTGGTTTTAATGACTTCTTGACAGTATAGGTATTATATTCTCTGCAGTTCCTGTTCGTCTTTACTACTATTGGTGCTTTTCTGGGATCTTGCATCACTCACAATACGTCAGGATTTATTTGTACAAAATACTATTGCAATAAGCTATCAAAGCATGTAAACAGATTAACGTAGGCATGCTTTATATTTTTGCTATGGCACTTCACAAGATTCGAAATGCCTCTACAGTTTCGTAATCATGTACATACATGGTTTGGTTTCATATTGTTACCTAATTTTATCATTCTCAGCATCTCAGCATCTCAGAAGAAAAGCAAAACAAAATATTAGGAAATTCAGACATTTGGGTGCAGCTATCTGCAAATGGACCATGTACTCCTTGTTTTTATATATTCACATTTCTTTAGTTTCTGATTCTGTAGTGTTACATGGTAGACAGAACAGGATAACAATGGATATACACTTCTGTCTTTGCTATTTCTAATTTTAGTTGTTTAAGTGCATTTTCTGATGCTGTACAATACTCAACATTCATATATAGTTAAAATTCTACATTCTGTCCAATAATTTTCAGCATGTTTCGCCAGCAGTTTGCTATACATTCATCTTGGTTCTTTTGATTTCATTATATCAACTGTTTTAATAGAGCAAAAATCCATTTAATTTTTCTGTTCAACAACATACAAATTCTTTTGTACACTCTTGTCTTTGATTTTATGCATCATCGTGAAATGATTTTTTCTAGCATACATTCTGCAGGGATGATCATATTTATTAGCTCTGCCTCTCATGCTGATGGCCACACCTACCTGAAGCCTTAATCGAACTGAAGCAAACACTATGCCCTTCATATCCCTTGTCTATTATAGTGCATTGCACTTTTCTGTCTTCCATCTTAGAACCTGTCTTTGATACCATATGCTGCCCAGTTTTCCTTTTCAGATCCATTCCTCTTATAACACATTTTTATTTAGTTTCTACCGTTTTTCTGTATGCTATTAGCTGAATTCGGTATGCTTGCAGTACACAGGCAGATCACCTTCTTTGTATAATTAGGTTGAGATATATGACTGCATTTGCTAAGAAATATGTGAAAGGAAGTGTGATAGTCTCGGTAAAAATTTGATATAATTGCCACAAAATTATCTAAAACTAGCAGACATGCATTAAACTAGGATTTTCATGTTTTACTTTACGTATCACAAGACAAGCACAGAGCATATTTCTGGTTGCTTCTTTAGATACGGGGAACCACTAGTTGCAAAAAAAAAAATGCATCCTTATCAATTTTAATGGAGGCTATTTGATTTAAGCTGCTAATCAGAAATAATCAGACAGAATGGATCTGACAACGAAATGCAACACTCATCCCAACAATAAGATTTAACTTATAAAAACAACATTATGGTAATGTTTTATCTAATTTATTTTGGATACTTACATTTTTCTTAATGCAACTACAGGTACATTATTTTAACATAGAGACCAGAAGCTTCTGAGACTAAAGTTAATTACTTTATTACTGTGAAAAATCTCTTATATTCATTCAAGACCCTGGTAATGTCTGTAAGCTGTAAGTAGAAGGGTTTCCACTCACATAACACAGTATGGGTTTCTTCATCTTTTTTATCAACTTTGGACAGCATTTTTATAAAATGTATAGTGTGTGTGTGTCTGTGCGTGTGTGAGTGTGTGCGTGTGTGTGTATGTGTGTGGTGTGTGCGTGTGTGTGGTATGTGTGTGGTGTGTGTGTCTGTGCGTGCGGTTTAATATTCATGCATTTGTAGAGATGTAGAAACTATAAGGAAATATTTCTAGGCAAGTATCTTTAAGTTGTCTGAGTAAAAGCAGATGCAAATGAGCAACACTCTTAAAATGAGGGGTATGTATATGCAAGCAAAGTAAATAAAATTAGAGGACCAATTCAGAAACATATGAAAAGTGCAACATTGTGATCTAACACTAGTAGTAATGACTTAAGCTAAATCCTTGTATTCATGCAGGGAATCAATCAAATATTCTGGGGGTTGCAGCACCATTAGTTAATGTGTAAATGCAACAGGATATTAATGCTGCTATATGCTCCTGTGGTGTATATTATTACTCAAAGAGCTGTCACATCACCTGGTCACAGTTAACATTTCATGGACTCCATAATACCAACATTGTCGACTGGAACTATACAGGTCTGGTTACCATGATGGAACTGCTAGACATATGTCAGCCTCATCTACAGGCCCATGGGATTTGTGGATTACCTATCCCAGTGGATACAAAGGTATATTTGGCTTTGCATATGTAACTGCAGGAACCTTTCAGGGGACTTCTGCGGAAACAGTTGGTATATCTAAGGCATCTGCCTCTAGAATACTCCATCAATTTCTCAATGCCATGCAGCAGGATTTGGGGGACCATATGTGGTTTCCATAAACCACAGAGTGCAGAAACAACACTATACAAGATTTGTTCGATATAGCCCATTTCTCTGAGGTATTAAAGACCACAGACTGCATGCACACTAAAATAAAGACTCCACCAGGTGATCTTGGACTAAGGTATATCAACCATAAAAGGTATCATCCCATTAATTGCCAGGAGGTCTCTAATGCACTTTGTATCACCTGCAAAGTGTCTGCAGACCACTAGGGCATCTACTATAACTCCTATATATGAACAGGTGATTGTTACCAACTCACTCTTTGTGAGTGGAGACTTCTCCCAGAGACATCTCATTGTCGATGCAGGATATGCCCTGTAGCCCTAGCTGATGATACTCATCAGAAATACACAGAATGAGATAGACCAGGGATATATAACTCTGATACGTCTGCTAAAATATTTTCAGTGAGTGTGATGATACATAGGCAGCTACAGAAGGGAGGCCAACTACAGGAAGAGCACTTTCCAGCACACTGCAGTCTAGGCTAAGTTAGATGAGAAGTCAGTGGAGGAGCCATCTGCATGGGATGAACATGCTAGG
Organism: Protopterus annectens; assembly: GCF_019279795.1. NCBI lineage: Eukaryota > Metazoa > Chordata > Ceratodontiformes > Protopteridae > Protopterus > Protopterus annectens. The sequence goes on along the minus strand of NC_056727.1, from coordinate 146,062,673 downwards.
TGGAGAAGGGTGCTGTATGCTGTGGCACTAGCAAAGAGTCAATGACTTGCACACAGCATATATGCTACAGTAACAAACTCAACACCCAGGCACATGCTGGGCATCTCTTGCATCTGACATAAGCAACCCAAATAAGAAAATGCAAATGACAGGGTACAGTTATTATCATTTGCACAAGTGGGGAAGGGAGCACAAGTGTGAAATGCTTTCTGCAGGGAAATGTTTGAGCTCTGTATAATCTGAAACTTTATTTCTGCCAAGTGCTTAAGATATGGGGCTTCAGGAGATTATGGAGGAATTTTATGTGATGAACCATCAGCACCTGTGATTTGATTGTGTGCAGCTGTGGTGTGTGTGTGTGTGTGTGTGTGTGTGTGTGTGTGTGTGTGTGTGTGTGTGTGTGTGTGTGTGTGTTTGTGCGCGTGCGTGTGTGTGTGTGTCTGTGTGTGTGTGCGTGTGTGTGTGTGTGGTATGCCAGGCCACAGCTGTAGTTTCAGCACTGTGGCTCAATCTAGTGTACAGGCTGGCAGCATATATTGCAGGTGGTTGGGCATCCCTATTTTGATGCCATCCTTGACTGCTGACTCTACCAGAAGTTGTATGGGAAGTACCATGGCACTGGCTATATGTAGGTATGCTATGTGACCATGACTGTCAAATGCTACCAGGTTTGTCAGTGCTGCAACTAACATAACAAAGGGGACATCATGTCCAGCCTTGGTTTCTCCACACCAACTGTTGCTGTGGAATTGCTTGTGCTGCATGACTGTAACCCTATTCATCATTTCCCACGATGTCTGGTATCCTTGGTGGTAGTATTGGGTCAGCTGCATGGGCAATGGTTGCCATGCAGAACGTGAGCCTGGAAGGACATGGATTTAGTCAGTATGCAATTCACTCTATCGAAACTGTCACACATACAAGCATGTATGCCTTGAAGTCATCTTGCACATTCTGCATAATCCCTATCTAGTCTATAAAGGCTATGGTGGTACCAGCCTATGCCTCCATGGTGGCACTGCATGTACATTTGGTCACACCCATTGACAGAGCTAATTCAGATGGAGGTTGACATTCATACCTTTGATATGCAGCAGTATGTACACCTGTGTCTTTGCCCCCTCCTCTACCCTATGGAACTTATGGCAATCACTGATAGCTATCCCATGGGGGATATCACATTGTCCAGACTGTAAATGCCCACAGTAGCCTGTCCTCCCTGTGTGGTGTGTGTTTGCTGGGTGCTGTTTTGTATAGTGGCAGTGTTTCTGGCTTGGACAGAGGATCCTGACTGTGCATTCCCTGTGTCCAACATAGATCCTGCACTCCCTGAGTATTCTAGCTGCTCATTACTGTCCTCTTCAGTGACAGATGATTTTTTAATATAAGGCAGTGGAAGTCCCATGGTGGTGGTGTCAGACAAAGAATCACCTGTGAACACAGCAAAACACAAAGCCCAATATAAGCCTAAAATCTCATCTCTCTACCTTAGCTCCAGTGAGATATAAGAACAGTTTGTAGTAACATAAGTTACGTTGTGCAGGTGCCTGTAGACTTTGTACTCCTGATGTTCCTATATTACTATAAGCACTCACCATTACTGAGATATGCTGTGATAACGTCAGCACTGGAAATAGCCTCTAAATAATACATTTTTGTCTTATTGCAGTTATGCTCTAAGGTATAATCTAAAACCATGGGACTATTAGGACATCACAGGTAACTTCCTGATTTGCTCACTTTTTGCACACATTCACCATCACTCACAAGCACACACACACACACACACACACACACACACACACACACACACACACACACACACGCATACATGCACACACACACACACACACACACACACACGTACACAAGCACACACACACACACACACACACACACACACACACACACACACACACACACACATGCATAAACACACATATGCACACCCTGACCACATGCACATTAATAATTTTGTTACAGCTCCCTGTTGAAATATTTGCACTTTTCATGCAGACTGTTGACAGAAAAAAAAAGAACAACATTTCAGGAGAAAAGTCAATCTCGAACATTCCTCTTCTCCTTTAAGCTTATTTTTTCCAGGGAATAAGCCCTCACATACCACCTCAACTTATAAATACCAACTCCAAAATTACCATACATCAGAGAAAAGGAAATATTGTGGGAAATTGTCATCTTGGACTTGTTATATATTAATCTACTTTTTCAATCATTCAGTCTCTGTGTTTCATTTCAAATTGTTGCCTTTCTTGTTATTATACTACTATACTGTGAGTGTGGCAGTTCCATATCACTTTTATTTCCAACAATATAGCCTCTATACATATTTTTATATAAAAATGAAGCAGTGTCCTCTTTCCACTTCATCTCATCACAAATTTGGTCTGCTTCCTCTAAGAGTTACGCCTCACAATTGCTGTTGGGTGTGTCTCCCTTTAAACTTGATAACCCTTGTGAACACTACTCTGTGTGCTTCTCTGCCTGGTCTTTCCCCATGCTCATACACATAACAGTCTTTGCAAATTTATCCAAAGCATGTATTTCATCTGAGAAACAATAATATATATTCAGTTACTGTGATGCCCCACCTCTGGGTCAGTAATCAAGGAGCCTCAATCCCCACCATTGGCACCTGTGGGGAACATTCACTGGGAGGATAACAGGTAGACACACAGTATTTCTAGATGCAGTTGTCTGCATCCAGCACAATCAAGCACAATTTCCCATAACAGCAAACAGGGAACACAGTCAGGGGCTGGTTCCTGCCTCTTTCTCCAGATCCCCAGTAGGACTCCCCACCAGCACAACTATAGAGTTGAATCCTTAGCCAGGTTTCCAAGCCAAGTGCTCCAACACTCTCTCTCTCTGTACAACCAGCTCTTCATGTCCCTGGCCAAGTAGCTGATACACACACTCTTTAAGATTTGATTTGTACACACACACACACACACACACACACACACACACACACACACACACACACACCTGGGAAAGGTTGGCACAGGTTTACTAGCTATGCCCCTTTTTGTCCAGACTATAAGGCAGTTATCACTGCCACCAGAACCGCTTGCCAGCTACGTTAAGGTCCTTAACAAAGGGTATCCAATTTTACTGTGTAATATTAATACTAATACAAATGGTAGTTTGACCAAGAGCAAGTTATTAGGAGTGGCCCACACAGTGTCACCAAATAAATATGCAAATACTCTCAAAACTTAAATATCTCTACAAAGATCAGCTACAATGAAACATTTAGATATATGTATTAATACATAATAAAAGGACAAGACAAAACTAAATATCTATTCACAGTGACATCAAAGTTCAAAATCACAGGAAATATTTAAAATAACATTGAAGGACAGACTCAGACAAATAAACAAAAACATCTTAACTAAGCTTCACCATATTCCTGACTGAATCTAAGAGAATTATAATATTCTCTAACAGCTTATTTGGGGAAAGGCAAGATGAAATATGTGAGCAGTCTCTCTCATCAGTCTCCAAACAGAATACCCTGTCTCACTAAGAAACTTGTCAAAATAATATCTAAAATATTACTTCTGGGATAGAATGCAGAATGACATCACTTCTAGATCTAGTTCCCATGCAAACCATGATTGCTGAAATTTGGCAGGATTTAGCACCTGCCTGTAAAAATATACACACAAGGGCTTTTGCTCAGACCTATGTCAAGTGCTGGAAGTCATAAAACAAGTTCATACCTCCATGCTTCCAGAATAGTAATTAGTTCACCTCAAAGACAATGCAGAAAGCTTCCTAGTACAGACGTTGTGTCTCTGGCTGCATTGAAACCTGTGAGATAGCTTCTTTATGGCCTTACCCATACAGTGACTTAATTTCAGATACATTTTAAAGTTTGCTGGACTGAAGTTAACCTCCTGTCTTCCAGTTTCCTCTGTTAAAACATATGCATTTAAGCAGTTACAATAGTGCATGTACATTTCTGTTCTGTCATGTAGGGCACACTGTTGATACATTTTAAACACAAGCACTTTACAAATACATTTTCAACATAAACATCTTTATAAATCAGTTTGATATACAAATGACATACAGTTCTAATAGATTTGTGACACAAGCATCTTGTATAAATCAGTTTGATATTCAAACATGACATATAATTATTTACAGAAATCCAGCTGGCTGTGCTGGCAGTGCATCCTATCATCACAGTCGCAACTATTAATTAGGAGAACATTGCACATACCTGAAGCAACTTGACAATCAGATTTTCACAGTATTACACATGAAAAATAGTTGAAGATTGTTTTGTTATGTATTGCTCTATGCCTTCTTCTTTAGCACAGTGATGCTCTCTAGCTGCTTGCATTTATGCCATGCTGATTTGGCCCTTGACTACACAGATTATGCAAAAGAGATTCCTGCACATAAATGTCTCTGAATTGGTCAATCTGCATGTTATGCCTGTGAGTAGACTCTCACAGAAAGTTCTACACAGCATCATTAATGCACCTGAGCATCTGTCAGGCATATTGCACTTGCGTGGGTGTGGGTATATAGTGAGTAGATTCTATGTAATATGCATCTTCTTTATGTGAGGCATAGGATTGCCAAGGAACACAATCACTATAATAGTCACACAATATGCTAACCCTGTATTATAGAGGTTCAAAAATGTCAGAGTCCATGTCAGCCCCTGGCACTAACCATGCCACTGACTTGCTCTTCATTAAGTAACAATTCTCACAATGAGAAATGAGCATTAGTGTGAGATTCTGACCATGATTCTGTGGTATGAGTCCTGGTGCATGGCCATGGCGTCTGAAAGCCCTGGTGATACTCCGAAGCGAGTAAAATATTTCTTGACTTCCTCCATAGAGGCCACAGGGAACATTTGTTGGGGGACTCATATCAGGCTCCTGTCATAAGGCCAGATTCATGGCACTGGCTCACCAGGGCAGTGAATGAGGCCACTACAGAGCTCTCAACTTTTATCAACTGTATTTGGAGCAAAGAGAAAAATAACTAAGGAAAAGGTCCCAAATAGGGGCACATTTTAAATGTCGGCACTATTATCTTAGAAATTCTCAAAATGATTTCCAATTGTAGGAGGAATGAAACAAAACTTTGAGAAACATCAGGGGTGTCCCTACAAAACAGGGAGAGTTGACAGAGCTGGGCCACTGGCATCCCAAAAACTGGTGAGTAGTGCAGTTACGGTTATAGTGATCTACAGAGGTGCCATCCAGACCTTCTTTCATTTCATCAACAGGGTAAGTAACTACTCATCCAACACTTCTCTGTCTCATACACAGAAGTGTTTCAAGCCCACCCCCCTCTCTCTATATATACCAACTCCGAGACTGCACTACAGTGAAGAAAAGGGGTATGAAACACTTCCATATGTGAGATGGGGAAGTGTTGGACTAGCAGTTATTTGCCCTGTCAATGAAATAAAATTTCTCTGAGTGAACTGTTGATACTTATTGTTCAATGTTCAGCTGTTCGATGTTTAGCCGATTCGCTGACAATAGACCCACACAGCACAGATGCAATCTTCCATACACTTTAGAAATGCATTTGAGTGAGTTTGCTCTGATTTTGTAATAAAAACACTACTTTTATGTTTGCTCGGTCTTAATTTATTACAGAGAACATAATTTATGAACTGTTCATCCACAGAGGACAATGTAATTGGAGAATTGTCCATGTCATGGGTATATTGAACTCTGCATTAATTGTATTAAGTATAGGAATGTAAGAAACAGAAGGACCGTTGGGGAATGTGTCCCCAGCAGTAAAAGATCAGTATTAAAAAGTGATTTTATAGCTTAACTTGTGTTTGCCGCACTCTATGATGGACTCACTTCCAGTGGACTGCCATGGAATATCCTTCACATGCCTATAGTTTGAAATTCATGTATTTAGCTGCTGGGGCAAGTAAAAAAACAAGTATCAGATAACCAGGGAAATCTAACAGGTAGATTTGTAGGTGTCTCTCAAGAACAACTGCAACAATCAAAATATAGCTGTTTGCAATGCTAGATGTTTTTTTTTCTGTGTGCAGAGATAATTAAATAAAGGCATATTATGTGTTAGAGACATGGAAGCCAAGAGGTTCACTCGAGAGGTGAATCTTTCAACCCATGTTGAGAATACATAATTTTTCATTACTATCAGAGGTCTGATCATAATCCTCTATTTAAATAATTGTATTTATTAATCCCATATAAATATCTTATCCTCTTTATAAGGGTAACAATATTTGGAAAAAGGTGATCAGCTCACCTTGATTGTGCTTGCCTTGGAGCAAGGGTATGCAGCAGTATATTAGAGGGCGAAACACCAGAGGTATATCACACCATTTATCTGCAGTGCATCTAATGAAATATAAACAATTAGTACAGGTCATGAATTGACAAGTTGATATAAGTAAATAGGCATCTAAGTTTCTAAGTTATATAATTTATACCACAGAACCCATGAATGCAAATACTGATGGCTGGCAAAGGTCACTTGGTGCTTGCTTTTAATCTGCATTGTTATGTTTTATGATCTGGCGGGACAAGATAATAAACATCCAAATTACTTCTTCCATCCCCTCTCATCTTTAACATAAATTATTTTGATGTATGGTACAGATGGAAATGCCTGTCAGAGCGGCAAGTAATAAAACCAAACAATAGTTTTATGGCACCAAGGCTGGGAGCTAAGAGACTGTATCATAATGGCTAAAGTGTATTTATTTCTAATACTGGATATGCCCCTTATTGTTAAAACTGGCTCAGACCAAAGTAATACATATTATTATAGCATTATCCTTAGCATTTACTACACCAGATAAGAAAGCTTGTGACAGCTAAATGAAATGTATTCTAAAAGCATTACTTCTGCTAATTATAATTACACTACAGGGTAAAATAAATGAAAAATAAATTATGACAATGAGGTCTGCTTTTGTGCAAGGAAACATAATCTGGTTAATTACAGTGAATATTTTAATCAATGATATGCAGTTATATGCATTCTGCTTGGATTTCAAAACTTGTTTTTCTAGAAAATGTTTGATTTACTGTCATGTACAATAAACATGCAATGCAAATGCTTAACATCTGCTAACAGCTTCAAATAAACAGCTTAATAGACCATGTTTTCCCATCTCATGTGATCTGCGCTGACATAGAATAATCCTGTAAAGTTACCGATCTTATTGTGTTAAGTACACCACCTCTCAGCACATTTGTTCACATGTAATAATAAAGCAATAAGATATTCATTGATATTTTCATAAAATATATCCTGTCCAAGCAAAATCTCACAAAGAAACCGTGTATTCCACACTGACTAGACTCACTTATCATGTTCTCAATCATTATACTACATCCTTAAAATCTGAAGAGGCTTTTCAATTATTATATGGTGGTACAAGTAGGAGCTCTATCAAAATAAAGAAAACTCACATCTTTCATGTCACTGCCTGGTTTGACTGAGAGGACGAAATAATGCTAACCTGCAGCAGGATGGGTTGAGTACTAAATTATTCCTCCAAAAGCATGAAGACAGGATTCCCAGGGAAAACTCTACCTTGATTTTTGATTTTCAGTTAAGGAAGTGATCAGCAATCAGATGTGTACTTTGTTAAAGAGTTAAGTGTCCATTCCTGCAACAAAGTCTGCATGAAGTGCTTTTAGTTGCATGGCATGTTCTTTTCACGGCAGATAGTAAATGACAAGTGAAGAAATTTACTATTGTTCATATTTTCATAGGTTGTTACTAGACTACTGGCCCTAGGGCCAATACAAGCCCAGCCATAACAATTCCATGGATATTTCTTCCCACAATATTTACTTCCCTGGACCCCTGAAAAAACATAAGTCAGACTTATAGTTAGGAATGTTAAATCTGTACAGAGATAGAAAAACACATAGTTTTGGTCATGTGTTAATAATTTTGTACTTCTTATACATGGATAACCCTTATTATGGTTTACAAATAAGTAGAAAATAACCTTACAATATCAAATTGCTTATGTTATAAACATATACAGAGTTATGTATGGCTCCTCAATGAAATGTTGTAACTTGCAGAAATACCTAAAAAAAAAAAAAAAAACAAAAAGGAGGAGTAAAACAAATATTGAACACTGCTTTTCTCCTTTAAACTTGTATTCTGCAGGACCAGGCCCACTGCAACCCCTGAATGTGGGAGCAAGTCCCCCAGCCCCCAAATGTAAACACAACAACTCTTATATAGCCAGACATTGGAGAAAAGGTAATATTCTGAGAAACAATGTCAGTAAGTCTGTATTTGTGGTCATTCGGTTTCCACATTCTGGGACTCAGTATTGGGAGTTTTGGCTTTTGAAATGGTTATCTGTTCTACATACCAATCTCATTTTGAAGAGATTTACTACTGTGACACAAATGGCAGGGAAACACCAAAACAATGAAATTCCCCTTTGCAGGACAAACACTGCCTTCCCCATAGTACAGGAATTTTGTAACTGTGTAATTTATTTATTTATTTATTTCAGTTTGATAACCGGGGAAGTCCACTGGGCCAGAAGAACCCATTTTCAGTGGAGGCCTGGGGAGAAAAGCTCCACAACTAAGCAAATTATAATATAAAACAGTACAAAAACAAGTAAGTTATAATATGCAAACAGTACAGTATAAACAATAGTAGAGAGCTCATACATGTTAAAGTGAGATAATAAGACAAAATATTTCCGAAATCACAACAAGCCTTCTCCGTTTGAATAAACATAAAAACATCTGCCTCATTTCCTTATACATCTCCCCAGGCAACAATATCTCCACCCTTGAAGATATTCTATACTGGGCCTCTACTGAAATAAAATACGAAACCTATATTCTAGGCGATGTCAATAAAGACTGGAATAAAATCAACACGCCATCCCCCTCTCTATCCATTAACCTTCTCAACTTCACTCAAGTAATCTTTTCAACAACTCGCCTTAACAAAAATCACCCCCCAAGGTCCATCATAGATTGGATTCTAGTCTCCCATCCAAACAAAATCACTCTCTGTGGCACTATCCCTGACACCTTCAGTGACCATCTCCCTGCCTTCATCCATCGATCAACTAGCTCCATCCAACACCAACATCTCTACGTTCAAACTCGTAACCTCAGCAACTTCAACCCCTTAATTTTTTCTAACATCTCTAAACAAATTAACTGGCAATCTCTAAACACTCTCCCACTCAACAACGCTGTTGAGCATTTTAACTCTATCTTCATAAATACTCTTAACTGCCTAGCCCCCCTAAGAAATAAACTAATCAAAGCTAATTCTGCCCCATGGCTGACCAAAGAAACTAAACTAATTATGCGTCACAGAGACAAATCCTGGAAGCTCTATCAGAAAAATAAACTGTCCTTTGCCTTGTTCCAATATACCCAACTCTACAACCAAGTAAAAAAACTTATTACCAAGGACAAAAAAAACTACTATAATAAACTTCAGTCCAATAACAATAAGAACCCAAAACAATTCTGGAAATCGGTCAACTTCCTTCTCCATCCTGGATCGCAGAACAATCCCTGCCCTGACCCTAATCTATCTGACAGTGAACTGAGCTCCCATTTCAACACCTTCTTTACTGAATCCATAGCTAAGCTAATTAAAACATTCCCAAATAAGAACCCACCTAACTCCCTCTTCACAACGCCCAACAACCCAAACAACAATCCCCTTAATTTCCATCTCAAACCTGTTTCCACCATTTTTATAAAAAAGCTTCTATCTAAGCTAAAGCCATGCTCTAATGCCCCTGACAACATTCCCTCCTCCTTCCTCAAACATGCAGCTGAAGGTATTGCTCTCCCAATTAGCATTCTGATTAATAGATCCTTAAATGAGTCATACGTACCGAAACTCTGGCATTCAGCCTACATTCTACCTCTTCACAAAGGAGGCAAAAACACCACTATTTCTAACTTCCGCCCCATCGCCCTACTCTCTCCAATATCTAAAATTCTAGAAAAATGTGTCCACCACCAACTTTTACCTTATCTAATTCAGAATCACCTCCTAACACCCACCCAGCATGGCTTCCGTCCTGGCCACAATACCATAACTGCCTTACTATCCTAGAAACTGTCAATCAAGCACGAGACTCTGGACTCATTGTATCCACAGTACTGCTAGATCTTTCGAAAGCCTTTGACACCATCTCCCATACACACCTTCTTCATCATCTGACAAACCTCAATCTCTCCCCTAATACTCTGTCCTGGTTCTCCAGTTACCTATCTGACAGATCTCAAGCTGTCAAATGGAAGAACTCCTCCTCTTCCTCCTTGCCTACACCTACTGGTTTTCCTCAGGGGTCCATCCTTGGACCCATGCTTTTCAACATATTTATAAATAACCTTCACACTGTCATCCCCGACACCAAGGTCATCCAATACGCTGATGACTCTACCTTGGTCTTTTCCACCCCCAACTTTCCTGAACTACTGACCAAAACTCAATTAGCCTTTTCCACTACAGAGAACTGGATGCACCAAAACCACCTTTCACTCAACTCCAATAAATCTAAAATACTAATTTTCCTACCCTCCAAGGTTTCCTCCTTGGACAAAAACACTTTCAATGTCCTAAGCCAAACTAACACTGCCATTGAAGTGGTCCCCTCTGCAAAACTCCTTGGCATTACCATAGATCATCACCTCAAATTCGATCTTCACATACAACAAAACATAAAGAAAACCCACCAAAAGCTAGGTATGCTATATAGGAACAATCATTTTCTTTCCAACTCCTCTAGGCATACCCTGGCAATCACCTACCTCCTACCTTCCCTTCTATATGGAGCCCCTCTTCTAACCAATTTGTCTGTTACCAACACCTCTAAGCTCGAAGCTTGCTATAAGATCTCTAAATTTGCCACCAAATCCAAAACATCAACTCACCACTGCCTCAGCCTACAATCTCTGAACTGGTTAGAACTCCCTAACCACCTAGACTATCTGCAACTAACCACCACTCACAAACTAATATTCTCCCCTGATAAATGCCCAGCCTTAAAGAACATCCTTCCTCCATACATCCCTAACTGATCACTGAGATCTGAACACCAAAACCTAATCTCCGTTCTAAAACCCAAACGCCCCACTGGCCAGCTTCTACTTTCCTTCTCTCTAGGTAAAAATTGGAACTCTCTGCCTTCTTCTCTTAGGACTATACCCAACACTGAATCCTTCAAGACCCAACTTTTCTTTCACCTATCTTCCAAATGGAAATGCTCCTGCTTTCACCCCACATAAATTCTAGGGATTCCCCACTAAGCTCTCCTTACTCCCACTCCACTATACTCTCATACTTATTCTTATTGCTCCAAAGAACCAGAACTAGCAGACTTTAATTGACTCCAAGTATGTAAATATTGTAATCATCTGAAAAATCTGAATGTATGAATCCTACTCTTGTATTTCACTTTGTAACCTTTATTTGTTTTTTGCAACCTATATTGTATTGTATTTCACTTTGTAACATTTATTTGCATTTTGCAACCTTTATTGTATTATATTGTTCATGGAGCTTTTCTCCCTGGGCCGCCACTGAAAATGGGCACTTCTTGGCCCAGTGGACTTCCCCGGTAATTAAACTGATAATAAAATAATAATAATAATAATGTAGTTAACAAGAGGCAAATGTACAATTGGTGGTATTTACATCATATGTAGCGGAAATAGGTCAAATATTCTTTAGGCAGTGGAACATTCAGAAAGTAGAAAAAGCTTTAGTAAAAGTGTACAATTGCAGAGTATGTGTGTCAAAGGCTGGAGTTCAGAAAGAGAAAAATATAGTACAGTAAGTAGGGTAGATAACAGTCAGGCAGTGGTAGTAAGATTAGTATGAGAGGAGAGAGAAACTCAGATGGAGGTTGTAAGGAAATAGTGGGGAGAATCGGGGAAGAGATTAGGGTTCAAGTGGGGAAGGAGCAGGGACATGCCCATTTAGACGACAGTTAGGAGTGTAAGAGGGATTTAAAGTTAGGGAGATGCGAGACAGTTCAAAGGTGGGATGGGAGTGAGTTCCAAAGTTTCGATGGGGAGTATGAAAGCAGGAATTGGCCGGGGGGGGGTCATAATGGTTTATGTACTTGAAGGAGGTTTTGGTTTTCTGATCTTAGTGAGCGATTTGGTATATAGGGGGTTAAGGAGGTGGAGAGGGAAGGGTAGCTAGGAGGCTTGAATATGAGTTTATGAGCGATAGTTAGCTTTATGAATTGTAGGTAGTTAGGCAGTTCTAGCCAATGTAGGGGTTGAAGAGAGAGACAGTGATGTGATGAGGTTTTGGAGCATGTGATAAATTTGCTTATTTTATTGTAGCAGGCTTCTAATTTGGGCTATAATCCAAGCTGAATATTGTTGAACAGAGGGGCACTGTATAACAGGGAGGGGATGAAGTAGGAGGAGGCAAGAGCTTTTCTGGTGGTAGGGGTGAGGAATTGGTGGTGTCGGTACAGGAGACCTAGTTTTGGATGAGTTTTTTATAGCAGTTTTAATATGGATGTCAAATTTTATGTGTTCATCAATGATGACACCTAGTAACTTAGTATATGAAACAATTTCAATAGGGGTGTTATCCTGACTTAGTATAAAAAATGAGACTTTATTGAAGATGGTGGCTCTGGAAGAGTAAAAATCATTAGCTTAGTTTTGGTAGCATTTAGGGCAAGGTGATGGCTTTGCATCCAGGTTTCTGTTTTGGTAAAAGCTGATTGTGTTTTCAGCTGTAAGTCTGAAGGGGAATCAGCAGTGCAGATGATTGTGGAATCATCTGCATACTAAATTAGAGAGGTATCAGGGACAGAGTGGTGATAGTTGTTGCTAAATATGTTAAAGAGTAGAGGGCCAAGAACAGATCCTTGGGGATGCCTGTAGGGGTAGAAAGGAAGGTGGAAATAGAAGATTTCCATTTTACAGCTTGGTGTCTATTGGAGAGATAGCTAGAGAACCAGGATACAGAGGAGGGGGATAGGATGAGAGAGGATAGTTGAGATAGGAGGATAGGGTGGGATATAGTGTCAAAAGCTTTGGATAGATCTAGGAATAGGTAGATACTAATTTGTCAGAGTCATGGGCCTGGTTAATGCATTCCAGGAAGGATAGAAGGGCAGTGATTGTGCTATGGCCAGGACGGAAGCCCTGTTGAGTTGGGGTAAGGAAGTTATTGTGCGTCAGATGTTTCATCAGTTGTGTGTGGCTGCATTTTTCCAGGATTTTTGATAATAGGGAGAGGATGGCGATGGGACTGAAATTAGTGGTGTCATTGTTTTTGCCACCTTTGTGGAGAGGAATAATGAATGCATGTTTCCATATAGAAGGGACATGGGACTCTTGGGTACATCTGTTAATAAATATGGAAACTGGCAGGGCTATGCTGTTAGCTTCTAGTTTGAGGTATAGAGGTGGTAGATTGTCTGGGGCAGTACTACAGGGTTTTAGCTGGAGTAATATGTTTTTATGGTGCTTGTAGGGATGGGGTGGAGTTTTAACGTGGGAAGGACAGAGTTGGTGGAAAGGAGGGGTGCCTGTGGAGGAGAGTTAGGTGGTGGGTGGGCAAAGGAGGTGGTAAGTTTAGCTGTCCAGTTTACAAAGAAGGTGTTGAAAGAGGAAGCAATATCAGGGTCTGTGAGGTTGGGATTGGGGCAATGGTTAGCTTTGTCTCCAGGGTTGAGGAGAGTGGAGACTGTGTTCCAGAACTTTTTTGGGTTTCTGAGGTGCTCAGATTGAAGCTTGGTATAGTATGATTTCCGATCTTTGGTTATTAGTTTTTTTACGGTATTCCGGAGTTGTTTGAATTCTATTAGAATATTAGGAAGTTTAGATTTATGGTATTGTTTCCATTTTTGTCTCGTTGGAGCATGGTTTGTTTGGTCTCTTTTGACAACTAGGGACAAATATGCAATTTGACTCTTTTGGTTCTGAGTGGAGCGAGGCTGTTTAGTAAATTCAAGAAGGTTTCATTAACGTGAGTCAATGGGAAGGGTTCTTAGGGAAGACCAGTCTATTTGGTCTAGACAGTCAGTGAAAATGTGTGGATTGAAATTAGAGAGGTTATGAGTTTGAATGTAGTGGTGTTGTTTATGGGTATGAGATGGGTGGCAGATAGCGAAGGCGGGCATATGGTCACTAATAGGGTCAGGAAGGATACCTGAAGAGGAGATGTGATTAGGGTGGGATACTAGAATCCAGTCAAGGATGGTACCTGAGTCTCCATTATTGCTTGTGTTAGGCCTAGTGGGAGATTGAATGATTTGGCAGAAATTAAAGAGGTTGATTGCTTGGGAAGGGGGGGTGAGAAATGATATTTGCCCAGTTATTTACGTCGCCAAGAATAAAGGTTTCATTTTTGGTATTGGAAGAGAACCAAGAAAGAATATCTTCTAGTACTGGAATATTGTTATTGCTGGGGGGATATATAAGGTGGCTATGCATATGGATTAATGGTTATTGATTTTTATTGTTATTTCTGAAGTGGAGAAATTTGGAGTGGGGTTAGTAAAAGGTGTGACTGTGTAAAAGGAGGAGTAGATGATGGCTACACCACCTCCTTTCTTGTTGGGTCTATCATTGCGTATTATTTCATAACCGGGGAGCAGTACTTCTGAGTCTTTTATGTTAGGCTTAAGCCAGGTTTCTGAGATGGCTATGATATCAGGGTGATTATGTGAGAGCCAAGCACGGGGACTGGGGATTTTGTTACATACACTTTGTGCATTTAATGTAGTGAAGTGAATGGAATGAGTAGTGAGGATATTTGTGGGTATATGGTTAGGTGAGGAGTTGTTGAGGCCAGGGTTGGGATAAATATCACCAGACAGAGAGAGAAAGTGTAGGCCTAGTAGCTGATGTATATGTGTAGTAATAGAGTGAGGTTTAAGGTATGGGTGGAGGATATATTAGTTGTTTTGTGAGTGGCGGTGCTAGATGGTGGGGCAAGGGTTGAAAGGATTTTTAGTCTAAAGAAAAAGGTGATGGAGGTGGGATAGAGTTTGGGAGGTATTGAGGAGAAGAGGGTAGAGGGAGTTGGGGTATGGATGTACAGTGTAAGGGGGGGTTATAGGAGGGATATGGGAGTTCTGTTAGGTAAGAAAGGGTGGTTAGGAAAGTTAGTAATCCTAGGCATATAGGGTGTTGGGTGGGGTGTGTCATATTGTAGATTAGTGTGTGTGAGAGGGTGTGGTGTGATTAGGGTGAGTTAAATGATTATTTGGTAGAGTGAGTGGTGGGAGGAGTTGGGGATAGATAAAAGTATAGGTAGTGGGGTGGGTAAGATTTGGGGGTAGGGTAGGCGAACGGAGCGGGTTGCACACCATTGAACACAGTGAGGTGAACCAAATAAAACAATCTACAGCTAGGTAAGAGCTTACTGCTGATGCAGTTTGTTAAGAAATTGACTTTGGGGTTAGTGGCCTTAGTTTCTGAAAAGTTTGGGCATCCAGTTTACAAGTAAACAATGCCATTAAGCAGCAGTTGCAGTCCCATTTTTATGTTTATTTTTAGCAGCATCCCACTAAAGTAATTAGTACCTCTTACTCTGATGTAGTGTTATGAGGCAGAAGCTTTACTGAGTTGTGGAAAGGAATGTGAGTCGGGAAGGTTGGGGGGAGAACTCACACTCTGCTTACAGCTGCCGTCCAGGTTTTATCTTGGTGTTATGCATGCCAATGCTGCTTACAAAGGTAACATTTTGCAAGTTTAAATAGTGAAAAAGAAACACATACTCTATGATAAATATGATGGAGCTATGTTATTAAGGTGGCATAGCTTCTGGAGTATGTGCTTTTTACTTTTGGCTGCAGTAACTGATTGCAGAGACTCACAACGCACGAAGACTGAGTTAAAGGGAACTGGAGAAGTGGAAAGAGATAGGATAAACAGTTAGGGAGTGGTTAGCATAGCAGATGCCAATTAAAAAAAAACTATTTGGAGTCAGTAAGTAAGGATTGCCATAAAATGAAAATGCAGCTAAATAATCATCTCAAAATCACAAAATAGTAAGTAGCATTTAACAGGTGACAATAAGTAAATAATACCATATAAATCACTGCTAGTTAATGGTCAGACTACCTCAGGATAGCATTATGAGCTTAAGAAGCTTAAACGACATGTCCTACAGTTCACACATAGCCTTCATTAACACTAGTGCAAAACCTATTCAAAGATATTATTTTAAAGGTTAGCTATGAAGTAAGGTACTCTACTCTAGGTGGAAGCAGAGAATAGTACACTCTTGGATAAAACCTTCTATTCATTCATAACAACGCAGTACAACAGGTCAAAAATACACACGTGTGCACCATGGCTACTAGATATATGAGAAGCAATGTCTTGTAGCAAGAGAGCAGGCTGCTGTGGGAAATAAATGATACAAACATATAAACAATACAGTGGTAATAGTTGAAACAAAAATGCAGCTTACTCGGCGTGCAAACACCGGTGTGGGATGCAGCTATCCAACAGAGTATACTTTAAAAATGGCACCCATGAAACTAAGTGGTTAAATAAGTTTCCCCGGATGTTAGGTAGAGTGTGAGGGACTACTTGTTTAGCTATAGAGGTAATGTAATGTAGCCAAATATTTATGCACCCTATTGAACACAGCGAGGTGAACTAAATAAAACAATCTACAGCTAGGTAAGAGCTTACTGCTGATGCAGTTTGTTAAGAAACTGACTTTGGGGTTAGTGGCCCTAGTTTCTGAAAAGTTTGGACATCCAGTTTACAAGTAAACAATGCCATTAAGCAGCAGTTGCAGTCCCATTTTTATGTTAAGTTTATTTTTAACAGCAACCCACTAAAGTAATTAGTACCTCTTATTCTGATGTAGCGTTATGAGGCAGAAGCTTTACTGAGTTGAGGAAAGAAATGGGAGTCAGGAGGGATGGGGGGGGGACTCACACTCTGCTTACTGGTGCCGCCAGGTTTTATCCAAGTATTGTGCATGCCAATGCTGCTTACAAAGGTAATATTTTACAAGTTTAAATAGTGAAAAAGAAACATGTATGCTATGATAAATATGATGGAGCTATGTTATTAAGGTGGCACAGCTTCTGGAGTATGTGCTTTTTACTTTCGGCTGCAGTAGCTGATTGCAGAGACTCTTGACACACGAAGATTGAGTTAAAGGGAAGCTATGATAAATATGATGGAGCCATGTTATTAAGGTGGCACAGCTTCTGGAGTATGTGCTTTTTACTTTCAGCTGCAGTAGCTGATTACAGAGACTCTTGATACACGAAGATTGAGTTAAAGGGAAGCTATGATAAATATGATGGAGCCATGTTATTAAGGTGACACCGCTTATGGAGTATGTGCTGTTTACTTTTGGTTGCAGTAGATTATTGCAGAGACATGACGCATGAAGATTGAGTTAAAGGGAAGCTATGATAAATATGATGGAGCTATGTTATTAAGGTGGCACAGCTTCTGGAGTATGTGCTTTTTACTTTTGGCTGCAGTAGCTGATTGCAAAGACTCACGATGCATGAAGATTGAGTTAAAGGGAATTGGAGTGCAAACGCCAGCGTGGGATTCAGCTACCCAGCAGAGTATACTTTGAAAATATTGTTGACTATAGAAGTGCCAGTCAGTGACCCATTATACATGCCACATAGTTATTGCATACATTGGAAATATATGCTAACAAAACTCAAATTATAATATGCACAGATAGTTTGGATGGGTGGCACACTTTCTAAGACAGTGTCAATTTATGAGGACATCCTCAATATGTCACACTACTCTTAAGGAATTTAAATAGTACTTGGCCGGTACACTTGCTGAGAATATCAAACCCAGTTCAGCCTTAAATGTACATTATTCAATATGTATGTATGTATGTATGTATGTATGTATAGCTAACCTGTCATTCCTGTTTAGTGTATTGTTCTGTACAAAATATCTCTGGAAGCAATCTGCAATTTATTATTTATTGCAAAGATTGTTTATTCATGCCCCCCACACTGTCATTTATTATAGCATCTCTTAATTTGTATGGGGAATTATGTAAGCTTAATATTAGTGAGCAAATTTGATCAATTCAGTTATGTTTTAATGTGGTGTGTTCTCAAGGGATTCCTATTACAAGAACAAAAGTTCACTACTTCGAACTTGTAATAGGAAGCCTCACTTCTGCGAAAGTTCACTTTAATGAAAGTGAACTTTTGCATAAGTGCATTTCACCGAAAACACCGCAGCACAGTGGAGGACATAAAAACAAGCTTTGTCCTCCACTATGGTGCAATAGTCACAGACCTTAGGGTTAGGGCACGGGTTAGGGTAAGGGGATAGTTAGTAAAGCTATCCCCTTACCCTAACCCATGCCCTAACCCTAAGGATCGTGACTATCGCACCATAGTGGAGGACATTGCTATGTCCTTCATTGCGCTGCAGTCATCACTGACCTTAGGGTTAGGGCACAGGTCATGGTAAGGGGATAGCCCACCCGTGCCTTAACCCTAAGGTCCGTGAGTACTGCACGGAAGTTCGGTACAACACCCGTTTGTAGTACTGAACTTCGCGTAAGTGCACTTTTGATTAAGTGCACTTTCGCTGCAGTGGGCATTCCATGCACTATTTCGATTTAGTGAAAATTCAATCTAGTGTATGGAACCCATTCTCAAGATCTCCTTCTCAATAAGGAACTATGATCAGATGATCACTCTCAACTGAAGTTTACTATGTATTTGACAAAGCAATTTCCGGAAATTCATCTGTCAAGCTTTGATATCAAGGTTAATTTCTTGAAATCCTTTTCTGAATACATAAGAGACTGGTTATAATCAGCAAACTGATCATAATCCCCTATATAACCACCTTGCGTTAATGAGAATTCATAATGATTACTATAAAAGCAATGACTGTACGCTCCTGTACCTTGTGATACAAAAGGTATATACAAAAAACAAATGCATACCTATTGTATCATGGGTCATGGGAATGTACAGTCATTGGATGTATAAAGATGAAATATATATTGGAGAATAAATAAATGCTTATGTAGAAATAAAAAAAATGTGAATATAGATTACATTCCTTTGCTGCAGGATATTATTGTAAAATAAAATGAAACAAATACAGAAACTATTTAAAAAGTGTAGTCTATAAAACACTAACTATGGTATTGTAGCAATATACCATGTCAGAATGCGCATTGTGCATTGAAAGTGAATATACTTAAGAAATAACCCACGGCTGGGTGTGGGTAATGCTGGATTTATCAATGGTTGGTGTGGAGTGACCAAACAAAGCCAACCGTGGATAGATCCAGCATTGACCACACCCAGCTGTGGGTTATTGCTATTATACAATGACATTATTTAAGAAAAAAATACTTACTTTTCTTAAATAATGTCTTTATATAATGCATCTGTGCTGCCCTTTCACATTTTGAAGTTATCCTTGGGCTTTTTTGATATACTGTGCATGTGTTCCCACGCTTACACAGTACATCAGTGCTGTGCGGCGGTAGCAATGGAGAAAGGAAGATCTCCGTTGCTTCTTCTTCTTCTTTTTTTTTTTTATTGACTATAAAAAAGAAACTGGGAGACGTTTTATGTTCGGAAGAGTTGGTACAGACAAAATAAAAGGATAATCAGGTAAGAAAACTTACCTGATTATCCTTTTATTTTGTCTGTGCCATCTCCCTCATTTGCTTCAATCTTCTGTTTTCTTTTTTTATTCAAAAAAAGATAGAAAAGTAAAAAAAAAAAATACAAGCTATACTAACAGGAAAAAGGCCAGGTGACTGGATCTTTCCCCATTGGTATATTTTCGGATTTACAGTGGGCACGTTGGTTGGTCGGCCAATCAGCGTGCTTGTTTTTGAATATTAATGGACAATCATTGTATAATTTAGCATTACTGACACCTAGCTTTAGAGTTTATTCACTGATATTTTGTATTTGTGACAAAACTGTCTTAAGAGAGAGTAAACCCACGGAGTCACCCACACTAGTACATGGTATACTGGAATAGTTCACCACCGTCTAAAGTAAAGGAATGACTATAAAATTAAATATGTATCAGCTTCCATCGGGAGCAGGGATCATGTAAGAAACATTAGTGTGAAGCTTTGTCATCATCCTCATTTCAGCTATTATTTAAAGTTGAAATTCTGTAAAAAATAATTCCTGGTGAAAATTAAAGGGATAAGAAGAGGTTTTGGTCAGTTTGCTATGGGACAGATACTAGATGAAGTAGAAATACATGACACTGATGACCATGTAAGAGAGAAAGCTGCTCATCTGTGGGACATCTGGAATATCAGTGCTCAGCCAGGACAACAGCAAATGGCAGCTGAATGAGTTCCCAAAATAATGGAGGAACTGTCTAACATCCATTTATTGTATCTGCCATTGAGCAAAAAGATGAAATCACAAAGATAAAAAGGTAAATATCGACATCTCACTCAAACTACTTAAATGAAGTGGGCACAGAATTAAGAGAGATGATGAAGAGAGAGAGAGAGGTGCATCAGAGAAAACTGCTGGGGAAGAGAATTGTATGCATGGAGAATGAAGGTAGATGAAAGATTCTGTGATTTACTTGGATAATGAAACTTTCAAAGGGAAAAAAATGTGCTGTATTTGTGGTGGAGAAGATGAGTGAATAGACAAATCTGGCAAGATAAAAATTGAAATCTGAGAACTTCATGTAGCAGTTAGTGCATAAGATTAAAGCTATGAGCTGTTAATAAGCTGTTTCCAGGGTTTGATTCCCTCTACCTCAATTTGCTTTCTTTGGCATTCTAAGCAAGTCACTTAACCAGACATTCACACTGCTGAATTTGATCTAGGATCCTCAGTACAAATACTATGCTTATGTAGATAATTTAACATTTCTTTTGCCGTTTAGACTGATTCTGAATGATGCTATCACACTGTAGTCTACAGCTTTCCTTCTTGTGTGCTACTTTTACCTTTCCTCCCTTAACCTTTCTAGTTACAACCCTTAGTAATCTCTGTGCTTGGCACATTTCTTGCAGATTTTTGCCTGCTTTAAAATCTCTACTGCTCAACTGCCTGTGCCTTCCTCATTTTTAAACTTGAATGGGAAGAAGTTTGAAATTTACATTTGGTCTTACTTTGTCAGAGATGTTAGCCTGATCCAATATCTACATTATTTGTGATAGTTTAGTCCTGCAGCATATTTACAGTTCTGAAGTACAAACTCGTATACTTACATCTAAACTATGAGCCATTTTGGGGAAACAGACATTGTCTCATGGCTAGCCACACTCTTTAAGGTTTATCTGAACTTCTGCTTTTTGTTATCTTATTGCTTTATGTTTTCTCTCCACCCTCTTGCATTCCTCTCATTTTAAACGCAGTTCAGCATTGCGATTATCTTAATGAATGTGCTATTGGCATTGGCATGGTACAGTGGACTAATGTCCTGTACATATGTTGAATGATTATCCATGGCCATCTTACACTCGGACTTCTGGTGAGACTTTACATAATAAGAGTGTCCTTGTACATACTTTGTATGAATATCCATTGTTGTTAGACACTAACATTTTTATGTGACATTTGTGTGTGTGACTTTATAATTAATAGTGTCTTTGACATTTTTTATCAGGAATATCCAAAACTGTTTGCTCTTGGATTTTTCATATTCAAATGCTAAATCCTATGAAATGTAATGTATGCCTAAGCTTTGTAATGTACCAATGCCTTTGTATATACCATTGTGTTTATAAACATTTTGATGTAAGTGGAGCTTTTCTCCCCGGGCCTCCATTGAAAATGGACATATATCCAGTTGGACTAGCCCGGTCAACAAATGTAAAATAAATAAAATAAATAAAATTTCCTTCAGGTGGAAAATGTCAGTTTACCAAAGCGTAGTTTTGAAATTGGTTTGCCATAGTTTCATCTTGCTGGCCAAATTACTATTACTCAGTTACATTTTGCAGGGATGCCGCACTACTAGTCCTTTCATCAGTGAGCATGTGCACACTGATTACCTACTGGTCATTCACCAGCTCGAACCTGCTTTGTTCCCCTCCCACTCATTTTCTTCACACCCTCATATCTTTTCATTTATACCCACTGGTTTCCTGACACATTCCTTCATTTATCACTCCTGTCAAAAAGACAGACACCTTATATCTCCCTATTTTTTATTTCATTTATTTTTAATTTGTTAATCGGGGTAGAGCACTGATCCCATTGGACCCATTTCAGTCTCAGTCCTGGGAAAACACAATAGATCCATGGCATAATGTAGACAGAGAATGACAAAATGCAATATATACATACTTGTATTACATACAAAGCGAGTATCATAGCTAGCTTGAGACAATAAAGTCAATATATAAATGATATCATATACAAAGTAAGTGAAAAACACAACTCATACATGCATTATTTATACAGTGAACACCAGAGATGGCATGCTGAAAGAATCACAATCAAAAACAGAATCAGAGCAAGGAATGTAGACAGAAGAAGGGAATGAAGAGCTTAACTCTTATAACCAGTAAAAGAGAGAAAGATAGCAGTTGCATTTTCTTAAGAATTTTGAAATGTGCTTTTTATTTGTGAATGGAAAATGGGGTGAAAGGAATAATCTTTAAGAAAAGAAGGGAGGCATTCTCACTGTTTGAGACCAGGGACTGAAAAAACATGGTTTGTGCAGTCAAGATTGTTTAGAGGGTTTGGAGGAAAAGACATGAGTGGTTAAGATGTCTAAGGCTGTACCTTGGTGCATGTTTAAATAGTCTGGAGGCTAGTGAGGGGAAGGTGTTTTTCTTGATAAGTTTAAACAGTTGAAAGGCAAGTAGAATGTTAGCATGTTGTTTCACAGGTAGCCAGTTAGCTTTTTCAGTAGTTTTGCAGCGGTGTTCATTTCTTGGGGGAAGAGAGTGATGAATATACAAATGCATTTGACATGGACTGAATGGTGGATACATTTCTTTTAAAAGCTGCAGCAATTAGCAGGAGACAGTATTCTAGCTGAGCCAGCAAAATACCCTTACCTATAGCATTTCTACAGGGTCTGGATAGAAAAGGAGAGATCCTTTTAGCCCAGAATAGGAAAGAGTTGATTTTTTTGTGTGTGTAGTCCTGGTGGAGTTAGAAATTTAGGAAGGGCTCAAACAAAATCCCTATGTAGTTGAATGACGTAACATTTTCAATAGTGTTATTAAGATGACTGAGGATTTTTACAGGCCTGGAGATAGGAGAGATAGTTTGCCTAGTGCCAAAAAGATATGCTTTTTTTGTTTTAAAGGAGTTTAGTTGTAATTGTTTATCAATGACCCATTGAGTAAGGGCATGAAAACTAGCCTGAAGTTTAAATTCAAGAGAAGAGACAGAATGGTTGGAACAGAATATGACCATCCATCAGCATAAAGCATCGGTTCATAGGTTCATAAGTTCATAGGAGGTTACTAGGATTATGGCAATATGGCCTTAACGAGCCTAGCTATGTTATAGTCATGTTCCATAATTGACCTTGGGTAGATGGTCATTATTTGAGAGCAAGTGCATGATCAGCACTGACCGTCCCTGTCCATGAAGGACATAGGTGCCACCTCCTGGGTAAATTTACGGTCTCCCATACAATTGTCTGGGCTGTGCTTGGATAGGGTTATTGAGGAGCCCTGCTTCACATGAATTGGAAGTTTATTCCACAGGAGTGGAAATCTCTTGGAGGTTTATATGTCTCTCCAACATATTCTATTAATGTCACAGGCTAGGTTGAGATCCCAGGAGCGACTGCCTCTTGTCCCATTTTATTTGTGGATGTGCAGCATTTCCATGAGGACATGGTCAAAGACTACAATGTAGGCCAAGCCCACATTCCATCTCAGCAGCCTATATGATACAGAGTACAGTGACAGGGCTTTCAGTCTTTCCATGTAGGTTATGTTTTGGAGGCCCTGAATTTTCTTGTTGAGAAAAATCTGTTGTGTTTCCAGTCGCTGCAGGGGTCTGGTGAGGTACATCCAGAGGGGAGAATTGTACTCTATTAGTGGTCTGATAAGGGTCAAGTACAGAGGAGTTATAACATCCCTAGTCTTGGATGTGATGCCCTTACTTATGAGAGGCACAATGAAGAAGACTTTCCTTACCACTCTGGACACATGTTGATCAAAGTTTAGATTGCTATCAACCTGTTTTCCCAAATCTCGCACCACTGGGTTTGAACTTAGGGAGGTCCTGTCAGTATTGCAATTTTCAGGGACTTTCTCTTTGCCAAAGGGGATAATAATGCACTTTTTGCATTTAGTTTTAGTCGTCCATAGCTTTTTGTTTATGTTATCCCCTTTTGTAAAATGTTAACATCATCTGGGGACTCATTTATTGCATCCAGTTTGCAATCATCAGAGAACTTGGTAATCCACAGGCTATCTACTTTCACCTGGATTTCCAAGAAAGAGATTGCAAACAGTAGAGGGCCCAGCACAGATCCTTGTGGTATGCCACTGATTACAGATCTACTGGTAAAGGTGGAATCCCTGACTTTGACAGTATGCATTCTGTTGGTAAGCCAGTTGGCTACCCATGTAGTAAAGAATGGGTTAATTCCTAGGTGTTTCTCGATGATACCTGAATGAGGGATTGTGGCAAAAGCCTTGGATAAGTCAAGATAGGCAGTATGTACTGTTTTTCCTTCATCCAGGGCTTTGGTGACATTCTCGATGAAGTCCACCAGGTTCGATAAGCATGATCTACCTTTAACAAAGCCAAACTGGATTGAGTGTAGAATTTGAAGGTTTCCCATATCCTTGTTGATAAGGTCCATGATGATTCTTTCCATGGCCTTGAAGATATGGCTGGTTAGGCAAATGGGTCTATAGTTCCCAGGGTAGGTTGATGGACCCCTTTTGTGCAAGGGGATTACTGATGCTGTTCTCCACTCTGTTGAAACAAAACCAATGCTCGGTATTAGGTTAAAGGGACTGCCAAGCAGTTCCACTATGTCTTGTTTTAGATTGTTTGGGGTGTTATCTGGTCCCATAGATGCCATGCTTTTGGCCTTGGAGAGCTTGGCTATGATCTGTACTTTGGAGATACTAGGTAGATGACTGGTGTCAGGTATGCTTTGGGGTATGGCTGGTGGGGACAGGGGGGTGAAGTTTGTGCCAAATCTCTCAGCTAGCAGGTTGACAATTTCCTCAGGTTCAGTAAGAGATATGCCATTCACTATAAGTTCGACACATAGTTCGACATTCCCTTTTAGATTTCAGATGTAGGTAAAGGATGCCTTATGATTAACCTTACATAGGGATGCTAATTTAGATTCATAACTAGCTTTAGAGGACTTTACAAGATGTCTGATTTGCTTGCTCAAGCAGTGGAGGGTATTCTTCTTCTGCTGAGCAACTTTCCTCTTGTTGTTAGATATCACTTTCTTCCTGTTGTTATATAACCTATTTATACTTGAGGTCCATGAGGGTGGCCTGTTTTTTGGAGGACCTAGGTTTGATCCAGTTAGGTACAGCCAAGTCTATAGAGTTGTTTAGGTGGTTATAAAGGGGATTTGTGTACTCTGCATAGGATTCATTGTTGGCTGTGTTATTGGGGGTTTGAAACTTTATATACCATCGCCTAGTAGGCTGTCGCTTGCTTTGGAGACATTTTTCAGTTTTTTTGCTCTGTGAGGGTGGCAGGTCTGATTGTTACTTCAAACAAGAAAGATTTGTGGCCTGAGGGCAACACACAGGGGATAGTGGTGTGAGCCCTCATGTTAATGAGTACTAAGTCTAGGACATTTGAGTCCCTTGCGGGGGTGCAGACTAGCTGTTCCATGGAATTTGTATTGACAAAGTCCAGAACCTCAGACTGATCCTGTTTGTACTTGTGTATGTCACCCAGTAGATGGAAGGATAGCTGAAGTCTCCCATGACCAAAGTGTTTGGCTGTATAGTGAGTGTCTTTAAGCAAGTCCAGGTAGGCGGTGTGCTTCTCTTGGTTCATGGTGGGGACCTGTAGCTAGCAATGATGTGGCAGGATATTTTACCTATACTTAGTTGAACCTGGACTAGCTCAAGCGAATCATACTGTTTAACCAGTCTTGAGGTGTATTTGGCTTTAATGAAGATGGCTACACCTCCACCTTTGGTTCTTTTACACTCGTTTTGGGTCTGAACATGTGGAAGACGTTGTAGCCTTGCACAGCTGGGGTGTCTCTGTGGCCTTGAACCACATCTCAGTGACTGCACAGATGTCAATACCTTCCAAAGTGTGGAGTGCTTCCAGGGAGTATATTTTCCTCTTTAAGCTCCTAGCATTAAGCAAAATGACCATGAGTTTGTCTCGAGTGGATTTTTTTGTGTCAAAAATT
This sequence comes from Protopterus annectens, assembly GCF_019279795.1. NCBI lineage: Eukaryota > Metazoa > Chordata > Ceratodontiformes > Protopteridae > Protopterus > Protopterus annectens. The sequence goes on along the minus strand of NC_056727.1, from coordinate 146,036,328 downwards.
TTGTTGTTTTGACATTGCCTAAAAAAAGGTACTATGGTTGACGCAAGCTCCTTTGCCAATATCCAAAAGCCTAGAGAAGACAGGTGAAGACCATCTCTGGCAAAACACCGTGGTCTGTCTACTATGTCTTCCCAGGCTAACAGATACTGCATCCCCCTGGACTGACACCAGAAGCTAAGCCTATTTTTGAAGTCAATTATTTTTGTATATATTGTGGCATCATCCTCGGTGAAGGTAGAATGCTGCTTAGGGCTAAGTACCTACCTGCCTGGGTCACATAATCTGAGCATTCAGTCATGTCTCCCTTCATATAGTCCAGAGAGATACATGTCAAGTCATTCACCCCAACATGTACTATGACAGAGTCATAGCAGTAATTGTTATTGAGTGACCTGAGTGCAAGTGTGATTTGATGGATCCTGGCACTTAACAGGCAGCTGACTGTGACACACTCCTTGTCCAGCCTGGTGATGGGGACATTTCTGTCTCTCAAAATAGAGTCATCTATGACAAGGACATTTGGTTTTGAGGTGTTTTGCCTTACAGGCCTATTTGCTGAGACATCGGTGTGTGTGTATTGTTATGTGTAGTGGATTCTATTTGCTTTTCAGTGTGTGTGCAAGTGGTTTGAGCTTGGGAGGTCTCTGATCTTTTGGTCAGCTTCTATTGAGTACCTCCACATATGTGGGTTTATGTGTTGTGACCTTGTTTTGTGTGAGAAGGTGATGTGTGTCTGCTGACAACCTGTTTGATGTCCAATTTGTTTGTATGTGAGAAAATTGCTTCCAAATTCAAAGTGTAATTAGATCTCTCACATATCGTATTTGTTTGTTTTAGGAGTAAGTGGTTATCAGTATACATGAGGATTCCCACATCAATCAGGCTGGCGAGAGAAATGGTTGGAAACTGACTATCCATTATGGCAGGTTTGTATCGTAACTTCTACTGGAGAATGGGATAGTTTGATTAGATTTTGCTACAGGATTAATAAAGAGGCTTATAATATAGAAAGCTAGGGGTGAAAACTATAAGAACGCTTTTCAGTGCACAACTGTGTTTCCTGCAATGCAGCAGGGAAGCTTGGGAGGATTCACTAACAGATGTCTAGGAGAAAATTGTCTTTCAATGCATTTGTGTCTATACAGTGTACCGCTGAACCCCATTTTGTGGTGTGCAGCTATGCACAAACATGAGGCTTAAACACAGCCAAAATGAAACACTTTTAAGCTAAACTACCAATGGGAAAGTACACAATGAGCTCTCCTCCTGTAATCTCCATCTCATATGAGGCTCAGACTACACACTTCTGCCACAAGGGTACAGGCAGGGCCCTCCTAATGCAAGATGGCTGGAATAGTGCTCTAGTGTAACAATACAGTCTAGATTCAACAGATCTGAAGCTAGTCTGTGCTATGTACTAGCTACTTAAAGCAACAGAAACATTTTTCTAAAATGCAGAAAAATACAGTAGAAATCATCACAATGAGGCAGCAAAATGAGTCTTATTACTTATTTTTTGACTTTAGCAGTGGTTGCTTTGGATTTCAGCAGAATCTCTCCAGACCTCTGGAAAAAGTTGCCAAATGTTGAGCAGCTCCAGTTAAAACAGGGCAAACCCATGCAAATGCAAGACTTAAATACAGATAAAATTAAACACTTGTAAGCTAAACTACCAATGTAAAGCACACAGTGAGCTTTCCTCCAGTAATCTCCTCAGGTGAGGCTCAAAGTACACACTTCTGCCACAAGGGTGCAGACAGGGCCCTCCTAATGTAAGATGGCTGCAATAGTGCTCAAGTGGAACAATGCAGTATAGATTCAGCAGATCTGAATCTAGTCTAGGCTATGTACCAGCTATTTAATGCAGCAGAAGAGCTTTTTTAAAGTGAAGAAAAATACAGTAAAAATCAGCAAAATGAGGCAGAAAATGATAAAATATATTCAGCACTGTGCAAAGAAAACTCAAAAAGTGCTTATTTTTTTTATTTTAGCAGTGGATGCTTTAGATTACAGCAGAATCTCTCTACACCTCTGGCAAAAGTTGCCAAATGTTTAGCAGCTCTGGATAGATGACCTGTGATGACACTGCCCTCTGCACAAACTGGCAGCTCTTTGAGTAGCTGTGAACAGTGGGAGACTATGAAGACCATTTCCTATAGAGGATTTTAAACTGGAGAGGTTTGCTTATATACAAGGCACAGAGAACAGCGTTTATGCAATGTGAAGCAGGACAGGAAGATGTGGTAAGTCTACAGGAAGTTTGCTCATGTAGATAGAAAAGAGGATAGGTGGCAGAATAATCCTTGAGGGACACCTCTGCAGACAATCTGAAATTAAGAAGTAGCAGTTAGGCAGTTTTTGAAGAAGCATAATGTATTATCACTAATGTCTATTTCAGTAAGATGGTTGAGGAGAATGGAGTACCTGACAAGATGAAAGGCTTTGGTGAGGTTGATAAAAATTGCTCCAGTAATTAGGCCTTTGTCCATTACAAGAAGAATGTTGTCTGTGTGTCCAGATAGCTGTGGATATACTGCAACCAGACCAAAAATGTGCTTTTCTTTCCTAAGGTAGGGATAATAGAAATGGGCTGAAAGTCTGATAGATTAGAGGAACTGGGTTTCTTCAGGAGTGGTTTTGTAATTGCATTCTTCCAGATATTACGCATAATATTAAGTTTAATACACAGGTTGTAAATGTGTTTCACTGGAGTTATGATGTTTCTTTCTACAGTGATACATAAACCATGGGTGAAAGTTGCCAGTACTGTGGGGGCAGTCAAGGTTAATCTGTTCAAGCACTGGGGAAATGTCTGTGGATGTGATAGCTCTGATGTATAACATAGGGATACATGGACAGGAAATGGTAGTGTCAGATGCAGTTTGAGACTGGCTAGAGAAAGGGTTGGCAATGTTGCTGAAATGAGAGTGGAAATCACAGGCAGAAAGCTGAGACGATATAGAATTCATGGAGGGCTTCTCCATCCTGTAAGATGGTTGATCTCTTTCCAGAAGTTATTGGGTAGTTTGTTAGTGAGGTTTGGTATGATTTCATCAAGTGATATTTTTTTATAATGACTTACAGCTTGATTGGCAAGGTTGCATAGCTGGGTGGATCACTCACTTTTTGGAGTAGTAAGAAATGTTTTCCAAGAATGTCATGCCTTGTCTCCGAGTCATGGCAGAGGTTGTTAGTTCATAGGTTAACCAGATGTTAGTTTGCGGTTTGTATAGTCTTTGGATTACCTGATTTTCATTACTTACAACTCTAGTAGTCTATAAACAACTTGTGTCAGTTAATGTCCACTAGAATAATTTTCGTATCACTATCTACATTAATATTTACATATAAGTTGACTGCAGTTTCTTCCAACCAACTTATTATAATAAAACAAAAATCATACTTGCATGCAACCTCAGCATTCTAAATATATTAACAAGCAACTTATTCTCTAACTGTCCCATTCTTCACCTCTGCCATTCTTAAACAGCTTAATATTTCTATACAATTACATCACCTTCAAACTAACATCACATTATAATCAACAAATCCTACTTCACTGTAATTTCTATTCCAACTTTTTACCTACTACCTGTTCTGTCATATTAATAGATGCTCACACCCAACTAATATGCACTTTTCTGTTGAAATTTCCACTACACTGCATTACTATTAAGGATTCATCTTCCCCATAAACATGAAATGTAATTAAACCAAACACATCTTAAAATCACCAATATTTCTTTTACACTTCTAGCCTTCAACTTCATCTCACATGACCTGGCTTTCAAGTCAGTCACACTTTCTACCAAATCTCTTTCACCACTCACTCCCACCCACTCCTGCCATTCTTAACTATTCCAAAAACACCTGCATATATCTCCCTTTTATCTTCACATTTTTAGTTTTTCATAAAAATACATAAATAAATAAATCAATAAATTATAAGAAAACAATAAAACTGCCAACAACCCTCTAGAAATTTATTTCCATCATTCTAATACTTCTCCTAAGAAATAACATCAAATCTAATCAATGTCTCATGCCTCTTTCTCATGTACTAAAAAGTATAAATACATAGAACCTTTGAAGCAAAATAGGCCAAGCATGTATTTTAATTTCACAGCATAACACTAACATTGTTGCTAGTACAGAATCCTGGATCAAAAGGGACAAACCCCACTTACATTACTTGATCCTTAACTACACCTGCTACTTAGATGATTAGCTAGGTAATAGAAATTATGGGGTACTCACCTTCTATTCAATACTCATTCAAATTTGCAATGCTTAGCCCATGGTAACCCACTAACAGGTGTTCTCAGTAACTGGCTTATAACAAGCAATCTCCCCATGAACAATAAACCCATTCATCTCTCAGTAGCCTACCTCCCTCCTTTATCCTCAATAGAAAAGTTCACAGGTCTTATTCAGAATAAAATCTCCTCCTTAGCATGCATCAGCGACCTCATCTTATTAGATTACTTCAACTTAATTATTTTGGCACATCCATAATAAAATCACAGGCATCTTTATTGACTTCAGCATTAAACAAGAATTCCAACAACCTGCCAGTCTCATAACTAATAACTGGTCCTTCTTTAAGCTAGTTATCACTGACAGCTTCTCCCAAATCTCTGACATCAATATTAATTCACATTTTCTCAGTGACTACTACCTAGTTAACGTCAACCTACATCTACCATATCAAAACATCTCACCAAAACTGGATTCTAGTATCAATAAAACTCAAAGAAATCCCCTCCAGCCTTGACTGGTCATTCATTATAAAGACATATGACACTAACCTAGCCACAAAATCCCTCACTAATTCACTCAGTAATATCATAGGTTCCTGTTGTTATTGGTATCTTGGTTACGCAAGTCAAAAAGAAGTGACTAGTCAACTAAAGAACTTAAATCACTACTAAAACACAAAGACAATGCCTAGCACACATCAAAAACCAACCCAACATGCAGTTGTAGAAAACACTGCGCTTAGCCACCAAAACAAGCTATATGATGGCATAAAAGAAAATGAAAGAAAAAAAATCAATAGTTAATTCCAGTAAAAAGTTCTTGAAGGAAGTCAAGTGGCTAACAGGAAGGAAAACTCAAGCAAGCACACAAAATATGACAACTATTCTAAATTTATTTACCAAATTATATGTATATTCTACAACTGAGTTCCCACCAATAATTCCATACCTCCACCTACTTTCATCTTATTTTATATTACGAATATTAAACAATACCAAAAAGCCAGTGCTTGAACAAAGAACTGACAGTCCCCCTTGATCGGATTGCCTCCATCACTGGCATATTTTGTCACTGCAGGGACTTCCTCACAGTACTTTTCCAACACATAATCAACCTTTTTCTAGAAAAAAATCCCATGTTAAACATGTGGAAAGAAGGTATAGTAAATCTACTTCCCAAACGAGACCCCCGCAAAAAATATCTTTTAACACCAACCAATCTCTATTTTTTCTACACTAAGAAAATCCTAGGGAGCATCATCTACTCATAGCTCCCTCACTGCATCAGCATATGTAACCTCCTCTCATCCACACAGGATTTATACTGGTCTGGTCCCTGCAGACTGACAGCATTATGACTCTTAATGATGAAATTCTAATAGGCATAGATAAATGGCAGTGTACTAGTACCATTGTTATTGACTTTATTAAAGTCTTCGACTAACAGAACAACAGGATTCTCTTACATCAGCTTAGGGAAACAGACATTAATCCAAATGCATGCAATGGTTTAAAAATTGACTGTCAAACTCAGAGTTCTCTGCCAAAATACATGCCCCTTTCTCAACACCAGCTATCTATCAAAAAGGGGTGCAACAGGAATTCATAATTGCCCCTTCTATTCTCTTCAACAAGCAGCTATTCTATCTATATCACCTCCTACTATCACTTTATTGTTTTATTCTGTTGAAATTAATTCCTCGCATCTACAAAAAACAAAACACTCCAGTATGATTTCCTCACACTCATCCACTGGACTGATAACAAAAACCTTATACTGAACTCAATGAAGCAAAGGAAAAAAGAAGCATGATTTTGGGACCAAGTAAAAGGTCAGCAAAACAATATAGCTATTACATGTTTTTGATCATGACAGCACATTCATACAAAATGCAGTCTCATTAAAATACTTAGTTCTATAGCTACACCCTTCTCTAAACGTCAGTATTCAGCTTGACAATAACAAAGAAAAAGAATAATTCAATAAAACAAAAATACCAGAACCAATGTGAACCAAGGTAGCCACAGACGTGTGGGAATATAATTTTAATAGTCCAAAAAATGCATAAACACCAAGAGGATTCCTCTTGGTATTTATGCATTTCTTGGACTATTAAAATTATATTCCTGTACATCTGCAGCTACTTTGGTTTAAAAAGATTAATTCACTTTTTTTTTCCTTTGGCCAATAAAATGTCCCCCTTTCTTTCCATGTCATTTAGACCAACAATACAAAAAGGAATTCTTCTATCCCATTTGAAATATGGCCTTCCCTTAACAGCATCTGCTTCAAAAAGAAACTGCACATGCATCCAGACAACCATCAAAAATATGTATATTCGTCACACTGTCCCCAAAAAATGAACATTGTTGCTACACGTTAGAAAAGACTAAATGGTTCCCAGTACAATAAGCAATAGGCCTTCTTTTGGGCTCATTAACTATTCAGACTTCCAAAAATCAAACTTTGTCTCGCTTATCACCTTAAATAATAAGACAAACACTGTCCTACTCTACAAGCCTCTAAAACCAAACCTCACTTCACACATTACTGCATTTCCATACTAGGATCCAAACCATGACTATCTGTCCACTTCAACCTTAAGGAAACTTCAACCTATCAAAATGTCTGAGCACATCTGAAGGACCATCTCCAGAAGCCCAGTAAATGACAATTCCAGTCATCCAGCCACATCACCTTGTCTCACTCTGATTCTGACTATAGTATACTCAAAGCTCTAATGGAGCATTAGTAGAAAAGCTCATTCAGATTCTGCCATAGATTGCTATGCGGGAAATGTTTGTTTGTTTTTCTTATATTGCTTTCTTGTAATTTGTATTGCTTCATTGCCTTCTTCTATTTTGTACATTGTGGTGTGTTATATTTTCATTACTCTGCGTTTTAGTTGTATTTTGCTTTCAATTGCATATTTAAGCTTGGAAAAAGACCAGCTTTGTGTCTCTTGTGAGTAACTCAGGATCTTCTCCTACCCTCCCACCATGGTGCTCAACTGTCTCTCTAGTTGCCCACATCTTATGCTAATTTGATCATATATTTCTTTCCCTCTTCTCTTCCATTGACTATTCTCAGTAAGTATAAAATTATCATTTTGTGAAGTCACTCCCCTTCAGCTATTTAATGGTCATCCTGCTGTATTTCATAAAGCCAGAATACTAAGCACCTAGCCAATTTATTTCATAGAGCCAGAATACTAACTTACAACCCCTTACTGTTCTGTGCTTTAAAAAGTTTAAATTGCATTTGCCTTTCTGCTTTTTACAGTTTTTGCACTTGTTTTATATCATTTAAAGTCGTTCTGTGCTTTAAAACGTTTAAATTGCATTTGCCTTTCTGCTTTTTACAGTTTTTGCACTTGTTTTATATCATTTAAAGTAGTTTTTGTATTGTATAACTGTTGTAGGCTACACACTAAAGTATGCTAGCCTGTTTATAGCATTTACAGTGTTTTCTGTGTGTTTTTCTGCTGTTTCCTGAAAAAAAACAAAAAAAAAAAAAAACCAAAAAAAATTATCTTTTCCCACCTTTGCTGAACTAGATTAGTCCAGATTTCAGGCTTTACTGAATTCCGGACTGTGGTATAGTTTCCTGTGTTGCCCATATCCTTACTTGGAGAGGAGGAAGCTACTCTGTTCACCAGTGAGAGTGGGGATCTTTGAGCAGCCTATCTGTCCCTGGAGGAGTGGTCTCAGCCCTGAAACTAGTAGCTTATTGGCCGTTTTGGGTCAATTCCTATCTCTTTCAGTTTCCCTGCTTTAAAACCCACATTTGCACGGTTTTGCACCAGTATACAACTCAGCACAGCTCCTCGTGGTGTCATGCAGAGTGATACAGGCAACAGAGAGACCCAAGAGAGACCTTTCCAGATTTAAGTATTTTCTCTGTTTTTTGCTCCAACTGCCTTTTCCCGTCAAAAAAGCGAGTTTCTAACTGTTCTGTGCTTTAAAAAGTTTAAATTGCATTTGCCTTTCTGCTTTTTACAGTTTTTGCACTTATTTTATATTATTTAAAGTAGTTTTTGTATTGTATAACTGTTGTAGGCTGCACACTAAAGTGCGCTAGCCTGTTTATAGCATTTATAGTGTTTTCTGTGTGTTTTTCTGCTGTTTCCTGAAAAAAACAAAAAAAAAAAAACAAAAACAAAATAAGCTTCTCTGTTCACCAGTGAGAGTGGGGAGCTTTGAGCAGCCTATCTGTCCCTGGAAGAGTGGTCTCAGCCATGAAACTAGTAGCTTATTGGCCATTTTGAGTCAATTCCTATCTCTTTCAGTTTCCCTGCTTTAAAACCCACATTTGCATGGTTTTGCGCAATTTTGCATATAGCGCAGCATCGGGCAGTGCAGCTTAAACAGGTTTAAACTATTCCCGGCTCCACAAAGTCTGTTCTTCACTTTTTCCCTTAGAACTGTTCTAAATCTCAAAATAAGCACTCTATTTTCACTCTAAAGCCCTGCACTTGCTCGTATAAGTAATCTTATAGGTAAACACTAATAAACTTAAGCACTACACCCTCTTATACTCTTTTTAAGTACTTATCTCCCTATTGGTCCTTTCTGATCAGTCAATAAGTAGTTCCCTATCCTATTCTGGCATGTCCAAAGGTCAGTTTCGGGGTTACTCACCAGTCAGCTGGTGAATCTGGGAATCTTGAGACAATGTTAGAACTGCCTTCAAACCACCCTCTCCTCCTACCAACAAGCTCAAATATATGTGAGAGATGCAACTATATAGCCAAACTGGAGGCTGAGCTCTCCCAACCCAGTACTGGCACAGCCAGTCAGGAGGAGAAGGTAACCACACACACCACAAATCCAGTCTCACATAGACCTCTTACATCAGCAAACCAAACACATAAACACACAAAAACATACTCTGTGGCTCTAAATAAAAATCTGCCTAAGCAGCAGAGACCTCCAAAGCAGACATCCAAGCAACCCCTACCACGCAACAATACCCACATAGCACATCGCTCACAAAGTCAGTGTGCCACACAGTCACAGCCCTTAAGGCTAAACAACACACCTAATACACTTGTAATAGGTGACTCTATTGTCAGACACACTGACATCCCACTCACCAGACTGAACAAGGAGAAGGTCACTGTAAGCTGCCTATCGGGTGCCAGGATCTGCCACATAACACAAGCACTCAGATCACTCCAAAGCAAGTACAAATATGACTCCTTCATTGTCCATGCTGGTGTGAATGACCTGAGACGTACCTCCCTGGACTACATGAAAAAAAAAAACATAGAGGAGCTCTCTGATCATGTAGCCCAGGCCGGTATGACCCTGACCTTGAGTAGCATCTTGCCCTCACTAAGAATAATGCCACAGTATAAAGACAAAATGATCAATTTCAACAATTGGCTAAAGTATTGGTGTCATTCAAAGGGGATCCAATGTCTGTCAGCCTGGGATGACATGCTCAACAAGCAACGTTGCTTCGCTAGGGATGGCTTGCACCTGTCACCCCTGGGTTTTCGAATACTGGCAAAGGCTCTTGCCACCCCCATAGTGTCTTTTTTAGGCAAGGCTCTAAAGGCAAACCCACCTCCATAGACAACACAAAGAAAAAAAAACTAAGGGTAATGCTGCTCAATGCCAGAAGTCTAAACCTCAGGATGCATGCACTCGAGACTCTCCTCAATATGGAGAATATCGATATCTGTGCAGTAACAGAAACCTGGTTCAAGGCTCCCGAGAGCACCCCAGCACTACAAGGTTATACTTTATACCATGCTTTTCGGCCCCAAAACTCGGACCGAACCACAAAAGGAGGGGGAGTATCCATATTCATCAAAGATACCCACACCTCCAGGTTAGTGGCACAGCACAAAGCATCGGAGACCATCAATGTTCAACTAACAGTGGGCAAAACTGCCTTTCAGTTTACAGCCTGCTACAGACCACCCTCCCAAACACAGGAATCCCACTCGGCTTTCCTGAGAACACTGGAGAATATGAAGGTCTCTCCAAACACCATTATATTGGTTGACTTCAACCACCCAAACATTGATTGGGAAAACTAGTCAAGCCCCAACACCCTCCCCCAATGGTTCCTAGAATTTATAAACTCAAATGCTATGGAACAACTGGTCATCACTCTCACAAGTGGGGAAAACATATTGGACCTGGTCATCACCAACATGGGGTCTCTATGTTCCACACCAGAGGTATACCCCTCATTGGTAAGATCAGACCATAAATTAATCTCACTGGACATCCATATCCCATCCCCACCCCCAGCCAAGGAAACCACGGTGAAGAACTTCTCAAAAGCAAACTTCCCACTTCTCAAAACCGAGGTGCAATCCTTCAAAGCCCCCCGGGCCAGTGGAAAATACGGCCCAAAACGCAGAATCCTTTACAAAAGCATCCTATGGACACCTACAGGAATGCATGGATCATGCTATCCCAAACAAAACCAAGACTCACTCCTCCAAAGGCAGGAGACCTGTCTGGTGGACCCTGGCCATAAATAAGCTATATAACAGAAGGAGGAAGCTACTACATGATAGAGCAAAATCCCAAAAAGGGACGGCATCTCTGATCAGTACTAGCAAGAAACTATGATCCCTCATAAAATCATCTAAGGCCAGCTTCGAAAGAAAAATTGCACAAGACACTAAAGATAATCACAAAGCCTTCTTTAGTTATGTCAGGAACCTAGGAGGCAACTCCCAGATATGCTCTGAGTTAGTGCAAAATGACAAAAAATACACTGAAGTATTCAGACAAAAAGAAAATAAGACCAGCATACAAGGCACCTTAAAAATACATTTATTGATTGAGGTTTTTAAAAAACAGACCGGTTTCGTCAAATATTTAACAAAGCCTTCTTCAGTGTTTAAATATACACTGAAGAAGGCTTTGTTAAATATTTGCCGAAACCGGTCTGTTTTTTTAAGAACCTCAATCAATAAATTTATTTTTAAGGTGCCTTGTATGCTGGTCCTATTTTCTTTTTGTCTGAATACTTTGCTCTTTGGGACCCTGCAGCTGCCTCCCTCGCAGAGGTTGTACTATTTTGAAAAAAATACACTGAACCCACAGACTGCCAACATCCTGGTAGAAAGGTTCAGTGCAAACCCCCCCCTTCCCCCCCCAAAAAGCGCAAATGTCTATCCCAACAGAGTGTAGCCTCCCTGAGATCACAGATGCACAGGTGAGAGATGCCCTCTCCAAAGCAAAAAACACAGCATCAGTGGGACTAGACGGTGTCACGGGTTGCATCTTACATGAGCCCCAAGAAGAACTAAACCCTCACATAAAGTCACTGTTCAATCTCAGCCTTACTTCAGGATATGTACCCAAGGAATGGCATACAGCAACAGTGGTCCCGCTCCACAAAGGTGGTGCCACAACGGACCCCAGAAACTATCGCCCTATAAGCCTGACTAGCCTGGTCTGCAAAGCTATGGAGCGTATCATCATAGAAATCATAAACAAAGACATTGGGAACCTCCAGACACTGGATCCTACCCAATTTGGCTTTGTTAAGGCAGATCTTGCCACTTGAACCTGGTCGACTTTTTTGAAACAGTTACCAAAGCCATAGATGAAGGGAAGGTAGTCCACACAGCCTACCTGGACCTCGCAAAAGCCTTAGACACAATACCCCATTCAAGCATCATAAATAAGTTCACCAACTTAAATATTAACCCCTATGTCACAAGATGGGTTGCAAACTGGCTCAGGGATAGAACCCACATGGTCAGAATTGCGGGTGCCATATCAGACTCTAAAGCAGTTACAAGTGGCATCCCATAAGGCTCAGTCCTGGGACCTCTTGTTCGGTATATATTTCTCCGAGGTACAGGCTAAAACGGGTGGACTATGGCTGACCAAGTTCGCAGATGACTACTAACTGGTTGCCATAATTGACTCTCCGGCTGACACAAGCATCCTCCAAAAGGGTCTCACAGAGACAGATAACTGGTGCCAGAGCCATGGCCTAAAGCTAAATGCCAAAAAGTGCATAGTCATCCCCTTTGGGAAAAACAAAGTGCCCACAAATTACCACATAGGTGGTAATCCATTAAGTACAGAAGAAGTAATTAGGGACTTGGGGACCCAAGTAGATAGTAATCTCTCCTTTGACAATCACGTTGCCAAAATGGTTAGAAAGACCTTCTATAATAGCCCACCTTATCATGAAAGGATTCACATCTAGATCAAGAGAGGTCATTGTGCCCCTCTACTCATCACTTATCAGGCCCATAATTGAATACAATGCCCCATTTGGGATGACCTTACCCGACACCTGCAGCAACTGGAAAGACCCCAAAAGTACCTCACCAAGAGGATCAAGAGACTCAAACAGATGCCCTGTGCAGTTCAGCTAAAGAAACTCCAGCTCTACTCAGTTGCATACCGCCTACTCAGAGGCGATTTGTGTCTGACGTATAAAGCCATGTCCAACCCAGAATTAATGGACATGCTCCACCTCAGGAAATCCAAATCCCTTAGAGCTACACGCTCTAGGGACTTGAACCTCAGCACAGAAATAAATAGGACATGCTGGAGGGACAGATTCATATCCCAGAGGCTCCCCTCACTCTGGAACAAAATCCCAATCCATGTTAGGCAGAGCCCCTCACTGACCCTCTTCAAGAGAAATCTTGACGAGTGGATGGGAGATCGTAAGTTTACCCCTGGGATCTCTTCTGTGTCCCTGCTAGAAAGAGGTACAGTAAACTAACCTCAAAAGGTCTACCTTCTGTGACCTACTATACAGAGGCACAATCAACTAATCTAAAAGGGTGGCAAAAGCCAAACACACTCTGGCTAGGCTTATAAATGCCCTAGGGCAGATAGCCTAGTATCAACCTATAAACTAATCTATTTTGCTCTTATAAAATTAGTGGTTACCCCCTCTTTCACATTTAACTGCTTAGTATGCACTACATTTCCTAGGGTGTTAATCCATTTTTCCAACTTAAAAATTTGCAACATCTACTGGAAGACTACCAATTACTGGACAGTCCACATTCTGCCTCTTAGTAGTCACCTTGGCTTCTATTTTGCTCCTGGTGAGAGAAGGAGCATATAGGCATTATTTCCTGGTGATCACTGAATACCAGAAAGCCTGATAATTGTTTTATAGGCCAGCTTAGAAATTCTACTACTGTTTTGCTCCTAGTGAGAGAAGAAGCAAATGGCCATTGTATCCTTCAGTGTGAAACTGTGGTGAGACCAGCACTAATAGTAGACAGGTAGTAATTAGGTGAGTCACAATTATCCATCATTCTTAACAAAGATAATTCTTTCTTTTAAGTACTAACCTAATGTCAGAATATCTCCCTAAAAACTTCATTTATAAATCATCAGGGTATCAAGTGTTTGGCAGTGCCCTGTATAGACAGGCACCTTAATTTGTCATTTTTCTTATAAAAGCACCCTTGAAATTTTACTAATAATTAGTTGTATATAAAGCAACTAGTTTGCAGTGATAAGCACTGCCCCCAGCCTTGCAAACCAGATACTCCTGACATGACATTATATACTCACCCCAGCCATCTAATCAATAAAGAGAGGCCTATTGCCTCATATATGGCTTTTTCCACTATCTTTATTACCAGCTGGTGGATATGGGCTTCCAATCCTATCAAGTCATCTAGATTATGTTTAAAGGAAGATAATGACTCATACTGCTTAATATGCAGTGAGAATTTATTTGAAAGCTTTGGAAGGCACTGAGCTACAAACATTTTCTCTATTGTGTTTTATTTATCTGGTGGTGAAGATTTAGATCCATGGTTCTATTACTGGTGGAGCAATTGAACTTGAGAAGCTACAGGATGCATAAGACAGCCAGTTAATTTATGCAGCATTAAGAGGGATACAGATTGCCTGCCATAAGGCTATAAGACAATGAATAAAAGAATAGAACTTTTATCCCCTTTTTGATAGCTCAGAGACTTTAGGTTTACGATCTTTTTGATTAGCTGCCTTTGAGGTCGTTCTAATTGCTTAACATTTTTAGTGAGATACATCCTAAAGGGGGCACTATACACAATAACTGGTCTGGTAAATGTTAGGTTTAAGGTAGTATTTACCTCTTCAGACCTGGAAGATTTTCTTCTTGAAGTTAGTTGTGCTAAATAAAAATATTTTCTGACAACCATTGTCATATGTTTAAAAGGGGATATTGTCAGCTCAAGTTGCTTAGACTCTGCCTGCAGTATCATTTTGTAATGGTGTGTTGTTTACATAGTATGATGAAGGGAGGGGTTGTCTGCCAAAAGTATTGCATGTTTCAACATTTAGTTTTGACACGTTTAAGTACCAAGTGTTTACCAAGGGCAGTTCTTACTGGAGGGTTTTAATGTCCGAAGTTGATTGAACAACTACTAGTTTACAGTTGTCTGCAAATTTCATTATTCAGAGGTCTTGACTTTTTGCATGTAAATCCAAGAAGTAAAGGCCAGAAAGTTGTCTCTCCACTTCCTGTGGGCACTGCTGGTCGCTTTCATACATTCTGGTGAAGATCCCATAACTCCCAGTAGATGGGTTCTATCATTCAGCCAGTTTCATACCTCTCTTACCACATATGGGTTAATCGTAAATGCATTTAGTTCCTTTATGATATCATCATGGAGAATGGTGTCAAGGGTCTTGGCCAGGTCAAGTACACAATATGTACTGCATAGCTACCATCTACTGACTCTGTAACGCTTTCAAAGAAATTTACTAATTTCAGTAGACAGGATCAAACCTTCACAAAGACCAATTGCTAGGGTAATGCAAACCAATTCATTATGTTACTGTGTATACATTTCTAATATTGCACTGTCAAAAATGACACTGATATTTACTGTTCCTGTGTTAATTTAGATTTTATGTTATATTATATTGTACTAATCAAGCTTTTCTGCCTGGGTCTCTGCTGAAATTCTACAGTCAACAAATGAAGATAAATAAATAAATACGATGTGGATGCATGTTTCAGATCATATGTGGGAAAGCAGAAGAGTATGGCAAGGCTGACACAGGAACTGATTTTGTTTATTCTGGCCCTAGACCCCAGAGCACGCACCTGTAGGAATGAACGTATTATTCATCTACCAGCTGATGGTTGCATAGAAATGGATTTTGATGCTTGCAGATTATCTAGTTATGATGTTAAGATCTATACACAACACTTTACAAATAGCTTGAGCAGCACTTATAAAATGGGTGGTGGTAACAGGCTATAAGGTTAATCTTTCTAAGTCATTCTACTTTTTGGTAATCTTAACTTTAAACTTATATTTAAAGTCCAGTTACAGTTTGAGTGGAATCTTTCTTACAACTGATATCATGGGGTAAATTGAGTAATCACATAGGCAACTATTAGAAATCTTGGAGGCTTAGATGTAACCACTAGAAATCTTTCAGTGGATGTTATCTCAGATATTACAAGTAAAGAGCTAACTAAGTAGAAGAAACAGGAATTTTCAATTAAAACTCCTTCTAATTAAATGGTTTTGTATCATAGAGTTTTCTATGTGTTGTAGAGTTTACCAGTATCTCTGACATATACTAATGAGTACAATTACCACGTGGACGTGTACTTACCAGTATCTCTGACATATACTAATGACTACAATTACCACGTGGACGTGTACTTACCAGTATCTCTGACATATACTAATGACTACAATTACCATGTGGACGTGTACTTACCAGTATCTCTGACATATACTAATGACTACAATTACTACATGGATATGTACTTACCAGCATCTCTGACATATACTAATGACTACAATTACCATGTGGACGTGTAGTTACCAGTATCTCTGACATATACTAACGACTACAATTACCATGTGGACGTGTCCTTACCAGTATCTCTGACATATACTAATGACTACAATTACTACGTGGACGTGTACTTAAAGATCCCAGATGACAAGTTACTTTCTCTATTCAGGTTATGAATAGTTATATTCTGGATATCTCTTTGGGTAATATATCCCTATCTAATGTTCTTAGTCATCATTACTTTTCACATCTGATTAATGTTATAGCATATTTGAAAGTAAAAGTTAATACAAATACATTTTTAAAATTAGAGTTGTAGTAGTACATTATGTGACTGCATTAGGTGTAGCAGGATATTATGTCATTGTGCTAGGTAACACATCTCAGTACAGCTGCTAATTGATAATATTCTGAAATACTGATAATGAGCACTTTTTTTAATTTTTACTGATGAAAACGCAAAGTTAATTATAGGCTGTGCCTCTAGCTTTTAGAGGGACATGTTGGTAGAAAACCTCAAATAGAAAACCAGAAATGCCAAACTCAACACAGAGTTATAGTTATTGACAAATAAAATAAAACTTTGTTGCATATACTTAATGAAGTCTAAGATTATAAATGTTTCTTGGAATGGAGGATTAACAGAAGTTAATGTCTAGTTCATTTTGTGGTACTTGAAGGATAATGGATTACAGGGCAAATTGCATCACTGCTTCATTCATACAATGCAGTTGTTTTTATTATGATTAGTCAAAACATAATTTCCTGGATAATTTCAGAAGCAGATGGCACTGTGCTGGCAATGAATATTTGGGCAACTTCTCCTAATGTTAAAAATGTGTACCAGTTTGCTGATTATATTTAGGACTTGTTGCTGCAAGAACTTTACTCTTCGGCAGTCTTAGGTTTGATAGCAGCAGAATCTGTTTGCCAACTGCATGACTCTCGACAAGCCATTTAGCGGACATTGCTTTCTGTTTTTCCCTGAAAAGGGATACTTCATACCCTTTGGACTTACCAGGTCAATACGTGCTATTTTTTTGTCTTTATGCTGAACATTTTTGCCAATAATGTTCTGACCATAGAGGAAAAGCACATTGTGACTTGTTTCTGATATAAACTCCTCAGTGATGTCATTCACAGCTTACAACAACTTACATGTCAATAGTGCTTGACAGCAGGCAGCATTATAGATTAATTTGTTTTAAACTTGTTTATCCTACCAATGCTAATTGCCTTTTCTGACATGCAAAGTACAAGAAAATGTTGTTTGCCGGTTATATTTATTTGGAAAACGTGTGGAAATTATTTCTCTATTACTGCTGTTGCTGGTTAACCTGTTGGTGATCATCAAATCCACCTTTTCAACTATCTGGCAAAAGGTTCTTGCTTTTAATTCACTCTCTTTACCTTATAAGAGATACAGATCAATTATGAATTTGTAAATTGCAGTTATCATTTAGTGTGCTGAAAGTTCTGTTAAGTAAATTATAATGAATTCACTGACAGTATAAAATAACAGTCACTGAAAGTGGCTGTGTTCATATTTTCATCTCAGACACGTCAGGATATCAGATTAGATAATAGGATAAATATATACTGTCAACCTGTTGGGGTGTTAATGAACAGATATCATCGTCATAAAAAATGTCACCATTTTTTATGCTTGCCAAATGTGACTTTGCTGTTTAGTGAGCATGAAAAAAAAAGAAAAGAAAAGAAAACACTCAGCTGAAAAAAGTAACTGCCATTTTGATTATCCCTTGCTAGACACTGTTTAAAAAAAGCTGCATTTACTTCTTCATTTAGCTTTTTCCCGGTTAGGGGTCGCCACAGCGGATCACCTGTCTGCTCATGATTGGCAGTGGAGTTTTTAAGGTGTTGAGTTGCCAGCCCAGTGCCCAACCTTCCACAGAAGGCACACACACACTCAGGGCCAATTTAGAGTGTCCAATCCACCTACAGCATGTCTTTTTTGGATGTGGGAGGAAACCGGAGCACCAGGAGGAAAACCACATGACCACAGAGAGGACATGCAGACTCCACATAGAAGGCACTCCAGCCGAGAATCGAACTGGAGAACCCCTTGCTGTGAGGCAGCAATGCTAACCACTGCACCACTGTAGCCACCCTAAAAAAAAAAAAAGCTGCATTTACTGAGGTGAAAAAATAAATAAAGTGTAATACAATTCAGAGAGACAGAGAGAGAGAGAAAGAGAAAGAGAGAGAGATAGAGAGACAAGAGTGTGTGTGTGTGTGTGTGTGTGTGTGTGTGTGTGTGTGTGTGTGTGTGTGTGTGTGTGTGTGTGTGTGTGTGTGTGTGTGTGTGCATGTGTGTTAGGCAGAGAATGAAAGAGTTAGTGAATGACAGAGAGGGTGTGTGCCTTTCAGCTTTTTTGCTTTAGAATTTTGATCTAAAATAACACGAGGCTTTTCATCAACATGCATTATTTGAACAATATGAAGTATGAAACTATAATGTATAGCATTATTGACTGACTGCAATCTTCAGTGATTTACCAGAAAATAATATTTACTGAGAGTAGAAGCAAAAATATGAGGAAAATCAAGGATGTTTGGCAAAATCACATATGAGAGGGGTTGTGATGCCTTACACTATGTGATTTTTTTTCCACGTATTTGATCATAATAACTTGTGAGGTATTGTCAGTCATGAAAGTGTCTGCAAATGCTGGACACATTTGTGTGTGTGTGTGTGTGTGTGTGTGTGTGTGTGTGTGTGTGTGTGTGTGTGTGTGTGTGTGTGCTTACATTAAATACTTTAAATACTCATACAGTTTATATATTGGGTGTAAAATGCTTCCTGCTACAACAATTACATATGCCACAGCAGTTTTGAACCATTAGGTGGAGGAACTATTTAACATTACAATGTAAAGTGTGTGTATACTAATATAATAGCAAATATGCTACAATTTAACAGATACCCCATCATCTAAATACAATAACGCCCTCCAAGGTGGTTGTTATAGGTGAAATAATAGCCCTTATAGTGGTGTAGAGGACTTCCAGTTATGGTGTTTGGCCTCACAACACAGCTGTTCACCAATAACATCTACCCTGTCAGGCATTATTGCTTGCATAACATAGAGCTGCAGTTATGCCGCTGCATAAGGTACTCTGCATTTTCATCATGTTCCTCTTAATGATTACAAGTATCACTTGGTTACATGGTTACCCAATTATTTGCAATATGGTTAAACTACAGACGAGTACATGTATACCATTGCAGTAAATTATTGTAATGGGAATGTTTCATACCCATCTGGACAGTAACATCAATATTTCTGTCTACTGCTTTTTTGAATACACTGTAGTACCAGAAATTCCCTATTTGATGTTTTGCAGGTACAATTACTTTTCAGTGTAGTAGTAATCCATCATCCTCTCCTCTGAAATCCTTCCAGTAAGGAGCGGCATGAAGTATAATTATGTGAAGTGCACTAACAAGTTTTACAAATGTATACAATAGCTGCCTTTGAAAGATTCATTTAAATGTTCATGCAAATTAAGAAACCATGTAAATACACCTTACTACAGAAATGAGTGACAACAGTTTATCAGGTGCTGATGGTCGGTTCCTGTGGTAGACTCAGTCTGGCATTTCAGAATTTGAGGGTGCTGTTTGCAGGTGTAATCTGCTGTGTCTTTAACTGCAGGCACTGTTAACTGCACAATTTTTATATTCATGAGGACATGCCTTGTGTGGCAATTTGTAGAATACCTGAGTGCACCTCTGATTTTATAAATTTTTCAAGAGTGATGGTAATTTATTGTAGTCATCATTCACTGCTTATTCTTTCAGTCTTTACCTATCGGCTTAATCCAGTTCAGGGTTGTAGGAGAGCAAGTGTACACTCCTGGCACAGAATGGACACAAGACAAAGAATCTAATCCCACATAGGGTTCTAGCCTAATACAAACACATACACACACACGCACACATGCACACACGCACACACACACACACACGCACACGCGCACACGCGCACACGCGCACACACGCACACACGCACACATGCACACACACACACACACACACACGCACATGGATGCACACACACACACACACACACACACACACACACACGCACATGAATGCACACACACACACACACACACGCACACACGCACACATGCACACACGCACACACGCACACACACACACACACACACACACACACACGCACACACACACGCACTCACACACACACACACACACACACACACACACACACGCACACACACGCACACACACACACACACGCACACACACACTCACACACACACACACACACACACACACACACACACACACACACACACACGCACATGAATGCACACACACACACACACACACACACACACACACACACACACACACACACACACACACACGCATACGCACATGCACACACACACACACACACACACACACACACACACACACACACACACACACACACACACACACACACACACACACGCTACGCACGCATGAATGCACACACACACACACACACACACACACACACACGCACACACGCACACACACACACACGCACACACACAAACACACACGCACACACGCACACACACACTCACACGCACGCACACACACACACACGCACATGAATGCACACACACACACACACACACACACACACACACACACACACACACACACACACACACACACACACACACACACACACAGTCATACTCAACACACAAACTCATGGTTAATTTGTATGATCACCAGTTGGGATTGGGACTTGGGATGCAGAAGGAGACAATATAACTGAAAAAAAAATGACATACCAACTCTCAACAGAAGACACCCTGGCTGAGAAATAAACTAATGAGCCAAGCAGCATGAGTTAACTGGAGTACAGCTGTGCCACCCTAATCTATTAATCAAAAAATCAAAATGATATCTGCCTTATTCGCAGATATTGCTGTACCCCAATATATAGGATTAAAAATTATTCTAAAGATTGGTGCAAGAACTGATATAGCTAGAAAATTCAGGTTAAATTATTCAGTGCAAAGAAATGTATTGTAGTACTTTATGGTCAGTTCTAGTATAGAGATGATGCCATTGTGTCCTTCTGTGTTGCTGGTAGCTTATCTCGTTTACCCTTTCATTTCCTTTCCCATTATCACAAGCCAGAAGCCTAACAAAGAGCAAGAAGCAATGCACAGAATACCAGAATATGTGTCCCTTTACTCCTGCTGTCTGCAAACCATGAGCCTTTGTATTTATTAATGGGCCTTGTAAACCATCAGCCACTGTGTTAGTCAATGGGAACATTCACTCCCTACCACAATGGGAAGAGGATACCAAGAGGGTGATCATTTAGGCAACTATCATGCAGTATTTTGCTGACATGTCCCCAGTAGGCAGTCAGCAAAGCACAAAGGACAAAATGTGAAAAATGATGCAGTGAAAGGTGTCTTTTCATTTCTGCAAGAAGTGTTACCTCTCAGGCAGTCAAGCCCCTTCCCTTGAAGCTTTTGTAGTCTACACCAGGGAAACTACACTACTCAGTGTGTCCCTATACCTGTGCATGCCACCCTACCCCCTGGAGGAGAAGAGCAGGCACAACCTTTCAGTCCTCTCCTTTTTCACCTGGATCCTCTGATTCTATGGCTGCTAACAGAAGCCCGAGCACCTATGTCACAATCAGGGCTCCATCTGATATTTCAGGTTATGCCAACCTTAAATATTACATTTTGGGTTTCAGACTTTTTTCCTGTCTGATATGTTTCCAGGAAAATAAGAACATTAGTATGGTGACTCAAGGTTTTCTTTTGGTAACTATTAGAAAGAAGAATAACATGATCTTATTAGGCAGTTAACTGTGGTTAAATTTATTATTACAAGGGAAATTTCACATCTATGACAGAAACAGAGACAGGGTAATTAGGAAAAATGATACCAATGATAGAAACAGGAGAAAATTAGTAACTACCACTTATTCCTATAAGAAGAGCATTCTTAAACTTTATTTGTGAAGTTATAAAGAAAGGAATGAAATAATGACATTTGTCTCAGTCTGAACCAATAAGTCTGTAATAAGCAACTGCAGATATTTTTCAAACTTGGCAGGATACTTTAATTAAAGAAGAGCAAAACATTCTATTATTGTTCAGCAAGCTGGAAAAAAGAAGCTTTATCTGTAAAACAAGAATCATAACAGAATGGTTGTCCTCATCATGAAATTCTACAGATGATTAAAAGATAAAATAGTGCTAACTACAGAGAGGCACACAAGGCCATTAATTGTCATTATTTCATTCCTTTCTTCATAACTTCACAAATAAAGTTTAAGAATGCTCTTCTTATAGGAATAAGTGGTAGTTACTAATTTTCTCCTGTTTCTATCATTGGTATCATTTTTCCTAATTACCCTGTCTCTGTTTCTGTCATAGAATAACCAGAAAAGGTGGGGGAATAGCTGTCATGTTCAAGAACTCCCTGAACATCACCATGAACCCACTCCAACCCCACAAAAATCCACAACCTTGAACTAATTGCTCTAAAGATTCTCGTAAACAACCAAAAAAGTATTAATCTCATAGTAACTTATCTACCACCAGGCAAAAATATTGAAAACCTAGAACTAATCCTCAGTTGGCTTGCTACCAACTATCCCCAAGAAACGATAATTCTAGGGGATGTTAATATTAACTGGGCCCTCTATTCCGAACTCCCAAATCCTCTCCCCATTAACTTACATGGCTTCTCACAAAATATTCTATCTCCCACCAGAATTGGTAATGTTCAACAAAAAGAGAGCATCCTTGACTGAATACTTACAAACAAGGCTCCAAATAATTATACTACAGGGACCCTTCCCAACGACCTTAGTGACCACCTGATTACCTTTATTATAAAGCACAAGTGTCCAACTTCAAATCATCCACAATCCAGACTAGTCAGGAACAGTAAGAATTTTGTCCCGGACCATTTCATTGCAGAACTTAAGGCATGTAATTGGTCCATCCTAAAAACCTTACCCATAGATGAGAGTGTGTTATATTTTAATAACACTTTCCTAAAAATACTCGACTCGCATGCTCCTAAGCGTCTCACTAGAACTAAGGTACGCATTGCACCCTGGCTAACAAAGGACACTAAAGCCAAAATTAAACATCGAGACAAGGCCTGGCACAAATGGAGAGCGTCTAAAACCCCACTAGATCGCATCAAGTTTCTCCAACTTAGAAACTCAACTAAAGCAGCCATATTGTCTGACAAAAAACAGTATTACTGTCACCTCCAAAATAAACACCAGAATAATCCCAAGAAATTCTGGGCCGGTTTTAATCACCTCCTTCATCCAGGTAAACCCACCACCCCTACCCCTGAAAAAATCATTGGTAAAGATTCTAGAGAAATAGCTAACACCTTTAATTCATTTTTCACAGAAACCATTCAGTCTCTCGCCATCCAACTTACTACTTCTCCCTTGGCTACACCCTCAACCAAAGTCCCAACTCAACCCGCCTTTAACCTCCAACCCATACCTACCTCCTATATTAGAACCCTCCTAAATAAACTCAAACCAACCACCTTAGCGGCTGACTTACTCCCAGCCAACTACCTACAAATTGCATCTGATGCCATAGCCTACCCTGTTTCTATCTTGGTTAACCGGACCATTTCAGAAGCTTCTATTCCCTCTATTTGGAAAATCTCCCACATCATCCCTCTACATAAAGGTGGATCTTCCACTGACACATCAAACTACAGACCCATAGCTATACTATCTCCTCTAGCCAAAATCATGGAACGCTGCATTCACAAGCAGCTCATTACCCATCTTACTCAAAACAATCTCCTGTCTCACACCCAGCACGGCTTTCGCCCCCATCACAGCACAACTACTGCTCTCCTTTCCTTTATTGACTCAGTTAACCACAATCGAAACAATAAATTAATAACCTCGGCGCTCTTTCTCGATCTATCCAAAGCCTTCGACATGGTCAATCACCAACAGTTGATCCACACACTGGAGGCATACTACCTTAGCAAGACTACCATAGACTGGTTTAATGACTACCTTTCTCATAGAAATCAGGCTGTTCTATGGGAAAATAGCTTATCCAACCTACTCCCCACAAATATTGGTGTTCCCCAAGGATCTATCCTTGGTCCTCTTATTTTCTCCATATTTATTAATGATCTGCACTCTGTCATTCCCAAAGCCACCTGCATACAATATGCAGACGACTCCACCCTGATCTGCACCGACAGCTCCCTCGACAAACTCCAAGTTGCCACCCAAAACTGTTTTTCCCTAGTTGAAAAATGGTTCTTGGAACTAAAACTCTTACTTAACCCATCCAAAACCAAATTACTTCTGTTTTTCCCCACTACTTCCACCCCTCAAGGAAGTCAATCTCCTAGCTCCAACCACCCCATCTTTCACGTGACATCCAATAATGGGACCATAATTGACCCTGTCTCCCACACCAAACTACTAGGTGTGACCATAGACCACAAGCTTAAATTTGATACTCATATCAACCTGACCGTTAAGTCAGTAAACAAGAAACTCGGGTCCATGTATAGAATTAAGAACTTCCTAACCCCACACACTAAATTAACCATTGCCCGGACTCACCTCCTTTCCACAGTCCTCTATGCCTCCCCAATATTCTCCTTCCTTAATAAAAGAGAACTTAACAAACTATCTACAACCTATAACCACATAGCTAGATTTATAACAGGAATGCCCTATCGTACACACCACTGTAACAATCTCAGAACATTAGATTGGTTAGAACTACCTAACATTCTCAAACTTAATCAACTCACTGAGGCATTTAAAACAATCCACCATCCTGACAAAACCCCCTCAATGACCAAAATATTCACTCCCTACTCTAACCTTACATCCCTTAGATCATCTAAAAGCCTACAAATTCAAACTATTAAATCTAACAATTCAGGAGGTGAAGCACTCTATGCTAATTCCATTGGAAAATCCTGGAATGCCCTCCCAAACAACCTTAGACATGAGACCCCACTCCACCAATTCAAAAAACAACTCAAAGATCTACTAAAATCTGAATGGTTATGCCCATGTTCTAATCCTGATTAATAGCTAACAGCCTACTACTACCTAATTTCCACCCAATCCAAAATGCAAGGGTCTTCATTTGTAGTTAGGATACTCCAACTACCTAAGAATGTTTTACCTCTTTAAATTATTTGTATAACCCTTCTATTTGCTCATTTGACTGTGAATGTAATACTTTGTATTCTGATCTCCTGTTGTTTTTTGTCATAACTACCCTCTATGGAGCTTTTCTCCCTGGGCCTCTACTGAAAATGGACATGTATCCAGTTAGACTAGCCCGGTCAACAAATGTAAAATAAATAAATAAATAAAATAAATTAATACTGCTAGAAGAACACAGTATGGTGGAGAAAATTTTTTCTTTTCTTTTCACAATTTTTACCCATAACCTTGACTTAAAATGCATCATTCACTTGTAAAATAAAATTAGTTTTAACAAGGACAGTTATGATGCACATACCTATTAGTTATATATTTTTATTCATTTAACAACAGAAATGAAGCTAGAAAGAGCAAACAAAGAAGTGAAGTCAACAGTTTGCCTTATTACAAAATAATTGTAATACTGATCTCAAAACAGTTGCCAGCCTCCTTGTACCACTTCAAAGCAACAACATGATCCTGATAGTAACATTTTGCACCAGTGTCTTGCAGCACACACCTCCATTGTGTCTGTTTACTCGTGTAGGCAGTACTACTGCAGATGTTCTAACATCAGAAGGAAAATGTGAAATAAGATACTGTTGCAGCTAACATAACCTCAAGCAGAAGTACGAGTAACTAAGGACTGACTAGCAAGAGAGGAGTATATAAAGCCAGGGCACATTCAAAAATAATTCTTACACACACTCATTCTTTGTGAAAAGGAAGATGTACTTTATCAAATCCTGGTTTATGAAATAAAACTGGTTAGAACACTGCAGAGCAGTAGACACCACATTCTGTTTTCCATGTTGAGTTTCTGGAACTGACAGAGTAACATACGATAAAACGTCTGTGTGGAGGGATATAACAATTGCTTGTTCATTTTTTGTATTTTTCTACTATGATAATGTACCTAGTTTTGTTAAGTTTTTTAACAACATGTAATACACAGTAGTCAAATTTCAACCAGTCATCTGTGATAACAGCCAGTGATTTCTTATGCTTTACTTGTTCTATCATGGCAGAGATGTGTTTTTGTGTAAAGCGCAGTCATTTAGTTTTTGTTTATTATTAATATTTGTAATTATGAATAATGGAGCTATGATTTAATCTATAAGAAGGATTGTTGCATAAGATCTTGGAGTTTAGAGAGAGATTTGGCAGAGCAGATTAGGGTCAAGTCATCAGCATTTTGAACTATGGTAGTATTTTTTGTAGCAATGTAGAGGTCATTGATGAATATGTTGATAAGTATGAGGTCTATATAGATCCTTGAGGCACATCAATAGTTACAGGCAAAAAGGTGGAGAAATCATGTTTTCCATTTTCCTGCTTGTGCACTCTCTTTAAGAGGTAGGTCTGTAATCACTACAGCAAAGAGTTGGTGAGCCCTGAGGATGAGAGTTTATGTTAAGAGTTTCTCGTAGGAAACAATATCAAAAACTTTTGATAAATCTAGGAAGGTGGTGGAGGCTAGGCTTCTGGCATTTCTCTGGGCATTGACAGTATTAATAAAATTCAGTAAAATATTAGTTTTGCTGAGACGAGGGAAGAAGTCTTGTTGGGTTGAAGACATGAGATGGTTATCTATTAGATCACTGAGAAGCTGCATATGAATACATTTTTCTAATATGTTTGATAGGAGTGATAAAATGGCAACTGGCATATAGCTGCTTGATAGATCTGTACTGATTCCACCATTGTAAAGTGGAATAATGAATTATTTTTCCATAGCAAGGGACTTTATTTTCAGATATGGATTGTTTTATCAGAACTGAAACTAGATATGTAATAGCCTTAGGTGTGATTTTAAGATGCTGATGAGGTAGATTGTCACAGGCAGTTGCACTAGCCTTTAATTTTTTGAGGTCTGTTAGATGATACCTATGTGAACTGGTTGGGAGGAGAAATATTGAAAAAGGTTACTTCACTGAGTACGGCCATCATAAGCTTGATGTGTCACCTGGTTAGTCAGTGACTATACTGCCTGTATAAAGAGGATATTGAATTGGTTGGCTTTAATATAATTTTGTTTCTGTGTGTTTGGTGTGGCTTGTCCTAGATTTAACGGTTTATTGTCTGAGGCCCAGAACAGTTTTGGATTATTAGTGTGTGTGTGTGTGTGTGTGTGTGTGTGTGTGTGTGTGTGTGTGTGTGTGTGTGTGTGTGTGTGTGTGTGTGTGTGTGTGTGTGTGTGTGTGTGTGTGTGTGTTTTGACTGGTTGAGCAATAGGCTTTCTTATCTTTGGTGATAAAATTGTGTTATTAGGTTTTTAGTTGTCTATATGTTAGTAAGGTGAGACCTGTTTCATTTTTTGTCCAGACATTCCATACTTTGCCTCTTTGTTTCATAAGATGTTTAGGTGCAAAAGATAGCCATGAGTCAGGGTTGGCTTTGAATCATTTTATTCTGACGGGGACTAGTATGTTTAGAATACCTAGAAATATTTTTATTGAACTCAGGACAGCATTAGCTATAGAGAGAGTTTATAAATAAAAGTGTCTTTGTGAAAAGTAGTAAGTTTTCTCACAGGCTGTAATGATGTGTTTTGAGGCTGTTGCTTTGGTACCTCATGGTATAGAACAGCAGGCTCTCTGACAGAGTTCCTTGAGATGCTATTTTATTTGAAGATGATGTTAGTATCCTGTCGAGGGTCGATTGTCTTGCTCTGGCTTTGTTATACCTAGCTGGTGTAGTTGTGAGTTGGGTGAACTTGTGTGGATGTATATTATTGGCTGGATTTTTATATTGTATGATTTGCAAATCTGTACTAACATCACACAAAATTATGGTTTATTGATAAATTTTTCAGGAGGCCCAGCAGAGAATATCTTCCATTGTTTTAACATTGTTACCTGTGTGTATGTATACTCATCATTGTGACTGCCCTGTGAGTTTCGTGGTTAGTAGGATTTCCTAGTTAGAGAAAGCTGACAGGATGTGGGGGGAGTGGGAGATATCTAGTGGGTTTTTGTAGAAAACAATGACACTGACAGCTTTTTTGTCTTGCAATGTATCTTTTTGGACTATATGAAAAGGGAAATGACAGAGCTGTCAGTCTATGTGTACAAGTCAGCTATGAGCTTAGTACTGAGCAGCACTTACCTTATCCAAGTATGATGCCACAATATGAGCAAAATATCATTTACTTCAATAATTGGATTAGCTTTTGTTATCAGTCGAGGGTAGTCCTACATCTTGGGGTGTCATGATCAACTGACCATGCTGCTTCACAATGGATGACCTGCACCTGTCCCCGCTAGGCTTTTGAATATTGGCAAAGGCATTATCTACCATAATAGTGCTTTTTTTTCTTTTGAAATGCCAACCAGATATACCCACCAATATAATGAAACAGGCAAAGGAAAATACAAAGCTATAACTGATCAATGGTAGGAGTCTAAACAAAAAAACTACTCTCCCTAAAAGCCTTCCCCACCCTGGAGGAAGTAGATATCTGTGTAGTGGCAGATGCATTGTTTAAAACAGTGTAGAGTACTATGGTTGTGCAATACTATAATATCTTCCACACGCTTAGAATAACTATTATGCAAAAGAGAAAAAAGGTAGAGGTGTCTCAGTCAGTAGCATGATACAATACAGCTTCTTCATGTCTAAATCACCATCAGAAAGGTTCCTTACCATATATTGGCTAGCTACAGAACTCCCACTATGACCCAATAAAGTCATAATGCCTATGTGTAAGAATTAGAGTCGGTCAATGCTAAACACAATACTATTTTCAAGCGTGATTTAAACTATCCAACTATAGACTAGGAAACCTACACCACCACTAGTGCACAAGCATAGAGATTTCTAGACTCTGTCAATACAGACTCCCTGGAACAACTAGCCAATGTACCCACTGGGGGAATAACATCTTAGACCTTGTCTTACTAATATGGGGGTACCATCCCTTGTAAGTCTTCATCACTTGTTAGGTCTAACTATAAAGTCATCTCCTTGGAAATAAAATTGAATCCTGGGACCACTTTCACCCTGGTAATTCTAAAATTGTCTTCAAGACAAACTACTTGCTTCTAAGAGTTATATTGACAAGCTTCAAAAAACCCTGTTAACTATACTGTAAAGTGGAAATATAACACCTCTAAAATATACCAGCATGTAAACAACTGCATAGATACAGCTGTACCCAGCAGAAATAAGTGAAGGGCATACTGTAAAAAACCAACACTCCTGATAGTACTTTAATATCAACAAGTTTTACAATAAAAGGATGAGATTATTGTCTAAAGAAAGAAGAGCAATACACAAGAATGATAGAGCCTTCATCATAAATTAAACAAGTCACTCAGGTGCTTAATTAAATCTAACAAAACCAAGTTTGAGGCAAAAATAGCCCCTAAAGAAAAGAACTATTACAAAGCCTTTTTTAGTTAGGTTCGTAATCTCCAGAGCACAAACAAAAATGAGTTGAGCTGATTGTAAACAATGTTGCTTACACAGAAGCTGAAGATATATCTCAGCTCCTGCCAATAAATTTAACTCACACTTTTCCTCTCTTTCCTATCTGTCTATCTTACATGAAATATATGAAACTGATGTGCCACCAGCAATCACTCAAGATCAAATCCTGAAAGCGCTATCAAAAGCAAAAACTACTGTATCAATAGATCCAGAAAATTTCCCAGGATGCATCATGAATAGCATGAAGCATGATTTAGCCACACCTCTATCAATACTGTCAGAGTCAGATCAAACATTAGGTAACCTAGACAGTTGCCTAGGACTCAATGGCTTGGGATGACCACTAACCAGGGAGGGGACCCACTGGCCGGGGGGCTGTCTGCCACAAAAACTTAATTTCTACTTTATGAATGCATGTAGAGTGCATTCTTAGTAGTGCCTGCACATGCATCTTTAGTACAATGGACATTTAAACTGAACCAGAGCATGCAATTTCGAACATGGATTTTGGAGTTATGCTGTTCACAATGAATGGATAATGGGCTGTTCATGAAATAGCATGTGTGTGTAATGCCTACGTGAGGCATGGCAGGTTGGTTAACTCATTCAGGGTCAGACACTGTACCTTCAATACAGGACCCTAGAGCCTGAATCCTCTATACCAGCTACCAACTTGTCATCAGCAGGGACAGTGTTGATCTTGTGTGCATTTTCAAAGACTGTTGAGTTTATGTGCATTTTCAAGGAATTTTGAGTTTCTGTCCATTTTCAAGGAGTGTTGACTTTCTGTGCATTTTCAAGGAAGGTTAAGTTTCAAGGGAAGAGAAGTTTACTCTTGCTCATGCTAAGTCTGTTTTCAACATGTAATTGTTTTGTTTAGTAAATGGCCATCATCAGTATTTGTGCCATAAACTTCAAAAGCAATGTTAGTAGTACAACAGATAGAATGATTTCCTTTGGTACAAAAGGCTGTGAGCTCTACCCCCACAACATGTACATGGAGTACTGATATTACAATACACTCTTCAAGAGGAGATGGGGATGTTGTACTCCAGACTGTGTCCTCCTTTGGAAGAGATGTCTAGTAGATATGAGCCCATTGCTAGTTTGACAGCCATTTCCTACTGCAATGTTACCAGCTTACCATTTTATTTGTAACATGGGGAGTTTATTCTTTAAGGGCAGCAGGCACAGCAGGCACTGAACTTGTGCATGAAACACTAAAATATAAAGCTGTTTGCCAGCAGCAGCATCTTCGTTAGTTATAGACCCTTTTTAATGTGGAATTATTCAGATGGCTTTTACTTCTGCAGAGATTGTGTATATTGACATATTGGTAGATTGTAATGGCAGACGTTTGAGTGGCCTTTTGCTGTTGAAATGTTCTGTAATGGGTAGTTTTGTCCTTATTAGTTCATACATTTTGTTTCATTGCTTACTGGAAAAAAATGTTTAAGCCTACAAACTTAAAACATGCTCTAACAAGTGATGCTGTATCATACAAGGACATACCTCTCAAACTCTTTGCACAAGAAATCTGGACAAAGCCAAAAATAATGGGGCGTCAAAGGCCAAAAAATAGGGCGGAAATTTAAATATTGTTCTTATAAACTTTGAAAGTTGCTAGAATAAAAGGTTTTATGTTAGCAATCATTTTCTGAAACATATGATATCTAAAACTAAAATGTCTGCTATTATCTAGTGACTTAAATTCTCAAGAATTTGCTAGAACACCACAAATTTTATGAGGAACAGACCAAAAATATGCTGCAAAAATCTGGACATTCTGTGAAAATCTGGACAATTGAGAGGTATGTACAAGCAATATAATTTAATACAATCAGGATAGTGCATCAAACAGCACATGCATGTATGCATGGTCCAAGA
Source organism: Protopterus annectens (assembly GCF_019279795.1). Classification (NCBI taxonomy): domain Eukaryota; kingdom Metazoa; phylum Chordata; order Ceratodontiformes; family Protopteridae; genus Protopterus; species Protopterus annectens. The sequence goes on along the minus strand of NC_056727.1, from coordinate 146,004,728 downwards.
AATGTATGCAAGGGTCTTATGGCATGAAAACAGTCCAAAGGGTAAACTTAATATGCCACTGCCCAGATGCATTTTTTTTGAATGCGGGTTTCAATGCCATTTCTATGAATGTGAGTTTCAAGGGCAGAGAATCTTACTGCTCATCCAAAGTCTGTTTTGACTGTGAGACTGTATTCTTTTGTTTAGCAAATTTCTAACAATGTTTGTGCTATAAAATATGAAATAAAAGTTTTAAATATTTCCAATCATTGTAGAAGTAAAGAAAAAACAGTATCCACACTGACAGGCTTGGACAGTGTTTATTGTAACTGGGGAGAAATAGCCAAGTAATGAGACACTGGAATGACTGGGGGTAGGGGTCGATGCCAAGGGGAGCTGCTGTGGGGGGGCCTCACTTGACCATGATCTGGCTCTGAACACTGTTCAGCCTAAGCCAAAATACTGTTTTATTTATTTATTTATTTAGTTAGTTAGCTATTTTTTACCAAGTGAATGGAGAACAGCATTAGTTATTCCTCTGCATAAAGGAGAACCATACAAGGGCATATGCAATTACAAACCCATAAGTCGAACAGCTTCCTTTGTAGAGCTATGTTAAGAATTTTCATGGAATTTATCAACAAGGACATAGGAAACCTCCAAACACTGGCTTCATCTCAGCTTGGGTTCATCAGAGGCAGGTTATGTTTACTCAAACTGTTTTTTGTCTGTAGGAAAACAGTACACACAGACTACCTTGACCTAACCACATCTTTTAAATCAATCGAACACTCAGGCATAGTTAAAAAGCTAAATAAACTAAGGAAAAAAAACTTTTTACCCACTGACTTGCCAGCTTGTTTGCAGATAGGATGTAAGAGGTCAAAACTGGGAAAGCAACCACCAAAAAAGACCTGTCATAACTAGAGTCCCCTAGAGTTAAGTGCTGAACCTTCATCTGCTCAGCATCTACTTTTCTGAAGTAAAAGCTAATATTAAAGGTCTCTGGCTAACTAATTCTGCAGATGACTTCAAGCTAGGAGCAGTTATCAAATCCTCAAAAGACAACCATCCTACAGGAAGGCTTGTCTCAAATAACTAACTTGTGCCAGACTCATTGACTAAAGATAAATACCAACAAATGCATTATTATCTCCTTTGGAAAGTCAACTCCCCAGGAAACTACCACACTGACAAAACACCCTTAAGAGCTAACCCAGTAGTTCAGGATTTGGCACATTATGTGGACAGCGACCTAACTTTTGACCAGCACTTGTCCACTGTGATGAAGAAGTCTTTTTAGCCTCTGCATTTTATAAGCAAGGGGACTGCGCTGTCATTATCCTCCTTTACGCAGCCTTCATTAGGCAAGTCATGGAGTATAATGCCCTTTTTGGTATGTATCTGTCCGGGTACATGCAATAACTGCAATGCCCAGTCATAATCCTTAGAAAAAGTATACAAGGCCTAAACAATATGTCCTACATAGACTAGTGTGCCCAGTCATAATCCTTAGAAAAAGTATACAAGGCCTAAACAATATGTCCTACATAAACTGGTGTGCCCAGTCATAATCCTTACAAAAAGTATACAAGGCCTAAACAATATGTCCTACATAGACTGGTGTGCCCAATCATAATCCTTACAAAAAGTATACAAGGCCTAAACAATATGTCCTACATAGACTGGTGTGCCTAGTCATAATCCTTAGAAAAAGTATACAAGGCCTAAACGATATGTCCTACATAGACTGGTGCTACAAAGCCATATCACTATAGTCAGCCTCTTACAGACTGCTAAGCGGATCCGACCTATTACTGACGGACTTACTTCACATCTACAAGTTAAATGGTATCAGTAATACTGTATCCCAAGACCTAATTGTCTTCTGCAACATTAACAAAACAGTTTCAAGGGACAGGTATATGTCACAGAAAATACCACTGCTCTGGAATAGACTCATCATCCATGTAAAACAAAGCTAATCCCTGACCACATTCAAGTGTAACTTGCATCAATGGATGGGAAATAGAAAATTTACCCCAGGACTTTCCCCTATACTACTAATGGACCCCAGCAACTCCTAAATGTTTTATCCCAATGCATGGGTCTGCTCCAAATATTTATATTTTGATATAATAACTATTACTAGATTAATATATAAAAATTGGTCTTGGAAAGGATTAGGTATTTCTAAACTCCAATAGGCTAGGTTAATTTTAACAACCAAATGGGATAATAGGCTAGGCTTAAAATGGCATGCAAGGGCAATAAACCCAGTACTAATCTATGAACCTTCGAGCCTATACTCCTGACTGTTATAACTCTCTTCATACTTTTCATACATTTTAAGTGCTTGCTGTTGCTCCTGAATTTTCCTGTATATTTTTGAATCTTGATATAATCTCTGTTCTACTCCTTATGGAATAGATAGTGGTTGAAAATGTCTTTGCAACATGTTCTTTTACCCACTTATCCATTTTTTTTATAAATGAATAAGCATATACGTACATACATACATACATACATGCATACATACATTCCATCTAGTAGATTAAAACATATTCAACAAGTAAAAGAAAGTCCCCAATGACGACTACTTTACCTTACTATATGTTCTTATTCTGGGAATGCTAAATACATTTGTTAACCTGATAAGGTAACCAGACACTCATTCTCTCTTTTTACTTTATGTATAACAGCTGTCTGCATTTCTCATGTTATACAAATATGCACTTTATTTTCGACTCCTGGGATATACCTATAAATTTCCCAATGAGACCAGAAATTAACCCCAGTTACTAGTTTCATAGGTAGTAAAAAGAAGTTATGTACTCCCATAATGTCCCATATGTGTTGTCCATCTCACCTTCATTCTGTACTGGTTGGGTTCAGAACCGATCCTCGGTTCCAACTCGGCCTTTTCCAAAAGCTCGAGGTCTTCAGCTAGTTTGTGGCTTACACCCTATCCCATGATACCCTAGGGAACTCCTCAGATCTTGTTTGCTAGTATAATAATATAAGCATGCAAAAATGTACTACTTTACAAACCAAGAAAAGGGTCAAAGAATATTAGTCATCAAATGAATCCTCTCAGTCCTCCAGGAGCTGAAGGCTGGGGGAAGGAGGGTGGGATGTAAGAAAGAAGGCAAGATAGACAACACACATGGAATGTTATGGTGAGTACATATTCTTTATTTGATGTCCTATCTCGCCTTTATTCTGTACTGGTTGGGACAGCGTCCCTAGCACCATCTTTCTTGGATGGCTCAAGGGAGAATATTCTTCAGAACAGTGGACCCAAAAGAGGCCCTGTCCCTCGAGGTTAAATCAACTTTGCAATGAGTAATAAAGGTATGAGGTCTTGACAATGTTGCTGCAGCACAAATGGTATCAATTGGCAATTTAGCCTGAGAGGCAAAAAATCTAAAAATAGCTCTTGTAGAATGACAGCTTACTTTGTCAGGAAGTTGTTTGTTCTGGGATTTGTAGGTGAATGCAATGCAATCTGACAGCCATCTGGAGATAGTGATCTTAGTAACTGAAGCACCTTTTTTGCAGTTTGAGAAGGACACAAACAATTGGTCAATCTTTCTAAAGTTCTTCATTCTATGCAAGTAGAAATGTAATTGCCTATGCACATCTAGCTGGTGTAGCATATATTCTGCTTTATTGCCATAATTAGGGAAAAAAAATGGAAAGTCTATGGAATGCTTTAAGTTTGATTCTGAACATACTTTTGGTAGAAGGGCAGATTTCTTCGAAGAGACACTCTGTCTTTGTGGAACAGCATATAGGGGGGTTTGATAGACAATGCTTGTAACTGTGAAACTCTCCTAGCTGAAGTGATAGCTATTAAGAAAATTGTCTTCCAGGTTAAGAACTTCATGTCACAGAATGATGCATGCTCAAAGGGGGAAGAATCATGCAGGATAACACAAACTTCAGGTTCCATAGTGCTAGAGGTGATTTAATGGGCAGTCTTAACATAATTTTACCCCTTAAGAAGGCTCTGCACAGTCTGTGAGACATCACATTTAGCCCCACTTCACCTATATGGAAATTAGAGATCATTGCTAATTGAACTTGAATAGTAGCTGCAGGTACCCTGCCATGAAATAGTTTTGCTAAGAACTCCAGTATGGAAGATATAGGTGCAGAGAAAAGGTCATTATGATTTTTCAAGGCCCAGGAGGAAATTCTCTTCCATTTGCTGATATACAAATTTCTTGTTGAAGCCTTATGAGACGAAATCAGGATATGCTGCACTGAAGAGGAAAGGTCAGGTAGCCTGGCTATGCTTGGAATTGGAGCAGCCAGGCTGTCAACTTGAGGGTTTGAAGAGAAGGATGGAGCATTCCTGATGAATGGGTCAGAAGATCTGGATCTGGGTCCAGAATCCAAGGCTCCTCCTGAAGATGAGGCCACATGGAAGGGGAACCAGATTTGGCAAGGCCAGTAAGGGGAAATAAGTATTAAGGTCCATCCCAAAATGCTGGCTTTCTGAAGAACTTTGGGTATCAATGGGAAGGGAGGGAAGGAAGGAGTAGAGGAAAGCCGAGGGCCATATGTGTACAAGTGCATCCCTTGGTGACTCCCCCGGGAGGGGGATTAGGGCAAGGTAGCTGCTGCAATTGGTGTTCATGGATGTGACAAAACGATTGCAGCAAGGCTGGCCCCATTTTTGAAAAATCATCTCCGCTATGTCTGGTTTTAGGGACCACTTGTGAGGCATCAGAATCACCCTGTTGAGTTTGTCTGCTATCACATTGGATTTGCCCGGGATGTGCATTGCTGTCAGAAAGAGTTGGGAAGAGGTCACGCACTGCCATACTCTCAGGGCCTCCCAGTAAAGGGGGTTAAGATCTGGTTCCTCCTTGTTTGTTTATATACCACATGACCGACATATTGTCTGTTTGTATTGCAATGGTTCCTAGCAGAAGAGAATCTTGGAACATCTGCAATGCTAAAAGAATGGCTCTCATCTCTAGGACATTGATATGCAAGTGGGTCTCATGATTCTGCCAAGTGCATTGGACTGTCCTTCCCTGATAATGCCCCCTCTCCGCCCTATCTGGGAATCATCTGTTGTTACTGTGGCTGAAGGCTGTGGAAGAACAAAGGGTTAACCTAAAGTCACATGAGTGGAGTGAAGCCACCAACTAAGATCTTTCCTGCAAGATTCTGTTATCATGATTTGGTGGAACATGGGAAGTTCCTGCATGGACCACTGAGCGAATAGCAGCCACTGAAGAATTCCCATATGTAGCCGCGCTAATGGAATTGTGTTTATTGCTGCTGCCATGCTGCCCAGCACTTTTAAAACTGTTCTTGCCTGTACCTTCCTCTTGAAAAGAAAAACTAAGACCTGACATCAAAAGGCTTGTACTCTTTCTGGGTGAAGCTTTACCATCATTTTTGTAGCTTCTAGGTCTGCTCCTATAAAAACGATATGTTGAAATGGCAATAAGGCAGATTTTTTGCAATTTATTGTGATCCCTAAATGGGAGCAAAGTTTCAATGTGGAGTCTCTTGCTTTTATTAGTAGATGCTCTGTGGTGGTGGTTAGGAGCCAGTCATCTATGTACGGAAACACTCAGAATCCTAGATGTCTCAGGTGAACCGTAACTACTGCCATACATTTGGTGAACACTCTGGGGGATGTAGTGAGACCAAAGGGCAGAGCCCAAAATTGGTAGTGACTGGCTCCCAGCCAAAAGTGCAAATGACCCCTGGATCGCCTGTTCATTTTTATGTGGTAGTATGGATCCTGGAGGTCTACAGAGCACATCCAATTGTCTTTTCCCAGAAAAGGGAGAATTGACTGCAGTGTTACCATCTGGAATTTTGACTTTCTTAATGCTTTGTCCAGCCTGCTGAGATCCAAGATTGGTCTCCAGTCCCCTGTCTTCTTTAGAACTAAAAAGAACCTTGAGTAAGTTCTATATCCTATTTGGTCTGTGGGGACTATTTGGATGACTCTTTTTTTAGCAACCTCTGTATTTATAGTATTGCCTGTTTCTTGTGACTGGGTGGAACATCCAGAATGTTCCTTATGTATGGGGTGGGGAAAGAAAAGGATATGGAGTAACCTCTGGATACGATGCTTTGTACCCATTTGTATTTTGTTATTTTTAGCCAGGCTTCTGGGTACAAAAATAAGTAACCCTTGACTGCCTCCAGAGATGGACAGGCAGGCCGTCATTCAGGAGCACTGAAAGAGCTTGCCAAGGAAGGATTCCCTGTCACCCTGATTTTGCGGACACCCCCCCCCCCCTGCTGCGTGGCCAGTATCTTCTATTATTGCTTCCCCTCTCTGCCCCTGGGGAGGAGTCATCATGTGTGCCTTGAAAAACTCTTTGGGATTTTCAAAACCACATTTTTCCTCCATTTTGACCTTTTGCATAAGGCCTAGAAGGTAGGAAAAAACAGACTCCTATAGCAGAGAGAGTTTTTCCTTCCTGTTCATACCTGGTTACTGTGTCTTTGACTTTAGGCCTGAATAAGGATGAGTCAATGAAGGGGGCATTAACAAAAAAAGACTTAAAAGGCTCTGCAAAGTTACACAAGTGCATCCAGGAATGCCTACTTAGGGAAATTCCTGAGCCCATTGCCCGACTCACTCCATCAGCTGCATAGGAAATGAATCTCATGGAGGAGTTTACCACTGAATTCAAGGTGGAGAGATGGGAGGAAACTTTATCTGTTACCCCCGCAGCTACTGAACCCTGGAGAGTATCTCCTAGATCCTTCAGGAGATCTCTCTGCAACCTGGTAAAATGTGTAAGATAATTCAGGAACCTGAGTGCAAAGGTCACTGAAGAAAAGATGTGCTTTCTGTATCTGTCCATCATATGAGACTCTTTGTTTGGAGGATGGACAGAAGAGGATGTCTCTGACAGTTCCTTCTTGGTGGTCATTGTCACCACCATAGCATCTACTGGGACATCTTTTGTAAGGAAATTTTTATCAGCGGGGGATGTAATGAATTCATTTGGCCTCCAAGGGACAGGTTCCACTGAGTCTGGAGTCTCTCATGCCTTTTGACATACTAGGTCCATGAGTACATCAAAAGATGCAGACACCCAAGTGGCAGACGGGTGAGACCCAAAAGCCTTCAGGTAGACAGACTCCTCCTCTGAAGGGTTGATGGGCTTCCAGCCAGCTCTCTGCTTAAGTATTTCTAGAATGTCTGCAAAGGAGACATCCTCAGAGGGTGACAGTGGGGACCCTTCTGACTCATCAAGGTCTGTGTCAGATGTAACGGACTCTTCTGGGGAGTCCAAATGCTTCCTCTTACATAATCTCTTGTGATGGACCTCTTCAGAAGGGTATTCTGGAGAGGTTTCAGAAGAGAGAGATTCACCCAGTGGGACATCCTGAGCCCGTGGATCTCCATGTCTGTGTGTATGCAGTTGTGCCGAGATGGACACCAGTGCCTTTCGGGGAAGAATGACTGGACTTGAGAGTGGAGCTGCCCGTGGTGATAACATTCTCCTCATCACATCAAAGGCCCCCTGCCCATGATCCAAGGAAGCTCCTGTCTCAGAAGAACCAAATGACATCCCCAGCACCAAGGGGGTTGGCTACGAGGCTGCTGTAGGAGCTGTGTTCTCCCATGCTGAAGTCCCGAGAGGCAAGTTTGGATCAGACAAATGTCTGATCCGACTGTCCCCCCCAGACCCGACCAGAGAGCATTGGCTCCTGCACTCCTTGAACTCTGATGGCACTGAGAAAGTTGGAGCAGTAGTCAGGGCAGAAGATCATGGAACAGGTTTCGACTCACAGTTCCACTACAATCAGCTCCAGGCATTCCAGCTCTAAAGTCCTGAGTCAGGTTGGAGGAGGAATTGATGTTGACAGGGTAGGCTTAGTTGGTTCCAAAACCCTCTGGGTTGGCTACGAAAAAAAGTTTTGCTAGCACCGGTGTCCTCAATATCCACACCACATGATCCACATCATCATCTGAAAGGCTCCTGGAGGATTGAGATGAAGGAGCAGGTGGTCTTGAAGCTTGCAAGATAGGGGATCTCAATGTTGGAGAAATCATTTTCAGTTCAGGGGATTGGTTCTGAGCTTGAAAAACCAACAGTTCCAGTACTGAAGGAGCCAAGGTGGATGATTTCTAGGGCCCAAAAGGTTTTGCATCCAATGAGGAAATCTTTGGCAACTTTTTAGTCAGCTCCAATTGAGCTTCCGATGAAGTAGAAGAAGACCTTTTACCTGATCTCAGATTTTGAAGAAGGTTAAGAGGTCTGTTTTGTAGGACTCTGACCTTCTCCTATGTCTTCTGGAGAAGAAGTCTTCAATAACCCCCTAATAATCAACTTATTCTTCCTTTCAAGAAGAACCCTGTGGCTGAAAGAATGGCAAACTGCACATGATTCTTGTAGATGTACTGCTCCAAGGCAGTACACACACACAGTATGACCGTCAGTCATCGACATTTTCTGATGACTACACTTTGAACATTTTTTGAACCAAGAGGGTTTAGCATCTTTGGGCTGTTTTGACATCTTAACAGCAAAAATCAAAATATTACTATAACCACTATATATATATATATATATATATATATATATATATACACACACACACACACACACACACATATATATATATATATACATATATATATATACATATATATATATATATATATATATATATATATATATATATATATATATATATATAACAACACACTAAGGGAAAAGCCCTCTAATTTAAATGGGTAAGCACCCCTCTAACTAAAACGAGCTAGCTTATTGGATGGAGGAAACACCAAAAACTAACAGTTTTTTTTTTTAAACAAGCTTGCTAAACAGAAAAAAATATGTAAAGCACACACAGGGAATAGCCCTTTAACTTAAATGGGCTGAGCAGCCCTGTAACTTAAACAAGCTAGCTTAGGTAATAGGACAATCCACCAATAAACAGCCAACCGACTTACTTAACAAGAACTAATGCACACAGAAAGGAAAAAACCCTCTAATTTAAATGGGCTAAGCAGCCCTCTAACTTAAATGAGCTAGCATAATCAAGAAAAAAAAAACTAAATAAAATAGCTCTTCACAAAAAGGGGAGACCGTAAGATAATTATCGAATACACACAAGGAAAGAGGCACTCTACCTAAACCGGGCTAATGCAGCCCCCTAAGTAAATATCTAAATTAACTAAGTAGAAAAAATGCACTAATTTACACAGCTCAAAAAACAATGAGCCTAAAAAGGTTATTTCAAATGCACGCCTATGAAAGCCAAGATAGGACAGAAAAGCTAGGCCTTGAGAGTAACAACGGCCAACACTCAACCAGCAAGAAAATGAACACAGCCAAAACTGTTAAACAATTTAACTAAACTAAACTACTAAGTAATCCCAAAGATGAAAGAACTACTAAATTTTACAGGAAAACACAATTGAAAAAGAAGTCACTTAGCCAGAGCTAGCGCGAAGCACCCGATCTTGTTTAGCAGCAAACAAGATCTGGGGAGTTCCCTAGGGCATCATGAGATAGGGTGTAAGCCACAAGCTAGTTGAAGATCTCAAGCTTTTGTAAAAGGCTGAGTTGGAACCCAGGATCATTTCCGAACCCAACCAGTATAGAATGAAGGCGAGATAGGACAACATCACATCTAGGCTTGTAGGGACCATTGAGAAATCTAGCCCATATAACAAGCCGTACCCAAGCACTGCCTGGATAGGTGACTTGCTCAAGGTCACACTGAAGGAATATGAGCAGTGAGAGAATCAAATCATACACTGCAGGAACTCACAGCCTTAATCCTCTGTGCCAGCTGTCAGGTGAAATAAACATAAAATAATCCAGGAACAATGCTGTATTAAGGGTAGACATTAGAAATGTCTGGATCTGTTAGAAATAGTCCAGAAAGACAGAGACTGAGTGGCCGAAAGAATGGACTTATGTATGCCAAGTCCAAGATAGCTATTTCATAAAATGTTCCCTTTTCTTTGAGGTACGGTGATCTCGGAGTTGACATATATAATTTCAGTTTGGGGTTGAGGATGCAGGGAGGCTTGTCTCCCTACAAAAAAATAAAAAAGTTTAAAAGAGAAAAACAATGTTCAAGATCTGCTCTTCTCTAAGATTTTCAGTCTTTTTTTTTTTTTGACTTGTCAGCACTTGGCATTTCAAATTCCAATGTTTCAATAGGGAGCCCTTATTAAGTGACTTGCTCAGAGGCACATAGTAAACAAATGCAATTTGTGTAATCAAACCCGGAATTGCTACAGAATTAGTTACAGGTATATATGGCTTTATCTGTGATTGCAACCTACAAAAGGCATACAGTCAAACAAAAGCAACTTCTAGTGATATCCTGCAGGTTCAAGAGAAGTTTTCTGCTGTTTGTTTGACCATTAGCTTGCCTATTATGATGCCAAAAACTCCACTGACCAAGCATCCGCGAATATTTTATTTTCGTGGCAAGAGAATTAATAGGCTAAGTTTTTAACAGTACAAACTGTACATGGACTGTAAATGTTACTACATAGTCACCAGAAACACATACACAAGAAGTACATTATTTTTTTCATGTGTAAATACCAGCTGTATGTAATAACATTTCATATGAAAATCTTAATGATGCCAGAAATACTAAACTGTATAGTTCCTTGTGAGTGTTTCAAATATACTATTTGTGAAGTAACAAACATTAATGTTGTCTACGTATCATACAGTTATGCTGACATTCCGCAGCAATATGATCTTACTGTGATGAGAAATAAATTATAATTATGCTAAATATGTGTTCTTAAATATGCTGTTTTGAATCCATTTATTTTATATAATGTAAAACAACATTATTTAAAGGCTTTGTGATATAAAAGTGTACAGCAATAATGAATGTTTAACAGAGGGTCATCTTTCGGTTCTGTTATGTTAATGGTGACATATATTTTCATTGTGACTGTTTACAGAAACAGTGGCACATTTCTTATAATGGAAAAGATAATATGCTGCTTATTGTTAAATGAGGATTTATTGATTTAAGTTAAAGCAGTTTCTTTTAATCTTGTATTTGCAAATATGTTTGTAATGTTTATGACCAAGACAAGAATTTTGTTATGAAGATGCTCAAAGAGTTTTCTAAACTTGTATAAGAAATTACATCAAAAGCAGATCACTATATTCTGAGTAAGTATTTATAAATAAAACAAAATTTGCATGGTAAAATAATGACTTACTCTGACTGATTTAAGCTTGTTGAGAAAGCCTTTGTTGAAGACATATTTATTAATGTAAAACAAAACTTAATCCTACTATCTAAAATGGGTTACATAAGAAAAAAAATACATCAAGGGAACACCATCAGGTAATTTGTCTTTACTTGTTATTTTAAATTATTAAAAAATTGGATGACTTTCACATTTTAAACTTGGTACTATTATTGCAAGTGAACAAAGTAAATATTTATTTATTTATTTATTTACTGGCGTTTGATTACCAGTAAAGTCCGACTGGGTAGAAAGTCCATTTTCAGTGGAGGTCCGTGGAGAAAAACTCCAAATTATTACAAAACATTTTTCAAACAATAATTTTACAATCTTCAAAAATAAAACAAAATCATTTGCAGTTTAAATAACTATAACAAACTAGACATAGGGCCGGATTCACAAAACCTCCGTGTAAGACTTAATATGTCTTACTCGGAGGCTGCAGTTGAACGGTATGGCGTCAGCGTGCCATGAATATTCATGAGGGCACGCTGACTCATCCGTAACTCATACATGGACTGAGTAGGCAAGCAGGGGGCGTATCCGACTGCCGAGCAGTCTAAAAGTCCACGCCCCTGCAAGGTTTTAAAAAGCATAATGTCAACAGACAAGAGCGAGTCCGCTCAAATGTACTTGCACCCAACACCACATTCCCTGACACTGTAAATCCCCATCAGAGTTATAAAATGTAAAATATTATTATTTTTTTAAATCCACGATATAGCTGCCCATATTTGCGCTTGTTTGCGCGGGTGTGCCCATTGCTTAACCACAGTTAGCAATTGTGACATTGAAGAGCATATAAGAACTACTTATGCAAACTAATCCAAATAGCAATAGCATAATGGTAGAGCGTATGCACAAAGAGAAGGCATTCACGGTTCGAGTCACACCACTCCCCTTATTATTTATGCTTTAAATCAGTATTTGAAATAATACCAGACAAATATGATTAAAATTTTATTAAAAGCAGTGACATGGCCAATGTATCAGCAAACACAATATATATTTTGAAAAGACCCAGATATATAATAGCCTGCCGTTAAGCAACGTTTTACACAGCTAAACACAGGTGCCCATAGTTTAATAGCACTTTACCCATCTAAACAGAGGTGCCCATAGTTTAATAGCGCTTTATCCAGCTACACAGAGTTGCCCATAGTTTAATAGCGCTTTATCCAGCGCAATAGAGTTGCCCAATGTTTAAAAGCGCTTTACCCAGCGCAATGTGTTTGCGTGGACATGCGCGCCGTGCCAACCAGGGCACTGTAGGGCACAGGGGAGCAACATAGAGCTAAGTTGCTTAAACGCAGCCACACCTCCTAGCCTGTCTAGACAGTATTAAAATAAAAGAATGACAAGGTTTGAACCCAGGACCCTTTGTATCATAATCAAAGTACAGAACCACTAAGCCATGACAACATAGAGGAAACAGCCACTATTAACATTCATAAACATAGGAATGGTAGTTTAACAATTACTAAGCAGGTCTGCAGTCAGCCGAGAATTTTACAAAACGGCCAATCACAAAAAAGTGCGGAAAATGTGGCATATTTAAGCCCCACAGGCGGGAATACATGCCATAACTGATTGTAGCTCACATCTGCGGTCAGAATGTATGGTGTCGGAGAGGGAGCGCGCTTCCGAACGCAGAGATGGGGCATCGAGGAGTCTAAATACATGGTTTGGCTCCTTGCCCACTGTCATGAGTCAAGACTCCTGCAGGGCCAGTTCCAAGGGATGGAGTACAAGGCAGAGGCTTGGAACTGTTAGCTCATGACCTCACCAGTGCCGCAGGCATTCCTTGGACTGGTGAGCAGGTCCGTCACCGCCATGTGGACCTGAAGAGATGAAAGGATGACCGCCTTAACCAGTGGATAAAGGAGGCCCATGGGATGCAGGATGCCCCACAACTGAGTATGTAGCCATGGAATGCAGTATGTAAGAATGTAAAATGGAGTATGTATAATGAATAGGAATGTCTCAATATCCCTACATTTACTTTACAGCTGCAGGTGACCGTGTTACGAATCAGCAAGCCTATGCTGATAGGCTGCTAAGGCTGTGCCGCCAGGCAGGTTAGTGATTATTCTGCATGTATTGTTATATAAAATATGGGAGAGAGCATGAAAGAAAGTGTTGTAGTCCAATAATACAGCCATAAAATGGACTGAATAAGTCCTCCGCATGTACTGTCAGATAAAAATGTTAGAGAGGCAGAAAAAGAGTGTAGTAACCCATTAAGAAAGGTAACAAATGTCTGGAATAATATCTCTGCAGGCACTGTCATATAAAATAATATGTGAGTGAGCCTGAAAAAGAGTGTGCTAACCTATTAATAAAGGTATAATATGTCGTCAACATTTCTGCCATATATACCATTAAAACAAATAAAGGAGTGAGCCTGTGGAAAAGTGTGTAATGTCATTAATCAAGGTCTAAAACCCAGAGTGTGTCTGTTTCACTTAGTATGAAATGTTGTTATACCCTTGCATTATACAAATAGTAATGTGTTAGAAAGTACTGGAAACCCAGAGTTCTGCAGTTCCATCTAAAGTGGGTGATGGAAGTGCTAGTAGCTGTGAAGTAAATATACAGTCCTCAACAGTCAGTTACTGGCTGGCATGCATAAGTAAATCTGGCACACGAGTAGCATGCTAATATGTTCCCCAGAAATGTAAGTGTGCTTCAATAAATGCAGGGTTCTGTACAATTTGAAGTGAAAATGTCATGTGAAAACATCCAGATATGTAGATAAAGAAATATAAATGCAACCATGAAATATGTAGCAGTAACATCTGCATCCTGAACAGTTAGTATGTGAGATATAGGTCAAGTATAGATTGAACTAGCCAAACCCACTACACAACCTAATGCATGGTGGTAAGTGTAATAATACATGTAGGGAATATACACCTGCAGTCAGTAGGAATGTAGTGTAGAGCAAAAGTGTTTACAAGATGTTAATGGAGGTTTTTTTTACACTCTACTGTTTGTGCATAAACCATGCAATTCCACACCTCAATGGGTATGTGTAATCTTTAATATTTGTCGGGATATATGTCCTATTGTTCTTTAAATATTTGCACTCATGTTGATGCATGTGCCCTGTTCAAACACCATGTTCATGGTGGCCTGTTGCTACCAATCCCCTGCATGCAGTTGGAATAACCACTGTTGTTCAATATATGCATGTGTTATGTTTGCTGTTCAACTGTTGGAACTGTGATGTGTTGGGTTAATGGGAATATTACTGCATGCTGTTACAACTAATCTGGAATGCTGTTGTTTATGTTGTAATGAAACACACCTAATCACAGAACGTATGCGAAGGCTGGTCCCAGCGAACCCACCTGTCCCTCCTCAGTTGGCGAGTGCACCTGGCACCAGTGGCTCTGGTGCCCAGCCCAGACTCCCCTCCTCCACTGGTCCTGTGCCACCTTCGGGTGGAAGTGCTGCAGGGGATGGGGCTCGTCCCCCCCATGCAGGCGTGGGCGGAGAAGGGCCACCCATCACCCTTCGAAGGGTCCAGGCTGTGGTGCGTAGGGAGATCCAGCATACAGTCGCTGATCCCCTACGCCAGCTTGAGGCAAGAGTGACGTGTCTCATGGGTGAGCCTGCCCATCCTACTCAGCCCCCAGTACAGCCACCCCCCGGGGCTGTGAAGGTGCAGTGGTGACTGCCCATGGGTGGGGACCTCAGTTCCACTGTTACCATCTGTGGGCTCATGGGCTTGCGACTTCCAAACAACCTTCCCCGTCAATTGTGTTCACCCACCCCATGTGTCAAATTCCGCCCCTGTATGTGTCTTGTTTGTCTTGTCTGTTTACCTCCCCAACCTACCTCCCCAAATATACCTATTTCCCCTACCTCACTTAGCACTCTCACCTGGAAAAAAAAAAGAGCAATCTGCACCCGAAAAAAAAATTACGCCCCATACATAGCTTCCCATTTTGCACACATGTCCATAGGACATGTACACCGATAATTCTAATTGGCAGTGCAACAAACTATGTTGCCCTCACCCCTCTCTCAGAGGTGGAAGGTCTCAAAACTCACTCCAAATTTTCAACATATGCACAGCTGTTTCTGTTAAAGAAATGGGCAGCTATGTGCCTTCCCTACACCCTTCCTGCACATCCCGAGCTTGTTTTCCTACTGTCTTTCCCTCTCTGTGCCCTGTTTTTCACCACTTTCCTATCTCCCCATTTTCATTTCTTTAAAAGAAATTAGCGCTAGGGTTAGCAGGAGTAAGCACTTTTAAGCAGTAGTTAGCGGGAGTGCACGAGGTTGAGCCTGTGTGCGCTTAGCTAAGCATCATTAAGCGTCACGCAAACCCATGCAAACCCACTTGCAACTGCTTAAAAGTGCCTTAATCACTCTGTATGACAGGGCCCTTGTATTGCTCAGCAGCAAAATAAAATACTATTGTCAGTCTCGAACTCGGGACCTTGGACTCACAAGTCTGCATGAAGTACCACTGAACCACAGCAAATACAGAATAACTTAGTGCTGAAAGCAATTTCTCATGCATTGCCATGAGTGAATGTAAAGGGAAAATAGGAATGGCATAACACAAATCTTGTTCTGTGGGCCTTAACCAGCAGGTGTTGTTGAATTGCATGACATGACTGTGAAAAGAGAATCAGTCATGCTAGTAGGGAATAAGGTTACAGTAGCAGCTTACAAACCTCACACAGTATCAGAGTAGGATACACACTGGCATATTTGTATAGGTCACAGGCCAGACCTCCCAACAGTGACTGCTCTACAGTGATGACCCTGATTTGTAAACAAATGTTAGCTGTGCCCCTCTGACTCCCTGTGAAATGTACTAACAGTAAGCAGAAAGGTGTTGAATCTCACTTAATAACAAATGTCAATAAGTGAGTGTAGACACCGCTTGCACATCAGAAAAGGTGTAGTACTAGAAATGCTCTGAATCACCCAAAGTCTGAACTGCAAAATGTCTGAACTATATGACAGGTGTACCCAGTTATATGTACCTTTCCCTGAGGCTGTTCAAATATATACATGAGAGTATCTGAGGCCTGGAAGAGTCAGAAACACACAGGCATATCAGCTTGTCTGCTGTTACACACTCTGCAAATAGCTGTAGAATGAATCCCACATGCATGCCCTTATGTAGAAGTACAACACAGAAATAGCAAAGGATGTAGCCATGAACTGTTAGCAACCACCTGTGACAATGCCATTGTTCAGGTGCTGAAAAGACTGCTGTGGTGTACAGTCAAAGAATACTAGGCTGACCTCTGTCTATCATCTGGATATGTCCACAGGTGGGAGCTACTCAGTCAGACTACAAGCCTTCATAGACTTACAGGTACACAGCAACTCTGCATGTTCAGTAAGATAAACATCACACAATAATAAATAATGCATGCTGCAGTTCTGCACCCCTACCCAAAGGTACTATATACCCATGTAGTCAGGCACAACCAAGGGTGTAGGTAGGCATACACAGTAGAGAAATATGTCCAGTCGTCCTGAGCAGACTGTGCTACTGTCAACACAAACCACAAACTGTTCAGATGTGAGTAACGTACTAATGACAGTATAGCAGTTCACAAACAGTGCATGTGCCTGATATTCATAATTGGTAGTACAACATACTTAGATGTCCTAACCCCTCTCTCAGGGGTGGAAGGTTTCAAATATCCCACCTAATGTATTGCATATGCACAGCTGTTGCTGATAAAGAAATGGGCAGCTATGGACCTTCTCCACACCAATTGTGTACATCTCAAGCTAGTTTCCCTACTGTCTTCCCCTCTTTGAGCACCCTTTAACACCACATTCCTATCTCCCCATTTACTTTTCTGTCAAAGACATGAGCGCTGGGGTTAGCGGGAGTGAGCACTTGTAAACAGTAGTAAGCGGGTTTGCACCAGTGTGCGCATGTGTGCGCCTAGCTTAGCATTGCTAAGATATGATAAGCTACGCCAAGCGTAGCTTACTATTGCTAACATAAAATGAGGTAAGCTAAGCTTAGCTTAGTATTGCTAAAATACAAAAAGCTCAGCTAAGTGTAGCTAAGCATTGCTAAGCGTCGCGCAAACCCACGCCAACCCACTTACAACTGCTTAAAAGTGCCTTAGTCACTCTGTATGACAAGGCCCTTGTATTCCTCAGCAGCAAAATAAAATACCATTGTCAGTCTCAAACCCCACACCTTGGACTCACCAATCTACATGATGTACCACTAAGCCACAGCAGATAGACAATAACTTGGTGCTGAAAGAAATATAACATGCATTACAAGGAGTCAATGTAAAGGGAAAATAGGAAAGCCATAGGAATACATTACAATATCTACTGTTGTATGCCAGTTAATTCCCTAATTCCAAAAGAAAGTACATACTCCCATGTATCCAGTGTTAGCATTAGGAGGTGTAAGTAAACTTGCATGCTGAGAAGAGTGTACTGGAAGAAGCAACAGTCAGGTTTCAGTACAACATGCATTTCACTGGCTGCAACCCAGCTTCAGATATGAGACATATACCAACCTTCTGACTGACACAACAGTGTCCACAGCAAACAAGCATGGTCCCCACCTTGCAAAATTGAAAGGCCTATGCCTACCTAACCTATCATTTTATAGCAGTGTCCTGAAATCACAGTGAAAACTGCAATTACCACACAGCAGGCTGCATGCAATTACTAAATGGTGGGCACCAAATGGTGCAGAGGCCATCACATGCACAAGTGCAGATACCTACAAAAGCAGCCTGTACTTGCTGTCCACACATGCAATAATATCATTGCAGCAACTGGAGTGAGAGAGAGAGAGAGAGAGAGAGCGAGAGAGACAGACAGACAGACAAACAAACCAACAGAGGCAGTTGGAGACACCAACCCAATAAAAACCAACAAACAGAGGCAGTTGGAGACACCAACCAAAAAAAAAACAAAAAACAAACAGAGGCGGTCGGAGACACCAACCAAAACAAAAGAAAAACAACAAACAGAGGCAGTTGGAGACACCACCAAAACAAAAAAAAAACAAACAGAGGCAGTTGGAGACACCAACGTAAGTAAAAAAAAAAAAAAAAAGAAAACATCAACAGGTACAACAGACTGAGGTGAGAAATACAAAGGTAAGGTATGTAACAAGGATGTATTTGCTGGCATCCGAATGATGTGTCTGAAGGGTACTCTACATACTGTGAACACTCCTTATGTGGTAGCAGTCCATATCTATATGTATATGCAGATGTGCATAGGGCAAGGGACATACTGCAACTGTTAGTGAAGGCTGGACATATATATTTATTTGAAGGTTGCTATGTGCACATATCTATGTAGGTTGTTGTGTGTGGCATTGAAAACAGCAAGCAGTGCAGGTATATGTCATGTGGTGGTTAAATGCTGTGGGACTGAGTTACAGCCAGTGAGGTCTGCTATGGCTATACGGCCTGAGAACAGCAAAATGCATTCTGCACAACACTGTGCAATATCATTACATAATTGTATGTCTCACAACTGTTCCATAATTGATATTCCCACCATGAAAGGTGGGCAGTATATGTGCATATATGTGCATGTATATGTACAGCAATGGATGTTTACAAGTATGTGTATGTATAAATATATATATATATATATATATATATATATATATATATATATATATATATATATATATATATATATATATATATATATATACATATATATATATATATATATATATATATATATATATATATATATATATATATAGATATATATATATATATATATATATATATATATATATATATATATATATATATATATATATATATATATATTTAGATACATATATAGATATATAGCTATATAGATATATATATATAGATACATAGATATATAGATATACAGATATATATGGATATATATATATATATATATATATATATATATATATATATATATATATATATATATATATATATATATATATATATATATATATATATATATATACATATATATATATAGATAGATAGATAGATATTATATATAGAGAGATATATAAATATATATGTATATAAATATTTATATATATATATATATATATATATATATATATATATATATATAGTGAGAGAGGGAGACACAGGGTCAGACGTATTGCAACAGGTGCCTGGTGACCAAGGCATGGACTGAACACCAGTGTTGATATTGCAGTGCCATACCCCATTCCAAAACACTTTACCCACTAACTACCAGATAGGTGGTTGCCTGACTAACACTGAAGGTGTCAGAAGGGAACATGGGACACAGCTGGACAGCAGCTTCCCCTTTGATATTCACAGTGCCACACTAGTCTTGTAATCTGTCTACATGGTACGTGTCATCACAAACGATGTTTCATGTACGGAAATATAGGTCAGTGTTCCCTGTACTCATCACAATGCCCTATGTGGTATGTACCTCACGTGACAACTACAGCAAGTGGAAAGGCCACAGACATAACTCACAAAGGGTAATACTGCCCTGAAACATATACCCTATGCAGACTGACTCACATAACCACAGCTACAGTGCATTACATACCGGCCACCCAGAGGTTACCTCTGCCGAACATACAGAGGTATGTCACACCCATAGCAGTCAGACAACCACCATGTCAGCACCTCACAATCCCACCAGGCTACACGGCCTAGGTCCCTAATCCCCGCAACCTCACTAAACAGCACATGCTGGAGGGATAGACTCCTATTGGCAAATATGCCATACTCTGGAGTAAACCACCAAGCATTAACAAACAAGGCTCCTCAGTAGCAGATGTCATACATACCCCTGATGATTGTCTGGGGGATAGGTAACATGCCCTGAGAATCACCTCTGTGTATCCGGTTGACAGGAGGAAGTGAAATCAAATTACATGTGTGTCAAAGGCCAGGGTAGCATATGGCTAGGCTTCTGTATGCCCCAGGGCCAATAGCGTATTACCTACTTATGACACAATGCACACAGACATGTACACAGTGCAATACCTGCTATGTGAGGTGGAATGAGTGTGACAGTGAATGTGTGCAAGGTCTGTAATGGTGTGATAGCTAAGTGTGAGGTTGTTTCTGTCATGGTTGTTTGTGTCCTAGGTGTGAGGCCAGAGAAAGATGTGTCAGTTATTGGGATACAGACATAGTAGGATGGTATATGTTGTAACGTAGTTCCTTGTGTATGACTGTGGTGTCCCATCATAGGCTGAAGCAATACATGTATGCTCAGTAAGTGGTACTGCTGGTGAATCCAGCTGACATTTGAACTGTTGTACCACCTGAAGCTGTAGGCCTAAATAGCACAGTATGGTGTATGTTCACATTCCCTGGTAACACTGTCTTGTGTGTTTCCCGTAGTCTGCACAGATTACATACCTCAGGCATAGGTATCTGTAAGTAGGGGCACATAGTAAGGTACACAGGAAATGCTCATCTGTGTCAGCATACATTTGTGTGTTGTATGAATGTCTGATGTGTGTGTAATGACGCCTGTACCATGTCTGCAATCACATGTGTGATGCAGGGTTTGCGTGTGCACCTAGCAACATGTATACTCTGTTACAGCAGTATGCCAGCTATATTAACAACTGTGCACATATGTTATGTAGGGGTATGGCATCAACGACTAGGGTGGGTTACTGGTTATACTGTAACTGTACTTCACATTCATTGCAATGGATGACATATTTCTGCATTTATTAGCTTGATATGTACCCCCTGGCAAGGCGGTGCATTGGATCCCAAACAGTGTGCCGAGTACTGGTGTATACTGGTGTGTTATGTGGAGTGTGGCAGGCACTGTCAGCCAGTTGTGGGCTGAGCACTGATATGTGGTATTGAATGTGTGTATCCTCTGACAGATGAGCAGATGTTATATATGGCAGTTAACTGATATCTGTACTGTATAATGTTAAGTGTGCCACATGACTTGCTCACACATATCGTTTACTTGTCTTCCAGGCTTATGGCTCATCACAGGAATCCCTCCTACACAGCTGCAGAGGAACAGGAAATCCACCACAGCCTGGTTCAGCACTATACCCTGCTGTTTTCCAGGGCCAGCCAGCACCAGCAGGAGCGTACTGCACTGTGGCAAGATCTTGTTCATCGGGTAAATGACATAGGCATGCATAACCGGACATATGAGCAAGTATGCCATCACTGCAGTGATTTAATTAGACATGTCCGGCGGTGTGCGTCTGATATCCGCAGACAACAGCTTGCCACAGGTGGTGGGGTGGCCATACATCCCCCCTCACCAGAGTGGAGGAACTGCTCCTAAGTGTGGTGGCTCCTGGCCTACAGCAGCAACAGCATCACACATGTGTCCTCATGGAGGCCGGAGCCACCCAGCATGGTGACATGGAGCATGCAGGTAACATGCCCTAGCTGTAGACTACCGTTACCTGTATTGTTAAATTATGCATATGTGAGATGTGTACTGTGTTTAGCAGTTGTGCTGCCTATTGTGTGCAATACTGATAATTTGAATAGTATCTGTACACCTATGCCTGTTGTTCTACTGTAGTTTAGCACACTCACAGTAGCAATGCCACAGTTGTGGCCACTGACAAACTGTGTCATATTCTTGCAGGTCCCTCTGGTGTGACAGCAGGGCAGACGATACATGCTGGTGAGTGTGTTAACACTTTAAACTTGGTATTGAACTGTGCATGTCATAGGTGAGGTGTAGGCCATGTACACATAACACACCTACGCATAATGCATGCTGTGCATGTTTGCTTTGGGACGTGAAACATCTCAGTAAAGTCAGTAGCTGCTTCAATCACATGCAATGCACAGAGCATCAGACACAAATGTGGCAACACTGTACTGCACATTGGATAGGCATAGTTGACACACATGTACACAACATAACACGTTTGTCATATGCAGTACACCTCAACATGCTACACATAGTGTAACCAGACACCCGCTGCCAGGTCACGCTTCAGTATCCCACATGTCATCCACACACCACACATAATATACCTGAGGGGTAGGGGCCTGGCATGGGGCTGTGCAACACTCCTCAACACATAACACACTCATGTTAGGCAATGCTCCCTATTGGGCACCTCACACACCCTTGTGCAACGTGGCTGTGTAATTGTGAACTTAGCCACGGCACTGCGGTTCAGGTACAGCATGCTATGCGGTGGTCTAGCACACTTTAGTGGCCTTGAGTGACCACATGATGCATGATGATGATGGTTAATGGTACTACACCCCATACTGTTACAATGGCCATGTCCAGGATTGGTATCCCATCACGTATACATGCACCACTCATCCCATGTGTGTACATAGCATGCATGTGCTACACCTGTGTCCACAATTATCTGCTACAGACACAGACACTGCAATCAGACATGGAAATCCATGTGACACACAGATAACACATGCAGCCATGGTATGTATACCTATGTATTATGGTGCACAGGACATTGCAGAGCTTATAATACTTGCACAGAAATGTCATGTCCTTGTACACATTGTGTTCCAGGGTGTAGGCAATCAGTTAACATGTACACACATGCACCACAGCCATGTACACTGTCATTAACTATGGCTGTCTACAATCACACTGCATGGACTTGATCAACACTTATTTTGCATGCTGACACGTGTGACATGACTGTTTGCCTTGTGATACTGTCACCCACCTTCAACCAGTATTGAGTATGATTTGGATTGCTGTGTGTGTGTATCTGCTGTAGTGAGGAGTGTGCATGTGTTCCTGTGTGCATGTTTGCATGTGTTCATGTGTTCATGTGTGCATATGTGCATGTGTGCATGTGTGCATGTGCAGACCGTAAAGTGTGTTTCCTGTCTTCCTCTCACAGGTGCTGAGGTAGGGGTTGGCGAAAGCAGCAGGTGACCTGAAGCCACTGCCATGGATAGTGGTGATGATGACACATGTATTTTGGCACAGGGAGATTTGACAGGGTCTGTCGTTGGTCCGCCAATCGACAGTACACAGCGTTCAACCCCATCTATGCGCACACTCATACTGCCATTACATCCCTCACCACCAATGGCCATAGGGGAGGGACAGCATACAGTTGGCATTGACCAGGAGAGTGTGGTACCCATGGCACTTGCATCTCCTCACAGCAGCCATAGCCATAGACCCAGAATGGTACCACATAGGCGGAGGTCCAAGGGTTCTCGGGGGAGCACCACTGGTCATATTGCCCCTGGCAGGCATGCCCTCACAGGTCTTATGATGACCACTATGTTCCGGGCTGTAATGCAGGCTCAGGCACGTATGGAACGGTACACCAGACAGTGACTTAGGGCACAGAAGTAACATTACACAGCTATCAATGACAGCATCTGTGACCTTGCTGGTGCCATCTGGACGTACACTGAGGTCATTGATAGACGTTGAGGGAGACAATAGATGCCCACCAGAACATGTCTTCCTCAAGCCAGGACCGTGCGGGGCGGTTGTGACGTCGACGCGGATGCATGCCAACAACAGCTGGCAGTGGTCGCGGATGGCCCACAGTTCACAGCCGCTCCCGTAGTGGCAGTACCAGCCCCAGCAATGCTGGTGCTGGCCTGTCCATTGTCTGTTCCATTAGACCATGTGCACATTGCTCTGGCCAGTCCCAGCAGGGACATGGGTCCAGTCATCATACCTCTGCCTCTGATGACAGTACCGAGTCAGGGTTGGTACCCGATACTGTCCGTAGCACCCCTGCCAGGCACAGGTACTGTGTCCATGGCCGGAGACAGTGATCTGTACAGCCTAGCAGGTACAGTCTGTGGCTGTCCCACAAACCACCATTTATGGCAGCCACATGGTGGAGCAGTGTGCATGCAGACACACACACATTAAGCAAACAACTAGGGCTCACACATACACACACACATTACATCAACATTGGCCCATGCTGTACTGTTGTCCCTCACACACACACACACACACACACACACACACACACACACACACACACACACACACACACACACACACACACACACACACACACACACACACACATACACACACAGACATGTCGATTGGCTGGGTCAATGTTAGGCTCTGGCAAACAACAAAACACCCTGTGCATATGATGATACCTGTGCTGCCTCCTGTCATCTGCATTATTGACGGAGGGACAGGCTAACATGGTGCTGATGCACAGGGTGACACTATAGCAGTGTAGCAATAATAGCAAGTTGTCAACAAGGAAGTGTAACTACATCCTTGTAGGTATATATGAGCAGACATTATGCATCAAAGCTCTGATTGTCAATGTAGCATTGTTTACACCACTGTTAGGTCTGAGTATGTATTATCCACCCATGTGCCACTTGGCTGATGTGTGATGTGTTGCCAGCATGTGTTAGTGAGTGGACAGTACATGTGTGATGTGTGCAGAACAGATTAGCAAGTGTACATCTGTGAACATGGTGGGTGCGCACTGTCTGGATGTACGTGCATAGTGGACACATGGGACATGTGGCATACCCTGTCGTACACATTGTTAACATCTCATTGCATCTTTCAATGGCCAGTATGCATTCTACTACAGTTATGTACTAACATGGGTAGACGTGTGTATGACATGGGTTGACACTATGCTGTGGGTGATACCGTTAATATCAGTCAATGGTTTGCGGTCTGGTAGTATACACAACCTCAACAGCATGACTATAAGCAATCATTGGATGATGTCCTGACAAATGACACACAGTAGTAGGGAACCCAGTATCAGTTGGATCCTTCCGGTGCTGCACTATAACACTTACCAGTGGTGATGACCGCCACCCATTACTGTGACCACACCTGTGTGTCATATAGCCCCCTTAGGTACATGCAGACACACTAGGGATGTGTCCATCCAAATCTGGGAATGCATGGATTGGCCTACAATGCATTCCCTGGATGGGACGCATATCCTACACAAGGGTATCATACAGACAGATACCTGTTGTGTGATACATGCTGTATAGCAGTAAGCCGACTATGGCATAGTCATCCTCATGTACTAAACATACTATCCCGTCAGTACCACACTGGTGGTAGCCCTCAACATGTATGTCAGGTACAATTGTGTAAATACAGACCCATGTTATGTCATGTGTCCCTTGGTATCCACATATCCATAGGTATTGTGGAGTCCCAAGGTGTATCACATAAGACATTAGAGGCCTGAATGTATATCCACAAGGCAGTCATACACCTATAAAGACTGTCCATTCTTGGCAGACTTTATTGTGTATGACTATGTCTGACATATACACCAGGCATATACCCTCACTCACACTACTCTTAAGTAACTGTCATGGGTGTGTGTGCCACAGATGACCTTGGCCACAGAACACGACAGTGGACGACCGTGTCACATACATACATATGTGACCTACTATCTGAGAAGCAGCGGCACAACCTGTCAATGGAAACAAATGTATTCACGTAGTATGCAGTCTTCACACCTATGTACTGATTGAGGGGACATGTACACATATATATTTGCCACGCAGATACCTGATGTGTGCAATGCACTTACTGTTGTCATCATACTATAGTAAAAGCAAAACCCACACCGTGTTGACCAACAGTGACACACACATAGTCAGCATTTGCAGGATTCAAACCCCTATCTAACTATGTTATGATACTAGAGAGAGACCCACTAACACGGCACGCTATTTGCTTTACTGGCTGGTTTCTCTTCTCCTGCTGTATTTGTAGGGTGGTGACATCATCAGACTTTCCAAAGAGGAATGTACCTCCTTTAGTGTGTTTTCACAGTCTCCAAAAAGGGCACTCCTTTCAAAGACAATTACACACATATAAACACACCCACTTTTTGCAGGATTCAAACCCCTCCCTAACTATGTTATGATACTAGAGAGAGGCGCACTAACATGGCGCGCTATTTGCTTTACTGAATGATTTCCCTTCTCCTGCAGTATTTGTAGGATGGTGACATCATCAGAATTTCCAAAGAGGAATGTACCTCCTTTACTGAGTTTTCCCAGTCTCCAAAAAGGGAACACCTCTCAAAGGAAACTGCACACATACACACACAGTTTGCAGGATTCAAACCCCTACCTAACTATGTTATGATACTGGAAAGAGACACGTTAACACGGTGCACTATTGGCTTTACTGTCTGGTTTCCCTTCTCCTGCTGTATTTATAGGATGGTGAAATCATCAGACTGGACATGGTGATGTGTGTACACTTTGTTTTATGCATTCCAGGAATGGTCCATGTGGGTCAACAGGTGTCAACAGCTTGAACATGACCTCAGAATCCTTACTTTGTGTGATCTATCTGTGGACACATTGACATTCCGTCATATGTCAACACATATTTATGCACAGCTTCTTGGTTTTGTGGATATTACATGTGTCTGGGATGTTGATAAAGGGCTATTCAAAGTCTATGTGACACATGTGTAGATGTGTTCATTGATGTATGTCCTGGGTGGCTGCCTTGCAAACAGTCTAGCATGTTTGGAAACCATGATCCACACATGAACATACCACAGTTAGTAGGGTTGTGTGTGTGTCAGCTTCCAATAGCTCTGTTTATGACTGCAACCATGATGGACTCCATGACTTTGCAGATCAGACCTCATAGGTGTACTGGACTTGACTTCCCAAGGTGTGTTGTGCACCAACACTTGTGAGGAGTGCCATATGTAACTGTGACACATTCAACGGTTCCACATCCTGTGTAGGGGGTGAGGCTCAGCTGACTGTTCAGGTGCATGATCTGTTTGTTCTGTAGTTTGTGCATGACACATATTGGGAATCAATGTATTCCACCTGCTGCCATGCTTTTGGCAGTGGGGCTAGCTGCTCATCCATTCTACATGTGATATCTCCTGGTATGATGATGTGGACTATTGTCAGTGGGGGATGGGTATGTACATATGGGCCTGTCTGTCATGATGTCGGCATTGTCACTCAGGTACAGTTTGCCCTGACTCAGGACATATTTGGGTGTACATTGATATTTATGACATAACTGAAGGAGGTGTCATGATTCAGTCTGGTCTCCTTCTCAGCTACTCTTTACAAAACACTAACGAACATGAGCACTAATTCCTGTTATACTCTTTTACATGCTTAACACCCTACTGATCCTTTGTGATCAGGCTACAGAGTATATCATGATAATATCCTGGCATGTCCAGGGGTCGGTTTTGTGTGTACTCTTCAGTCCAGCTGGTGGATATTGTGATATTGACACAATGTCACATCTGCCTCATGTACACAGACAACCCTCTCCTCCTCCCGACAAGCTCAGATATATGTGTGAGATGCACCTATATAGACATACTGGGAGCTGAACTCTCTCGACCCATGACTGGCACAGTCTATCAGGTGGTGAAGGTAACCACACACACCACATATCAGTCTCACATATCCTCTAGCAACAGCACTCAAACCACATTAGCACACATTGACATACTTGGATGCTGTAAATGCACTCTACCTAAGCAGCAGAGACCTCCAAAGCAGACACACACACACACACCTGCTACCCCACTACAATACCCACATATCACAAAGTTCACAATGTCAGTGTGCCACACAGTCACTGCCCTTTGGGCTAAACAACACATTTAATACACTTGTAGTAGGCGACACTTATGTTCAGACACACTGACATACCACTCACCAGCCCTGACAAGGGAATAGTCACTTTAGGCTGTCTGTTGGGTGCCAGGATCTGCCGCATAACACAGGCAGTCAGGTCACTCCAAAGCAAGTACAAGACTGGCACCATCATTGTCCATGCTGGTGTGTGTAACCTCAGACGTTACTCCCTGGACCACATGACATGATACATGGAGGTACACTCTGATCAGTATGACCCTTACCTTGTCTAGCATCTTACACCCACCAGTTATGATGTCACAGTATACGGACACACATATCACATTTAACAGTTGGCTAACAAATTTGTTTCATTCATAGGGGATACAGTGTCTGTCAGCGTATGGTGACATGCACAACATGCCACGTAGCTTCACTATGGACAGCTTGCACCTGTCACCCTTGGACTTTGGTATGCTGGCTAAGGCTTTTGCTACCACCACAGTGCCTTTTTTAAGCAGGGCTCAGAAGACAAACCCACCTCCATAGACATTACAGGTTAAATGAAACTAAGGGTAATGCTGCTCAACAACAGTTGTGTTAACCTTATATTGTGGCCACTCAGGACTCTCCTCAGTATGGAGGAGAGCAATATCTGTGCACTGATAGACACCTGGTTCAGGCATGCTACCAGGTTATGTTTCATACCATGCTGTCTGACAACAAGACTTGGAACAGACAACACAACTAGGGGGAGTATCCATATACATCACAGATACACACATCTCCAGGTTAGTAGCACTGCACAAAGCATCACAGACCATACATATACAACTACCATTGTGCAATACTGCCTTTCAGTTTGTTGCCTGCTACAGAACACACTCCCAAACTCAGGAACCACACTCGGCTTTCGTGGGAACTATGGAGAATATGAAGGTCTCCACAAACACCATTATATTGTGTGACTTCATATACACAAATATTGACTGGGGATACTACTCAAGCCCCGACAACCTCACCCAACAGTCACTACAATGTGTGGACTCATATGCTTTGGCACAACCAGTCAGCACAGCCACAAGGGGCAATACATATTGGACCTGCTCATCACCAACATGGGGACTCTATGTTCCACACCAGTGATATACCCCTCATTGGTAAGGTCAGAACATGCATGTATCTCACAGGGCATACATATACCCGCCACACACCCATCCTGGGTAATCTTGGTGAACTTCTCATGAGCCAACATCTCCACCAAAGCAAGGTGGTATCCTTCAGAGGTCCTGAGACAGTGGCATATACGGCTCACACTGCTGCATCCTTTACATACACATTCTATGGACACCTAGTGGACTGCATGGATCATGCTATCCCAAATAACAACAGGACCCACTACTGCAATGGCAGGGGACCTGTCTGGTAGACCCCAGCCATTAATAAGCTGTACAATGTCAGGAGGACGCTACTACATGATAGAGCACAATCCCAGCCTGGGAAGGCATCTGTGATCTGTACTAGCAGACAGCTACAATCACTCATGGACTTTTCTAAGGGCTGCTTCTACCAGACAATTGCAACTGACATGTAGGACTATCACACGGCCTTCTTCAGTTATGTCAGGAACCTGGGTGGACACTCACTGATATGCTGTGAGTTACTGCATACTGACTAAACCTACCCTGAACCCACTGGCATTGCCTACATCCTGGCAAACAGGTTCAGTGCAGATGTCTCCCACCCATCCCCCATAAGGAGCAACTACCCATCCCAACAGAGTATAACCTCCCTGACATCACACAGTAACAGGTGAGTGCTGCCTTCCCCACAGCGTACATCACAGTATCAATGTGACCAGATGGTATCCCAGCCTGCATCATACACGAGCATCATGACAAACGCAACCCTCACATTACATCACTGTTCAGTATCGGAGTTACCACAGGATATGTACCCAAGGAACGGCGTACTGTGACAGTGGTCCCACTCCACAGAGTTGGTGCCACAATGGACCACAGACAATATTGCCCTATAAGCCTATGTAGCCTGTTCTGCAAAGCTATGGAGCATATTGTCATAGGACTCCTACACATAGACATCGGGAACCTACAGACACTGTGTCCTACACATTTCAGCATTGTTGTGGGCAGATCTTGCCTCTTGAACCTGTTTGTATTCTTTAAATGGCTAACAGGTCCATCGACATGGGGACGGCTGTCCACACAGCCTACCTGAACCTTACAAAACCCTTCAACACAATAACCCACTGGGCCATTATGCATAGGCTCACCAGCGTCAATATGGACACATATCTGACACAATGGATTGATACCTAGATCAGGGATAGCACCTACATGGTCAGAATTGCA
The DNA here is from genome assembly GCF_019279795.1 of Protopterus annectens. NCBI lineage: Eukaryota > Metazoa > Chordata > Ceratodontiformes > Protopteridae > Protopterus > Protopterus annectens. Next base: position 145,974,555 of record NC_056727.1, on the reverse strand, counting down.
GGTGCCATGTCTGACTATACACCAGTTACACATGGCATCCCACACGGCTTGGTCCTGGGATCTCTCTTGTTCAGTATATATTTGTCTTACGTACAGGCTACCACAGGGGGAATATGGCTGAACATGTTTGCACTTGACTGCAAACTGGGTGCCATGATCAACTCTTCAGCTGCCACATGCATACTCAATCAGGGTCTCACAGAGATGGATGACTGGTGCCTGAGCCATGGCCTACAGCTAAATGCCATTAGTTGCATAGTCATCCCCTTTGGGAGTAACAACATGCCCACACATTACCACATAGGTAGTACTCCATTACATACGGTAGGAGTTGTTAGGGGTTTGGGGACATGACTTGTTCGTACTGTCGCCTTTAACATTCATGTTGCCAAAGTGGTTGGACACACCTTCCATGTGGGCCACCTTATCCCATATGGTTTCGCATCTAGATCGAGTGAGGTCATCGTGCCCCTATACTCATCACATCCATGCTTGGATACAATGCCACATTTGGGGTGTACCTTACCTGACACCTGCAGCAACTGCACTGGCTAGGGAAGGTCCTCAACAAGCAGATCTAGGGACTCACACAGATGCATAGTTCAGATGCAGTAACTCCAGCTCTACTCAGTCACTTACCACCTACTCAGATATGATGTGTGCCTGTTATTTACAGATATACCCAAACCAGAATTACTGGACATGCTCCACCTCAGGATATGCAACTCCCTTGGAGCTACACACTCCAGGGACGTATATGTCAGCACAGATGTTAATAGGACATTGTGGAGGGACAGATTCTTATCCCAGAGGCTCCACTCACTACAGAATGTAATCCCAGTTTCACATAGGCAGAGCCACCCACTGACCACCTACAGGAGACATCTTGACCACTGTGTGGGTGATTGTATATTTACCCCTGGAATATCTTCTGTGTCCCTGCTAGACAGAGGCACACTAGCCTAAATGTACATGGGCTATCTTGTGTGACCTACTATTCACACACACAGTGTAGTAATCTGACAGGGTTGCGAATGCCAAACACAGTCTGGCTAGGCTTGTACATGCCCTAGGGCAGATAGCCTAGTATCGACCTCTGAACATATGCTAATGTTCAAGATGCACAATGTTTATTGCTGGTACTGTTTGCAGGTCTTTATCATCTTTGCTTTACCAGTTTCCATAAACAACTTTGGTATCTGCAGAATATATTTGATTATGACAGGGTTCCACTATATTATATATGTGTCTGTTGTCATATAACGGTGTGCACAGGGCAGATTGCTGTATAGCGACAGGTTCCTGGGTTAACACATGCAATTGCCAGATATGCGTGGCCCACTGCTGTACTCAGACATGGCCTAAGTGTGTGAGCATGCTCAGTTCTGCCATTCCATGTTTTGTTGCCTGACATTTGTCTCATTTATTCAAGTGTGTGAGCATGCCCAGTGTGACCCTTGAGTATATTGCTTTCTGAGGTCCACTACATTTGCTGATGTGTGCGAACATGACCAATATTAACATTTATACTGTGTGTGTTGGAAGTCAGGTTCTGTTCTCACTGCAGGACTCACCTTTGTGTCATAACTCAACAAGGATTATGCTGTGCCTGCAGGGTTTCCATGGAATACTTTGCATAGACTTATCAACATTCCGTCATACAGGTGGACTACTGCAATACTGTCATGGTTTAGTGGTTCAGTACTTTGTCTATAGTGCACAGTATCCTGGGTTCGAGGCTCATCACTGCTTTATATTTTCATACTGAGCAGACCAGACTGCTTAAGGGCCTGTTAAGCAAATATGAGCATGTTAGCTTTTGTTCAGCTATGCCCTACTTAGACCAGGCTTGTCCGACATTGCTCAATATTCACCAACATTGCTGGACGTTGCCCAATATTACTGAACATTGACCACAGTTGTGCTAGTTGGTGTGTGCGATTTTGTTTGCATATACTACATGGTGGTAATTGTTGTTTAGCACTGCTTTATATTGCTTAACACATGGCATTCATGCCTTAGGTGGTGCTGCAGGGCTGCCTATGTCAGATGCACATACTGCACTCCCTGTACATGTTTGGAAGCAGGTAGTGTCAACTTAGGCATCCCTTTTACTTTATGTGCGAGTCGGAGAGAGGTATCATTTCCAGAGTGTATGTGCTATGCATTGCCTCTTTGCCAAGGCCAAAGCATACTGGGCATGCCTCCTTCTGCCTACTGGGGCAGGCTCAGGTTGTTCCTCCTCTGAGTCACGCTCTGCCTGTGATGGCCTTGGCAATGGTGGGGGGCTGTTTGGCCCAGGCCTATGCTGGTCCTGCTGCAGCTGTTTTCGCAGGATCATATTATGTAGCATAGCACATACCATGACAATTTGGGTACATGTAGTTGGTGAGTATTGCAAGGCTCTGCCAGATGTATCCAGGCACCGGAACCATGACTTGAGCAGCCCAGACACACGCTCTATTACATTACATGTTTGTGCATGTGCCTCATTATGGCGTTCCTGTTCAGGTGTTTGTGCATTTCTGATGGGTGTCATCAGCCACAGCTCCAGTGCATAGCCAGCATCCCCCACTAGGTGACCATGTGGGATGTCCCCATTGGCAAATGTCTGGTACAGCTGCGTCAGATGCCAGATATGGGAATCATGGTAGCTTCCAGGGCAGCCTGCACACACATTCAGTATTATGCCCTGGGCATCACACATGACCTGGCAGTTGATGGAGGGGAAGCCCTTGCCGTTGAAGTAGACCCTACCCCGCTCGCCGGCTGGTGCTTTGATGCATATGTGCGTGCAGTCTATTGCACCCACTACCTCAGTGTATTCCGCTATTTGCTGGAAGAGACACAAATTGCTGGCCAATACCTCACAGGAATTGGGAAAATATACATGATCACCGACATGTGCTGACATGGCATCCAGAAACTGGTGTAGTACCCTGGATGCTGATGCCTGTGATATCCCCATCATATCACCAGTTGGTCTCTGGAAGGTACCTGTTGCTAGTATTCTTAGGCCAACACATACCTTGGTTTCCACTGGGATGGGTTCCCCTTTGTTGGTTCTGTGTGTGAGGCGTGGCCTGCACAGCTCAACAATTTGCTGCAGGAGGTCTCTGTCCACTCTATAGCACTCCACTATCTCCAGCTCATGTAGCCCCTGGTAGGTTACCCTGGGCCTGTACACTCTTCTCCGTCTCCTCACTGTGGGTTGTCCAGCAGCATTTCCATTGTCACCACCCTCAGCATGTTGCATATGTCGCCTTATAACAGCAATGGCAGCCCCTAACATTTATTTGTCTCAGTAAAGCTTTTTCAGTTTTCACTTCTATTAGCGTACTGCAGTGTCTGTTGTGAGAAACATAATGGACTGTTGTTGCCAGAGTTTTAAGTGCTAGGCTGGGCTGGGCTAGTGTACTGCCTGTGTAATTGCCTGATTCTGATTGTTTTCACCTGCTAGCTCTGCTAGTACTCCCTGGTAGCTTCCTACTATTTGTTGTGCTTCCTTTTTCCTTTCTGTTTCCTCATGGGGGAGCGCTGCGCACACAAGCGCAAACACGCGCACAGCAGCTAACACGCGCACACATGTTTACACGGTCTACAACTTGCTTATTTGGGTTAAAATGCACGCACACCAGCGCAAACGCACTTACAACTCTTTAAACAGCCTTAGACATGCTTACTCCGGCTTAAACACGTGCACTCACACTTATACGAGCGCACTCTGTCTTACTCGGGTTTACACACGTGCACACGCGCGCATACCCACTCAGCAAGAAACTTTGGTGTTATCCATGGCATACACCTTCCATTTCTTGGCTTTCCCTAGCCTACCTGTTGACACACCTCTTTCCATGATGTCTAAATGACAGCGGACACATGCCACTCTGCTCCAATGAGCTTCACTTCTTTCATACATACCCCCTCGTGATGTCACTTATCTTCTACTCTGTTACTCCCCATATCCTACTCCTACACTCCACTGACTGTGCTCATTTGCTATGTAAACTAGCGATTCACTATCCTAACACTCATTTACATAGGATTGCCTACTAATGCTTGGTTACATGTCTTAGACTGAGCTTCTCCTCTTAGCAACCGCTACTCGGTGGCCATGTTGTCTTCAGCCTGCCATTCCCTTGCATTGTACATTACCACTTTCAATAAAATCCACATTTGTGGGTTTTAATTTGTAGTATTCTGTGTTTTAGAGTGCAGCCCATTTGTGTGGTGCTGCGCTACACTTAAACATCGGAAATCGCCAAAAAAAAATAAAATTATTTTTATTTTAATTTTGCATCAGGGAACATTTCCAATGGCCATATATTTGGCCATTGGCATGCTTCCTACACTGGATGCAACCTTTATTTGGAGCTGTCACGGCTCCATTTTGCTATTTTCAGAACGGTACTCAGTTGTCAACTGAGTACATTTCTGCAAATAACACTGCTCTTACTTGGACAGGTTCGGGTTTCCTGAATCGCAAATCTACCTCATTTGCATGCCTTTCACCTGCAATTGAGGTGATTTGCATATCCCAGTCCTGTCCGTGTAAGAGCCATTTTAGGAGCTCTCTTACACGCCTCTACAGGCTGTTCCTGGATCGCTCGTCGGACATGATGACTGCATGGAGTCTTACTCTACTCTTAGACTCCGTGCAAGCCATAGTGAATTCAGCCCATAATATAAAAACATTGGTTAAAATTAATACAAGGTATATGGAAAATCATTTAATATTTGTAGAAGCTTTAGACAGTTTGTAGAAAATTAAAGGTAAGTTAGTCTAATACAAATAGGAATTGTGATATGAGGTGAAGGATAAACAGGCTTATGGTATATTTAGAGAGAAAGTCAGGGAAGAGAATTAGATAGTACTAAGGAAATAAGTGTAGAAGGGAGAAATATATGAATATAGCTGATAAAAAATAAAAAGACAAATTCTAGTTTGTTGCAAGGATAAGAAAGTTGTATAATAAACATACCTGCTTTAGTAACACATGTATATTACATTTTCTTTGCCTTTGTAGTGTAGATCATGACTGAAAAGGGACTACAATTACTAGTTGATTATCTAGTTAACAAATGAGGAAGTTAAAAAAAAAGAGAAGATATTCGCATACCCAGAATTCTTCAAGACACTGAAGCAGAATATTATGATATGTTTATGCACTGTTAATGCCTAAAACCACTGACCTTATGTAATACTACTGTGTAGCACATGAGTACACTGGTGCCACTGGACCGAGCAGTCATTGGCAATATGAGCTACTGCTATTTTAGTGACAGTGACAGGCATTTATTGATGTGGGGGGGGGGGTGGATTGCACTTTGGGATTCTGTATACACTGTTGCACAGCTGATAAACAAACATTATATTACACCTAAGCTTGATAGGGCATGATTCTAGCATCAGACATTAATTGTGTATATCAATGTCAATGAAATACTTTTGTATGATATATTACAGCTTGTCCATATGATTGTCTGTATGTATAACCCATTCATTGTTGCTTATACTCTTACTGTATTCTTTTGCATGCACCTGGGCTGAACCTGCAATTGTTCACTCATTGATCAGTGTTCTTCCTTGGTAAACAAAATGTAAATAAAATAAATGAAGTGAAATCTTAGAAATGATCAGTATAAAGGATGATTTGCAAATGTGCTTGCACAGACATTGCAGTTCTTTGTTAGAGTCTTTCTGGTTTGGTCCTATATGTATATAGTCATCTTTTGTTCTACCTTATTTTCACATACTCGTAAAGTTAATACATATTGGTTTTACAGACAGCACTGTGGGACAAATGGATAAGGTCCAGACTATGAAGGAAAACAACCCAGGTTCATTGAGCAGCTCAGTTGTCTGAGGCACTGGCAGGGAGGAGAGGAGTGTCTCTTCTGGGAGAGTGGAGGGAGGGGTTAGTGCACGGTACACACAGTGTGATCAGATTTACCTGGTGAACAGTAGGGAAACAACTGTGAAGTGATTCCTGATACTAGGAGATATAGCTTGCCAGTATCAGCTCTCTGCATAAATGAGGAGTGGATTGGTATAGTTTGCACACCCCATTCACATGGCCTTACTGGAGCACACACTGGGAAGGGAATTAAAATAGGAAAAATACTCCCTGCAACAATATGTTACAGACTCAGGATTAGTGGCGGCTGGTGACTTCAAATTAAAGGGGGGCTGCAGGAGACAGCTGACTGGGCGTGGTCAATGGAAAGGGGCATGGCCAACTAAAGGGGTGGGGCTATGCTCAAAAACCACAATAACTGGAACTTTAATTAAATACGCTGCCCTAGGTGCCAAACCATCATTGCAAGAGTCCAATCAAGACAAAATGAAGTGTAGAAGAAAAAAATATTTCAATGCATTGGCTACATGAAAACTTACTTAATATCTAGATGGAAACACAAAGGTTGTAAGGCATGAAAAAATAAATTACTTTTTAAATACATTACTGGAATGCCAGTCAAAACCAGTTCTAATTATAATTTATATTCAGCTTTATAAAATTACCAAGTAACATGCTGAACGTAGCAATCTCTGTGATACCCCCACTTGTAAAAATGTTTCTTATCCAAAAAAGACCTGCTGCCTGACAGCAACTATCTACTTGTTTCATAGGGAAGATATGATCAAAGTAAACAATGAACAGCAAACAAGAAACAAGCTCAAGATAAATTGCTTAAAGGATTACTGCACAAGTTATGGACCACACATGAAAGAGTGGCATGCCATTTAGTTTATGGGTAAAGCCCGCAAAGATGACGACAAGTCTCCAACAAATGTAATGAGCTTCTGAAAATACTGTAATCCTATCCTTTATTACAAATACTATCATATGCATTTTAATACCTAAGGCTTACATGCTATCTAGTTATGTAAATATTCTCTGCATGGCAAAAACAAAAAGGCTTTCAATGTTGGTAATTCTTTGACAGTATGCTTATTAAAGCTTACTTGCATCTTAACAATCTCTGACAAGCTTACCTGATGGTCATTAAAGCATTGCTACTTAAACGCAGAGCAACAGGGCACTGCAACAGCATGCATTTTCTGAATAATAAGAAGCATAAATCAACAGTATAAAAATATGACAAAAAATCGGAACATTCAGCAAAATCAAGGACAGGTGAAAAGCCACGGTCGCTCTTGAGGTCTACCTTGGATGGGGGAATAATTTGCACACTTACAGTGCATAACTGCTCCTTGCCTTGCTTGGACACATCCAAAGCCACTACAGTGGGGAGTGGGGTGCAACAAGTATGTCACAATTTGAAATGTCTCTGGCTGACTGTGATGGCTCAAACCTCTCAACCTCAGAGCAAAAAATCTGGACAAAGCCATACATAGAAGTGGGACACAGGCCCAAAAATAAGAACCATTTTTAAATATTGCTCTTATAAACTTAGAAAGATAATAGACTAGTAGTAGGTCTTGCATTAGTATGAATTTTCTGAAGGGTATGAAATCTGAAACTCAAAATTCTGCCATTATTTTCTAACTTCAGTCTTTAAGGATTTGCCACTAATTTGCCAGAAAACCACACCTTTATGAAAAACAGACCAAAATGTGATGCAAAAATATAAAATTGCCGCACAATACAGCTGGGAACCTGCCAAAGAAGGGACACCTTTTTAATATTAGTACTGTTAACTTGAGCAGCTGACAAAATAAGAGCATCTACATGCATTTCTAAAACAAAAGTAATCTATAACTGATCATTACAGTTATTTATAATTGTAAACCCTCCATGTTTTCTTCCAAAATTGCCATTTTGCAGAGGGATTATTAGGGGGAGAGCAACATCTTGAGCAAAAATTGTGGACTGTTGAGAGGTTTGGATATTCCTAATTCTATAAAACGATTTATTTGCATGTACCTCTCAAACTCTTAATGCAGGAAATCTGGACAAGGCCAAATATATTGGAGAACATATAAACAGTACTAAAAATTGCTCTTGTATAAACTCAAGACAGTTGATAGAATAACAGGTCTTGCTTTAGGATGCATTTTTCTGAAGGTTATGATGTCTGAAACTCAATGTCTGTCATTATTTAGTGACTTCATTCCTAAATGATTTGCCAGAAAACCACAAATTTTATGAGGAACAAACCAAAAATAAGAAGCAAAAATCTGAACAGTTCAGAGGTATAGTTCAGTTGGGTCTGTCTGAGTTTGCTCACCCCCTCCTCACAAAATCATGGTCGAATGGAGCCTCCCCCCTGCAGCCATTCCAATGTCCCATTCATTGGTTATTTTGCCCCATTTACCATAAACACTGTAATGTGCATACTTTTGCAATAATTTGGATTTCATTTGAAAGTTTTATTTTGCATTTTACAGCACAAACACTAATATATATCTGCTAAACAAAGTAATGCCGTCTCACAATGAAAATTGACTTAGCATTAAATCTTCTCTGCCCTTGAAACTCGCATTCATTGAAACAGCATTGAAACCCACATTCAAAGAAAATGCATTTTGCCAGTGGCAGATAAAGATTAACTTTGGGCTGTTTTCAAATCATAGGCCCCTCGAACACGAAACATACACATGCTCTTTGATAAACCTTCCTGACTGTATTAAATTATATTCCTTGTACAATACAATACAGTTGTTAGAGGGCATTTTAAATTTATTGTTTTGAACATTTTTCCAGTAAACAATGAAACAAAATGCATGCACCAATAATGACAAAGCTGCCCAGTTCAGAACATTTCCATCATAAAAGTTTACTCAAACTTCTACAGTCTACCAGTATCAGTAAATATGCACAATCTCTGAAGAAGTAAAATTCATCTAAATTCCACATTAAAGAAATCTGTAACTAATGAAGAGATTGCTGCTAGCAAACTTTATATGTCATTGTTTCATCTACAAATAAAGTGCATGTTGCACTTGAGGAATAAATTGCCTATGTTGCATTAAAAAAATGATAAGCTAGTAATATTGTAATAGAGAATGGATGGCAAACTGATAACAGGTTCATAGTTACTAGGTATCTTCACCAAAAAGGACTGCAGCATCCACCCCCTTTACAACATAGTACAGTATGAGCAATGCATCTACCTAATGTGGGAGTAGAACCTACAGCCTTCTTCATCAAAAGCAAGTACACTATTTGTGCTATTAACAATGCAAGCTGACAGCATAAGCAGCACTAAACCTTTGTTCCCCTGCAGCTCTCAGCTCCTTGTAAAATCTACTTGACTCTCAGGTGTATCTCTGAAATTTGCAGCACAAGAAATCTGGAAAAAGCCAACATTTATTTGGTGGGGGGGGGGCAAAATCCAGGGAAACATTTTAAATATTGCTTGTATAATGTTGGAAAGTTGCTAGAATAAAATGTTGTGTTACTACCATACATTTCACTGCCAAGTCTTAAACCCAGGACCCTGTGCAAAACAGTCACTTCAACATACCACTATGCCAAATCAGCTGTTTTGTGAAAGAGAGGAAGACAAACTTAAATGGCTACCATTTACTGAATTCAGTGCTCACCATAGCTGCCAATCTTGTAGCACAAAACACCTGAACAAAGTCAATAATGGGGGAATGCAGCCCCCAAACATATTCAGCGAATTCACTTCTCACCATAGCTCTCAACCTTAGCACAAAAAACCTGGACAAAGCCAATAATGGGGGGATACAGTCCCAAAAATAGGGACAAATTTCAAATACCCATTTTATAAACTTAGAAAATTGCTAGAATAAAATGTTTTGTGTTACCATGTACTTTCTGAAAAATATGAAGTCTGAAATTCAAATGCCTGTTATTTGTATTTATTTAACATTTGTTAACCAGGAAAGTCTGACTTGGAACAAAAGCCAATTTTCAGCAGAGGTCCAGGGAGAAACACATCTTTGTAAGATGGGAGAACATGCAAACTCCACGCACAAGGCACCCAAGCCAAGAATCAAACCAGAGAACCTGTAGTTGTCAGGCAACAATGCTACCAGTGCACGACTGCACTACTGACTGCACAAGGAAAAACAAACCTACAGAAACCACAGGTTTTATGAGGAACAGAACAAATGTGAGGCAAAAATCTGCAAACTTTTTTTTTACAAATGGTGATGGATAAGGAATTCAGGCCCTTGCCACTTGCATCCATGGTACAGGGCTCAAGCTTGAGGTACTTTCTACCCACCACCATGTATTCTCTGGGGAATTTCACACACACACACACACACACACACACACACACACACACACACACACACACACACACACACACACCCACACACTAGGATGCAGCCAGCCAAATAAAAAAGTGACATCTTCATGTTGAGTAATTCTGTATTAGATGTCATTTCACTGAAAAGATTGTACATTAGCTAGAAGACATTTACCATTATCTATTCTCGCTTTCTCTTTACTCTAGTCCATACCTCAGCAGCAGATTCAGTGATTATTTGTTAAACCCCATTCAGTTTGACACAGTACAGCATTATGTTTATATAAAAAGTGCTGAGCAGTATTTGAGTTCCTTATATAATTCTGTAGCAAATGTGGAAAAAATAAGCTGTTCTAATACTTTTTTAAAAGTATTGTTTGTACTACAGGCACAATGATACAGTGCCTGAACATTACTCATAAGGTCTACTGTATGCTAGGTGTCACCTTTCAGTTAGATTTCCTGTTACCTATAAAACTCAGCCACTATTTCATTACCAGTTTGGCTACAGATATTATTTCTACTCCTTTCCATAAGAGCTATTAATAGAAGTTTTAAATCAGGCAAAACACACACACTCACACACACACACACACACACACACACACACACACACACACACACACACACACACACACACACACACACACACACACACATACTCTGACCTGATGTAGTTCCGTATACACAGAAATCCACAGCAGTAGTCTCCATTCCTAGAAATCCACTCTCTTCCCCTGAGCCTGCAGTAGTCTCCATTCCCGTCTACACAGAAATCCACTCTCAGCTCGCACAAGCTAACGGCTGGGTTTCCAGCCCTCCCGGCAGGTTTCTCAGCCTACCGATGATTCTGGTTTTCCCGCGAGAGTAGGCTGGAAGCCCCAGCCTGCTGATGATGCAGTCCGGTGTCGTTCTACTTCGTGGTCGTCATCACCACACAGACTTCTGGGCTGCAGGGCAGGGATGCTGTTCTCCCTTATCCGGACTGCCTGGCAGAGCAGTCTGGAGTTCTGAGAGAGTACCTGGATCTCCATAAGCACAGCACGCATGCATGCATGGAGTTCCAGACTCATTTTTCTTTTCTGTTTTAGTTTTCTTTTCTGTTTCCCTTTTCTTCTTCATTTCTAGGTGGAGGGGGGGGGGGCTGCAGTCCTATAGCACGAGCTTCCCCTGCTCAGGATACCTTGCTCTGACTCTTACTGGAGTAAGTCCAGAACAAGCCAGTAAGGTTCTTTAGACTTGGTGATGGAGAAGAGGCATGTAGGTTTTCTGCTGGTCACCTGCAGCAGACAAAATAGAAGCAAAAAAAAAATCCATATGAGATTTAAGGTCAAGCTGAATGTTTCAGATCATAGCTAGAATCTCCACACACACACACACACACGCACACACACACACACACACACACACACACACACACACACACACACACACACACACACACACATTATAGTGATACATAGAAAGAAGAGCAAAGCATGTCTATAGTTAATGAAGTCTGACTTGCTGGCATGAATGTGTTATTAAAGACCAATGTATCACTGGGCATTCATGAGTCAGTATGCTGAAGTATTTTTTTCCAAGGGAAATTTGCATATCTTCCATGATGCCTTGATAATGGGTGGTTTGTAAACATCTTTGTACTGTTGTTCTGCTTTTTTGCATGGGCCTTTCTGAATGAGTCCTTTATTCATTTGATGTGGGTCTTTTGCTCTTCTTTTTATACATTATGGGGTACCATATGGAAGGTAAGTGGTACAAGGCTTCTTCTTAACCTTTTAAGATTACAATTAGACCCCCACTTAATTTTATAGTAATGATCATTTTGATAGATAGCAAAATATGGCTCACTGGTACGTGTATATTATTAAGGACTTGCATCCCTTTGTTCATTTATACAAACATACATGCATACATACAAATATCTAAGGCACGGGCAATGAAACCCTTCCACCCTGATGATATACCAAAACAATAAGGCTCCAGGTTGCTCTTAAAGATATCTAAGTTAGTACTTTTTTAATATAATTTTTATATTCCATGCATCAGCTACTCTGTTAAAGATCTACTTAGTAATCATCCATTCCAATATAATCTACATCAGTTGCCTAATGACTCTCTGCTACTTTTTGAAAATTCCAAACATTCCCAAAGGTACTTGTCTAGAAATGCCCTAAATATCTAATTAAGATCTCCTCTTAAATATCTATATGAGATACTGCACAGGTTCATATACTTTAGTCTTTCATAATAACTTAAATTTTAACATCCATGGATACCCTTGGCATATTTTTGCTGTACTCTTTCCAATTTACTTACGCTTGATTTCTTATAACGTTTCAATATTATTATTCCATAAACTAGTCTGGGCCTAATGTAACTTACAAACTATGATTTCATCATTTCTGATTGCCTATACAATTTTAAATAATTTTTGCAACCTAGTTCTAAAACCATTATTAACCAATTGAGTAATACGATTAGAAAAACACTATACTAGATCTAGCCATATACCCAGGTCCTTAAATGATTCTACAGTTCCATAAACTGTATGCTGTATTAAATGATCACCTTTCTATCTGTGTCTCCCAAATTGTATATGCTTATTTTTTATACATATGTCAGCATGTTATACTCCTATGCCCAAATGTTCAATTTAGTCAGGTTCTTTTGCATGTAACACATGTACTCATTTTTCAAGTCATCTGTATAGACTGTAGAACACCTCATATAAAAATATATATATATGAAAGATAAACCCAAACAATTATGGGCCAATGACAGAGCCCTGAGGGCACCTTGACTGTATCCTAGAATTTTACCTGTGCAGTTACTGTATGATACTTGTCATGGCTGATATATGGTGTCAAGTCCCAACTTTTCCAGTTCTGGCATTAATTTATCCAAAATAACATTACCTATTATTTTTCAACAAGACAATAAACTTTGGGGTGTGTATGACTCTGGGTTTGTCCATGTCCCATTTCCCTTTACCTTAAAGATAGATTTAACAAGAACATGCTTCCAGTTTTCAGAAGTTTCCCCATACGTAAATGCCCTTGCAAATATTAGGTATAATCATACTGAGCTGTTTTCAGGTCATTATTACTAATTCCATCTCCTCTCTGTGCTTTGTCTGGTTTGTGTAGTTCTTTTTCAGTATAATCTAATATAATTTAATTTTAGTATCTGAAGTAACCTGGATTGTACTAGAATGATTTGTCACCTCTTTGTAGAGCCAAATTACTTTGCACAAGATTTTGTAAATACATCTATACGTCTATAATTTGAGAATAATGTTTACAATCTATACACAGTTTATCAGTTTGTATGTCTTTACTTCTACCACATCTCATGTATTTATAAAATGATTTTCTATTATGCTTTAATATCTTTTTATAAACTTTCTTAATTTTTTTCTTGATTTTATCTCATACTATGTTTAATTTTTCTGCCCAGCTTGTTTATTTCAGTTTTCAAAGTTATAGTTTAACCTTTTTTTCACTTTCTTATATTTTTCTCTCATCTTAATCAAGTATCTTGTTTTATTGAAATATATCTTCCTGACCTTGTCTGCTGGGATCCTGATATTAAGCAGTATTTTTGTTTATTTATTTATTTTGCATTGAAACAATTTCTGTTTCAAAATGTGTTACATTCCTTTTGCACTGAATGCACCAATCCAATTAGCTTTACTAGTAACTGTTTTGTTAACATAAAGTCTGTTATTAATCTTCTGTGTATTGGTTTCAATTTCAGTTTTCCAGAATTATCTAGCAGAAAATACACCTTTATTACACGATGATCACTGCACAATGCACATCCACTGTGGTAAAACTTGACAAAAACTGACCCTGGGATTCATGAAGCTCGGCGCAAGGCCGGAGTTAGGCTTGCGCCAACTGTGCGGCATGAGGATGGTGCAGTAGTGTCAAATGCATAGTAATGAAGGCATGCCGCTGACACAGCCACGTGCACATGAAAGGAGCACGAGTGCACAGGGCATGTCGAAGTGCCGCACGGAGGCGTGGAAACGACAGCTGTCAATGTGCAACCTAAAATGCTTGCATATAACAGGTTGCAAGATAGTAACCACGTCAGTGTCCCTGGATACTGAAACATATGCAAAGCATCCAAGAAAGTACCTGCGAACACAAAGTGATGAAGCAAACAGAAATGCACGGTAGGGAATAACGGGTCCCTATCCTGTGAACAAATGACATGGAAGACTGTGTGGCCGTAGTCCAACGCAGTGTAGATAGCCATACCAAGTGGAAGTGAAACGCATCATATGTTAGCAATCCGCCAGTAGGTACATCCAGCCCAATGGTGAGGGTCACCAGCTGACCCATAATGTGAGGGAGGGTACACAGCTGGGCAGAAGTGTCCATAACAAAATACACGAGAAATGTAGACATCTAGCGACCGTATGTCCGAATTATATCCCACAAGGCATGTAATAGTCACATACAAAAGGTATGTCCGTATTTCACATACTAAATATGATAGGAAATAGAATAAGCATGTAAACGAAACAGAAGGAGCATGCAAACAGCCACAACAATAAGGACACATGTAGGCTGAAAGGAACACTATTATCCGTACCGTCGACTAGGATTACCACCTGTCCCACTTTGTGAGTGACAGTCCCTCCTTGGGCAGTTGTGTCCCGACAAAAACCTGTAACAATGGCAAATGTCCTGAGATTATAGGACAAAATGATTCCCTATACATTATGTAATAGTTGCATTAAACAGGTTTTCTGTATCTAAATTACATAAATGTTATAAGAAACAGAATAAGCAACTGAACTGCTACAAGAATAAGCTGTGATATAGGCAAGAAGTCTAAGTTCTATCCTGTGTACTGACCGTGGGTATGTGTCAGCCTATAAAATGTGGTGTGTACCAAAAATGTCCCACTTTGGCCAATTGAAAAGGTGGCAACCCTACAGTCGACTGTGGGGAGGTGTTGTCCACTACAGTCAGATATGTGTACGGAATATATCCCATCCTGGACATAGGAAAAGGTGGCATCCTACCAATGAGTACAACAGGCCAACAAAATCCGGAAGTCAGCGGTAGAAGCCGAACTTGTCAGATGTGTCACAGTCGAACGGGTAGTACCCGGGTATACCAAACATGTAATGAAAGAGAAGTATGGGCATGTACCTATGTGCATGAGGTATAGCATGTGGAAAGCAAGCATGGCAGGGTAGTCCACACAACCATACAGGTACCAGACACATGTAGAGTATTCAATGTGTTACTCTGGCTGTGTCATGGGCCAACAACCAAAGCACAGATGTATGAGGTGTGAGGAATCTGTGTGTGTGGGGTGGATAGGTAATGGTACAATCCTCCAAGCCGATATTGTGTCGTATGCAGAATAGGTGAACCGGAGGTGTATGAGGGAGCAGCGTGTGAAGCTGAAAGAAACACAAGCACATGTATAAACAGCTGCAATACAACCAGACAGGCCATACTGTAGAACACAATCCCACAAACAGATGAATATTGAAATGTGCGATACAAATGTATAGATATGTCTCCGGCACATACCCACAGATTGGTCCTGATGGAACTGGCCATAACAAATGCAACATACCTGGATGGAACCGGCCATAACAAATGCAACACACCTGGATGCATAATGGACTACCCAGCATCCCCGCCACATCACACAACCTGCTCCCGTACCTGAACTTCCACCAAATCCAGCCGTACTTGGCCTACTGGTGTGGTGCAGCCACAGCTACACATAGTGACCACTACGCATATGTAGTAGGTAGTATCACCCTAGGTGGTTGCAGGATTGCACACGACCTCAGCACATTTTCGTAACTCCAAAACGATGTTCGGTATACCTCATGTTGTGGATCGGTACAATTTTTGGATCATGGGATACGTAACCTGTGTAAACATTAGAACGGAAGACATGAAGTCCAGTCCTGTAGATATCTGGATAGAAGTTGGAATGTGCATTAGAGGTGTATGTCACTGTCCAGCCCTAAGTGGACATGCATAACCCACTACCCAGGATCAAACACTTGCCTGTGATGTACGTGTCCCGACACGAATAAGCAGAAATATATTGCACACATTCGCATAGTGGCAAATGGTATAAGGGTGATGAAGGCACTGACGTAAACAGGATAACCCTGATCTACTGTGTGAGGGACACTTAATGTGTGTGTAGGTGTGGCCGACCATAACTGTCAAGCTCTGACAGCAAGATATCTGGACAAAGCCGTGAATAAAAGTATACCTGTCAGCCTCTGAGAGCAAGATATCTGGACAAAGCCATGAATAAACGTATACCTGTCAACATCTGAGAGCAAGATATCTGGACAAAGCCATGAATAAAAGTGGGACAAAGGCCTAAAAGTATGGACAATTTGTAAAGAAACTGAGAAAGTTGATAGAATAACAGTTTGTACATTGGCATTAATTTCCTGAAGAGTATGAAGTCTGAAACAAAAGTGTCTGTCATTATGTTCTGACTTCAGTCTTTAATGACTAGCTACTGATTTGCCAGAAAACAACAGTGTGTTACAGAGGTCCGTACATATTTACAGTAACAAACCTTCACATTTGTTTACTGTACCACTGCATACCTGTAGTTAATTCATGTCCAAAATAATAATCCTCATATGAATGCATACAGGAAATAGTGAAATGTGAATGGGAACACCCTTCTCCATGGATTATGTATTGTAACCACCCCCACCCAATGTATTGCCAACATAAAAAGCTGCTGACAGGTGCCAAAAGACCTGTGTCTGTAAACACAGGTAAACCTCTATAAAATGGACAAATGCTGTCCATGTGCTTCATCTGACATTTGAACTCAGTCAGGGCAGTTCTGTTCACCAGTTGGACAAGCCTAAACCCAGATCACCACAGGAACACCCTGACAATCAAAGACTTGTATGTGCCAGGACTATAAGCCTTGGAGTTCTGCATATCCTTGGAGTGATTAAATATGCAGCTTGGGTCCAGAGAAGTAGGGAATAGGGAAATTGTAATATGTAGTACTGCATTTTTCCCAGCAGGAGAATGGATGCCTGTGTTGTAAGTGAAGCGGTGAGGCGTATGTTAATGTAGCTATGTACTATGGGTATGCATATAAATGAGCCAGAACACCAATAGTATAGTGGTTACAGCATCCGGCCAACGTGAATGCAGTCCCAGTTCAACTACGACTTCAGCACATATGAGTTAATGAATGCGTGTGTGCTGTAAAGACATTTAAATATGTAAAGGTGAACATGTGTTTCGCATATGTCCGTTAACCAGATTACAGATATTGTACTGGTACCATCACAATTAAGAAAGCCCACGTAAGCACAAAGACTTAATAAACATATGTAACCCACAATAAGGATAAGCAAGTGCGCCTGCGCGTGTGTGATCCACTCACAGCATAGCAAATGAATGCTGTTTTCTACACATTTATTTATATATCTATATATGGATATCTATATTTGTGTATAGATATATATCCACAGACTTAAACTAAATATATATATGAAAGAAAGAATGTACAGACATATATATATATATATATATATATATATATATATATATATATATATATGTACACACACACACACACACACACACACACACACACACACACACACACACACACACACACACAAAATTACATTAATCGATATATACATAACAAACACAGTAACATTTGTCTTTGTAGATATAACACATGTACATAAATAGGCTACATCATAGGTATTATGGATAGACATACAGACATGCAAGAAAGGTAAATACACTGCTGCTTTCCAAACCATTGCCCAGAAAGTACCAGTGTGCCAAATCTGCAAGTTCTACTATTTAAACATGGATATAGGTGTCCTTTGCAGGACTCCAAAAAGTGTTGTCTACAAGCAACGGCCAGTAATTATTGATGCAAAGGAAGTCACATCCACAGCTACAATATAGCTGTACATGCAACAGTAGCTTGTGCAAGGGTAATAACACATGGGTTGACAGAATGTATGACATATGTCCCGATCTGGAGAGTGGATAGTGCTTAGAAGTATCTTCATACTTTATTATCGCTCACATTAAATATGTCTTATGACTACTGTGGAGGGGTGTCAGATATGGGAATCATGGGTATACAAGAATGGGCTTAGGTTCACAGGTGTTGGTTGGCACAGAATTATTAGGTCTGCCCCATGGGAGTGATTAATATTCCTATGTGGGTATAGCACACACCTATACCTTCCAAAAATGAAGAACCCATCTACTGGATATTGTGTAAACCATTGGGGGAAGACGTAGGGACTAATATCAGTGTCATGTAAGCGATTATCATGGACGTACATGCATATGAATAAGATGGTAACCATACCTCTCAACCTTTCAGAATAAGACATCTGGACAAAGGCATATTTAAATAAGTACAAATAAGGACTATGTTAAATATTCCTCTGACAAAGTTAGAACGTTGATAGAATAATGGATAATTCATTAGTATGAATGTTTTGAGGGTTATTAGTTATAAACTACTAATGTCTGTCATTATTATCTAACCTCACAGTCCTTAATGACCTGCCACTAATCTACCAGAAAGGCACAATAATAACAAAGAAGGAACAACATTATAAGACTAAGTTCGGGACATTTACCCAACATGTGTACGGTTGAGAGGTATGAAGGTAACCATGTCCTAAATAAATGTACAGAACTACTGATATCAGGTGGACAGGTGTGAAGAAAGACGGGATGACAAATGACAAAACATGTATAAGTCAAAAGCATGTACCTCGATAAATGTGAATGAATACTTATGCCCTGTGATAGTCAATGTGGAAGGTTAATAGTGTCCCTCAAGGTGTTATGCAGTGTTCCCGATACAGTATCCAGTCTCCCACACTCGCATGTGAGTTCTGCCACTGACAGACATCGCAAATACCAGCGAACACATAAGGTAGATGATAGCATAATATGTATTGATTAGCACCTGTTGGCTTTTGTGAGGAACACAACTCTCTTGGCGGGTGTGTCCTGCAAAAGGAATGTAATGGCATCTGGCCTGTGATTTCTTCTTGTGTGTAGTGTTGTAATACAATGATATATCTTGTATCAGAAACAGATACATGTGATAGGAAACAGTATCATCGACTATACTACTACAAGAAAACTTTGGAGGTATGAAAAGCGCTGAAATAGTAAGTTCAGTATTGACCACAGGTATGTGTTGACATGTCAAATGTCACAGCTGTATATATAGTACCTATAGGGCTGTCACCATTACAAATGATGAAGGTGGGAGCTGCTTTGTAGAAATATCAGACTTAGCAGGTCAAACCATACCTACAGGCATTCATACTCCACAAATGGACATATTAGCACACAGCAAAGCTTAGGCCAGGGGTCATGGAGCCTTGGCTGGCGTGTACGAGTAGAGGAAGTGTAGAACAAGGCAAGATGTCTGCCGAGCTATTCAGCAATATCCTGTAGGGGCGTGTAAGACAGCCCCTAAACCGAACGTTGCACAGACAATGTTAGGATATGCAAATTACCCCATTTGTAGGTGAAAGCTATGCAAATGATGTAAATCTGCGATACATGTAACAGTAAGCTGTCCGTGCAAGAGTAGAGTTATGTGCAGAAATGTACTCGGATGTTAACCGAGTTACGTTCTGCAAGTAGCTAAACGGAGCAATGTCAGCTGCAAATAAAGGATGAATTCAGTTGAAGAAGCATGCCAATGGCCAAATATAAGGCCAGTGGCATATTTTTCATTGTAACTTAATAAAACTCTATTTGTCCTCCCCCGTTCTCCGGAATGTAAGCGTAGCGCAGCGGCTCAAAAACGCGCTGCGCTTTTAAAACAAGAGAAATATTTTAAATACACATAGACATTGTAATTATTGTTAACAGTTAGTTCACCATGCAGGTGAATGGCAAGCTGAAGACAAGATGGCTACTGAGTACTGGTTGCTATGTGTGGAAGTGCTCTCTCAGAGATGTAACCAAGCATTAGTAGGCAATCCGATGCAATTGAGGCTGAGGATAGTGAATCACAATTTGTCATGCCATATGGGCCAAGCCACTACAGTGGAAGAGTAGGTTAAGGGGACTATCAGAGTAGAAGATAGGTAACATCATGAGTGTGTATGTATAAAACACTGTAATCCTATCGGAGCAATGTGTCACATGTTTGCTGTCAGTTACTCATCAGTGGAAGAGGCGTGTTATCATTTATCCTAGGTACAGTCAGGAAACTGACGGTGTATGCCATGGATATCACTGAAGTTTCATGCAAACCTGCTGACAGTGTGTTCGCACCTGTGCATGCCTGTAAGCCCGGGTAAGCATGTTTGCCCACGTGTCAGCCCATGTGCGCGTGTTGAAGAATGAGTAAGCTAGTGTAAGCATGTTGAAGCCCGTGTAATGTGGTGTAAGCCAGTGTACGCATTTGTAAGCATGCATAAATCTGTACTACACACATCACACACGTACTGCACACTCTGAAACACATGCTGCCAATACTACACACATCAGTGAAATGGCACATGGATGGATAATAAATCATCAGAATCAACAGTGCTATAAACTATACTACATTGATGGTCATAGCTGCAATGCATCATGCTGGCTTACATACACCTAGAAGGATATCATACTTTGTGTTAACAACATTTTAACATTAATACAGTGCTATAAAGCCACCCTGAGCATCAGCACCATGTTAGTCTGTTCATGCATCTATGTCACACATTACAGGTGGTGGCACAGGTGTCATCATATGCACAGGGTATGGTGTTTCTTTTCCAGAGCTTGTCATTGAGCCAGCAAAGCAACATGTAAGTATGTGTGTGTGTGAGGGACAACAGTGTTTGCATGGCCCAATGTTGATGCAATGTGTGTGTGTGTGTGTGTGTGTGTGTATGTGTTAGCCCTAGCTGTTTGTTTCATGTGTGCATCTGCATGTACACAGTTTCAGCATGTGTCATGCATATACAGGAGGTTGTGGGACAGTCAAAGACCGTACCTGCCAGGCTGTACAGATCGCCATTACTGGCCATGGACACCCCTGCATGCATTCAACAATATTCCAGTCATGCACCTGTCAATGTATACACATTCATTCTTGGGATCTGTATCACAACCTGTGGATAAACGGGAGTCAGTAATGTTAACCTGATTTGCATAGTAGTGTCAGGTAATACATAGTCATATGAGCCATACTCATCCTCCAAAGTAACAACCACTGCTGACTGTTGCTGAGATGTGCACATGACCGTTTAAAGGTGCTGTACTATCATTGTTGTCAATGTCCCTTGTAATACCCAGCAACAGAATAACTGGTCACTACACAACTATAACCCAGGATCACTACAGCACACAGTATGTGCACTATCACAGAGCCATAGCAGATTTACATACATCAAAGGTGTTCACGTACAGATAATGCAGCACATTCAATAGTGCTAATATCCACACACATATCAATATCTATCTACATTACATATATAGAAATAGAAATACGCACACACACACACTTGGCAGGGTTGTGATCAGAACACAGACCTAACTACCTAATCACACTACAGCATTACGCATGTACAGAACGCGCTACCATGATTACTAGATCACAGCATTCACACAGGCATACGTCCAGCTTGCTGGCATCAGCATCAAAGGCAAATACGCCGTACGGATTCTACAGAGAGTGAAGAGTGTAAAAGCAATGTACTGTTGCCATACAGTGGGAAACTCTCACACACACGTGGCAGG